>NC_059362.1:37779325-38145158 GCF_019703515.2 Myxocyprinus asiaticus
CCGTCCTGCGTGCCTTTTTCCTTCAGGTGATGAAAATGAGAAACAACTTTCATCCAATTTATTTTCCTCTGAAAGACAACAGAGTGCCTTTCCCCCTCACTGCTCCGTGTGCTTAAAGCCTGTTCTGATAGTGCAAATTGTAAATAGTTTTTCCTGTCTTTCCTTTTTTCCCCCTTCATAAGTGATGCTTCCCATCAGAATAGTTATTTGTGATCAAAGAGCCAGAGATGCAGAGAAGCGTCACAGAATGTGATTCATGAAAGGCTCATTGATATTCTTTTTGTTAGATTGCAGATGTTCGTGGTTTGAATGAAAGGAAATGCCTGCATGTCTTTTTGTGTGTCATGTTTGTGTGAATGGTGATGTTCATGGCAGTAAATAGATCTCCAAAAAGTGTTATATTCACTTATGGCGGAAAATACTTTATTTGTTCTGCTTACAGTAGTTTTAAAACATTGTCTAAAAGTTTCTTACCTTTTAAAAACTTCTAGAATGGAGTAAATGACATGTAATACATCGGGCAAAATTGTGCTGCGGTGTGACATGCTATACTGCATTTATAACTATTTTATCCTACCTCGTCTGCCATTACATTCCCTTGCACTGTACATAACCAATTTGTATTACGATTTGTACTATGTATATGTATGTGTGTATGTACTGCATGTGTGTATATATATATATATATATATCATATGTGTGTGTGTGTGTGTGTGTGTGTATGTATGTGTGTGTATATATTAGTCTATTGTATATTCTATATATACATTTTTCTTTTCAATATTTATCTGTTTTGTATTCAATTTTAATAATTTGTTAAAAGTCTTGTTGCTGTTTTTGTATTGTTGTGTACTGGAAGCTCCTGTCACCAAGACAAATTCCTTGTATGTGTAAGCATACTTGGCAATAAAGCTCATTCTGATTCTGATTCTGATTTAAATAAATTTTGCTCATTCTTTTATAATTATTATGCATGCAGTTTTAGAGCATGACCTCATATTAAAATTGGACTATTTGTGCTTTTAAAATTAAATAAAAAATGTAAAATTACCAGGGCAAAAGGGTGAAAATAAAATTAAAACCAGTCACAGCTCCTAAAACATACACTTTTACTTATGGATTCGAACCAAATTGTATTGATAAATATTGATGTTAATTAACTACCCAATGCTTAATTGCTGATCTTGGATCACTAGAAAAGAATCCATAGCTGGTATTTGATGCATTCATCTCCTATGTTCCATCTCTCTTCCTGTTTTCTCAGTGGACCTGGTCAGCGGGTATAATCTGGGCACCATAAGCCACCACTCCAAGATTGACTGGCTGGAGCTGAATGAAATGGGTCGTAAACTGCTTTTAAGGGACAAGAAACTCAGGGTAAGGGGTAAACATTGTTGTTTAAGGTTTAACCCTTTAAGCTCAGATGTAAGCTTGAAAATAATTGTCAGAATATCAATAACTAGTCTTGACCAACACAAAATAGATATAGTTAGAAAGCTTAGAAGCTCTACTTTACAATGCATGTAGGCATTATGACCAAAACTGAACAAGTGCTTTGAAATATGCAGACAAATCAGAAGTGTTCCGTTTTGTTAATTTATAAAAAAAATTGCACTGTGCATATTATTGCAGTCAGTAAAAACATCAAACTCACCAAATAGCCATGTGTCATATGTTGTTGGAAAGCTCTCAAAGAGCAGAATGCAACCAACCTATTTGATTTACTCACAGACCAAAATATAGCCGGTAATAGCTAAGTATATGTCTTTGACATTTATGTTTCATGTGAACAGGTGTTGCTTATATGCCACGTTTTTGCTTATAAGTTCACGAAAAATAAACGGAACATAAAATTTCACATATCATTACTTAGAGGAGGCGATTATCTTTCAAACGAGCCCACACACAAGGTAATGGGGTGCTTATTATTATTATTATTATTATTATTATTAGATAATTCACACAAAGCACAGTGTTTCATATGGCCACCAGGAGTTGGCGCCAAGTTCATGATGCAGACTCATTTAGTCAAATGGTAGACATTCTGTGAAATCTCATTACTAAAATCATGTCTGCATGCTATGAAAACCTTTAGTAATTGTCGTGTTTCCATGTGTAATTAGTTCTTATGTACAATTATTATGTTTTATTTGTTTGGAGAGGCTTTTGGACACTAGGATAAATTATTTTTGTAATGCTATTACTTTTGATTGCTTTGTTGTATCAGCACAAAAAGTTTCTCAGTTATAGTTGACATGATTGGGAACAAAACAAAAGCAGTTTTTCGGAGCCACCTTATTTACACCCAGATATATATATATAATGTCAAATAAAAAAAATAAAAATAGTACATTTTTGGCACAAGTTTTTTTTCAGCAGTTTCTTAGGCTGAGAGTCTCAGAATTTATCATAATCGATATAATTTTTTTTTATTATCCCCTTTTCTCCCAATTTAGAATGCCCAATTCCCACTACTTAGTAGGTCCTCGTGGTGGCGTGGTTACTCACCTCAATCCGGGTGGATTGTGCTTCTGAGACCGTCAGTCCGCACGTCTTATCACGTGGCTCGCTGTGCATGACACAGCGGAGACTCACAGCATGTGGAGGCTCATGCTACTCTCCGCAATCCATGCACAACTTACCACGCCCCTCATTGAGAGCGAGAACCCCTAATCTCGACCATGAGGAGGTTACCCCATGTGACTCTACCCTCCCTAGCAACCGGGCCAATTTGGTTGCTTAGGAGACCTGGCTATAGTCACTCAGCACGCCTTGGATTCGAACTCGTGACTCCAGGGGTGGTAGTCCGCGTCAATACTCGCTGAGCTACCCAGGCCCCCATAATCTATATCATTAAAAAAATTGAAAAGTTTTCTTTACAGTGTTACCAAACACTTGACACTCCTTGTTATAAGCCTTTAATTTTGGGTATGCCACTGAAACAGGTAATCTTTAAAAACACCCTCAGAGCTTAAAGTGTTAATATCAATCATAAGATCAGAAAGATCCTCCCCTTCTGTCTCTTTCTCCATGTTCAGCTCCACCTGTATGACATCGACAGCACCACGAAGAGCACCATGTTGACATTCTGTCCTTACGTCCATTGGGTACCAGGCAGTGATGTAGTTGTGGCTCAGAACAGAGGAAACCTCTGTGTTTTGTACACCATCGACAGCCCGGAAAGGGTCACAACCTTTCCGCTCAAGGTGAGCTCAAATCCCGAATCAAATGTCTAATCATAATTTTTAGTCAACTGTGAGTTTGGTCACATGACTTTGTGCCTGCCACAGGGGGATATTGTAGACCTGGAGAGATCTAATGGTAAAACTGAAGTCATTGTGACTGAAGGGGTTAATTCTGTCTCCTACACGCTGGATGAGGGACTGATCTAGTTTGGAACGGCCATTGATGATGGAGACTATTACAGGTACCAGTACTATCTACAACAAGGCCTCAAATAGGCCTAATGAAGAAGTGCATTGTTTGATTGAGTATAGATTTGAACTTATGCTGCTTAAACGATGTAAATGTAATCATTTAAAACTGATCTTGGTTGTATGTGTGTGCACAGGGCCACAGCATTCCTGGAAACCCTGGAGCTGTCTGCAGAGACAGAGGCCATGTGGAAGACTCTGAGTAAACTCGCCCTTGGGGCACAACAGCTCCACATTGCTGAGAGGTCAGACAAGCAAGATCACCTACCTTTTATGACATAGCCCCCTGAATCATGTGTCTAACCCTGAAGACAAGGAACCAGTACAACAGACGTAATATTGACAGAAATATAATAGTTGGTGCCATCTTGAAATTAAAGATTCTTTTTTGCATACAGTGTGGACTCAAATACTATTTGGACACTTAAGCCACTTTTAAAAAAGCATAAATGTCATTGCATTAGATGATAAAATATCAAACCAAGTGGAATTTATTTTAAAGAAAGCACAAGCTACTTTTTCAACCGAAACATCCAAAACCTCAGGGACCCATATAAAAAATAAAATAATGATGTGACTTTAATGTTTTTGTTTTGTCCAGTTTAGAAAGGACCCAAAAGTTGTCCTTAAGACACCACATTAAAAATAATTTATTAAAGGAAAGAATCTTCAATGAATCTCGCATTTACCCGTGAATGTATAATTCATGTCAGAAGCATTAGTCAAAAGAACCCTAAAGAATGCTGCTGTTATGGACAGCTGTCTGGTACACTTCAAATTCTGAATTGTGTACTCCGATAAGATCCAGCCTAAAGTCAAATGTGTGTAATCTGTTGCAAAGAGCAAAAAGCCTTCACCTGAGATGGAAAAAGCTTGTGAGGGAGGATATAAGCACCACAGGTCCTTTTGAAGAGGCTTCCTGTAGCATTAGGAAGCAGCGGGCATGTTTAGAGTTTTCCTATAACTGTATAAGCATTTTTTAAATTTTCTTGGAACCAGAATTTAATTTAGCGGGGCTTAATAATGCAGGGTGGATTTGTTATGTAAAGCCTTTTCTGCATAAAGCACCCAGAGAAAAATTCTGACCATGGCAGGGAATGCAAATGAAGAAACTGACTGAGCACGCTTCCTGCTGCCTGTTTGCCTGATGTCACTTTAGAGAGTGCATGAGCCATACTGTCTGTATGAGCCATACATGAGCCATACTGATCATGGCTGATCTTTCCTATCCATACTGAATGCCCTGATCTGTTGCAGCAATTGTGAAATTATACTGCTGTTTGTATTTGACGTTATTGGTTTAAAGGTGCATTCACACTAGACTTGTGCTTCATTCACTTCCATTCATACCTGTGCGAACGTGGGTGAGTGGAAATGTCAGCACATGTGAATGTTTTGTCTCTCGTTCAAGTTTGGAGAACTCTGATCTGTGAAATTTGTATGGCGTAAAGATGCATGTGTAACGGTAGCCAGCTGGTACGTAATAGCTGTGCAGTATGTAAACCTCACTCTCCTAGTCTTAAGAGACGCACTAGTGACCTAGACTAAAGACCATGGCTTTTATCCATGGGATTGCTTGTTGGAATCCTGCTTGGGGTGGGTCGAGTAGAACCGGTGACACCGGTACCGTGAACCGGATGGGAGTGAGGTTTAGGGGGGGTGAGTGTAACGGTAGCCAGCTGGTACGTGATAACTGTGCAGTGTGTAAACCTCGCTCTCCTGGTCTTAAGAGATGCATTAGTGACCGAGGCTAGAGGCCATGGCTTTTATAGTCTCCTTGCTAGATCCATGCCGGGGATCGCTGGTTTGAATCCTGCTCTGGGTGGGTCGAGTCGGACCAGTGACACGTGACCAATAGAAGATCAGAATGTCAGAAATTGACCTCTTTGCTGAAAACAAAAAAATACAAACTTCAAAACTGCATGGTTTGCAGGGTTGCGATAACAAGTGGACTAGATCATATATTTTAACTTTTTGAATAGTGTGACCTCACTCTAACCTGTTGGTGATTTTCCGCAGGTGTTTTGCAGCACTTGGTGATGTGTCCAAAGCCAGATTCCTGAATGAGACCAACAAGATTGCAGATGCCATCTCAAAAGAATATGTATGTAGAGCAGACAAACAGAGCTTTTTGAATGTAGCATGGAGTTATGTCAGTTTTTATGGGTGGTTCAAGCCAATATAATAATTCATTTTAATAATGGCTAAATTAGCTAAAAACTATTTAAAAACATAAAATGTTTTTATACATTTAATAAGGTTGTTATTAGATTTTGGAACTGCCACAAGGGGGAATTAAGGGGGCGTTCATGCCAAGTGTGCTCTTGCATTAAAAAAACCTAGACACTGTGCAAGGTGTGGAGCAGAATGCAGGTGTCTCAAGGCACGTTTTTAAAAGTTATTTTAACTTGATAAGGCATCTTAAATACATGCCGCTCAAGTGCAAGACACTGAAAATAGCAGCGAGATGTGGCACAATGGTCAAAGACGTCAATCTAGTGCATGTTTACATAGAAAAACAATTAAAAACAGAGCAGCCAGATGCAAGAAATGCATTCTGTGTTGGCAATTGAAAAGTTGACAAACAATCGGCTGACATATTGGCCTGACCAATATATCTTTCTATCACTAGTCTCTCATTTAATGTTTGTACACTAGAATGTACATATGTTGTACTTGGCTTATGCATTTTAAAATCCAGTATTATTTACTCTCCTTTAGGGTGGTGGTGGTGCAGACCACTACCAAGTGAAGGCAAGACTGGCAATGCTGGATAAGAAATTTAAGCTTGCAGAGATGTATTACATTGAACAGGTAACGAATAGTCTATAGTGCTTTAATACCTGTAACAGAGCCACCTGAATATCTCGATTGCTGTGAGTAATATTGCTGTGTAACCCTATAGAATGCGTGGATGAAGTGATGGAAATGTACCAGGAGCTCCACATGTGGGATGAATGTATTGCCATTGCAGAGGAGAAGGTAACATCAGTTTGAAAAACAGCAAGCATATTTATAACCTCTTATCAAGTGTATATGTAAAATTTAAATTATTTAAATTGTGCATGCTGTATTCTCATGCTTAGTGCATCAGTTATATGATCCAATTGTGAAATCTTAAACTTTTACAAATAATATGCATTTATCCCATAAAGGGCCTTCTGGAGTTGGACAATTTGCGACACAGTTACTATTCCTACCTAATGGAGACCAATCAGAATGAGAAAGCTGGGGAGGTGAAGGAAAGTGAAGGTGACTTCACAGGTGCTATTAACCTCTACCTGAAAGCAGGACTCCCTGCTAAAGCTGCCTGGCTGGCCATGAGCAGAGATGAGCTCTTATTAAATCATGACATCATCAACCGCATCACTTCCGCTCTCATTAAAGGAGAGTTCTATGAGAGGGTGAGTTTTACCTGATCTCAAAGTTCAGAACTGTAAATTGTGCATGGAAAATACACAAAGAGTGTCTGGCATGGCAAGATGGTTGTTGTTATGATCCACCCATTTACTGCTTTATCAGACAAGACTAGCAAGAACTTCTATGCTGTTCTAGGCTGGTTAATGCTGTTAGTACTTGTCTGGTGCTACACTGCAAAAGAAAAAAGAAAAAAAAAAAAAAGAAAAAAAAAAAAAAAAAAAATATATATATATATATATATATATATATATATATATATATATATATATATATATATATATATATATATATATATTACTTAGTATTTTTGTGCCAAACATTCTTAAAACAAGACACATTATATATCGTTTTGCTTTCATAGAAATCTTAATTTTATTTGTGAAATTTATGCTTAAAACAAGAAGAAAAAACTTTAAAAATAAGACCAGTTAGAAAACATGAGAAACATTTTGGTGTTTAAACTATTTAAAACTAGAATATCAGTTTTATTTATCTTTAGCTGATATATATATATATATATATATATATGTATATTACGTGCGCGAGAACTTGCTCTTCTCTCTCTCTCTCTCTCTCTCTCTCTCTCTCTCTCTCTCTCTCTCTCTCTCTCTCTCTCTCCATGCACACTTGTGTGTGTGAGGGAGAGATCGCTTTCACAAGTGTTTGAAAGTCCTCCATGATTTTTTAACAGATAATTCCAAATGTTCTCCATCATTTTGATAAATAAAAAAACAGCAAGAAAAGAAAGAAAACCATTTGAAACTAGCACACGAGTTTTCATTTCATTCATTTTCATGTGATATATGCCGCTCCTCTCTCTCTCTCCGCATGCTTGTGTTTGAGGGAGAGCAAAAGAGCACTTTCATCAAACTCGCATCAGAGGGTTGTTGTTGTCCTAAACACCGCGACTCCAAAAATCATATGTCTTATGTGTAAAAAAATGATGCTGAAAAAACGTATTGGAGTTATTATCTATCACCTTTACTTAGCCCAACAACAACACAGGACAAAGCAATCAAACGAAAGTTGAACTCTGTCTGACGCGCAAAAAAAACAAGAACAATCAATTCATTTAAGGCCAGATTTCACACTCCTTTGAATGCCCAGAACAATCTGCATAAAATTACACAGTTAAAGCATGAATAATGTATCATATGTGTTTGCTAGGTTACTCTAAAAAAAAAGTTAGCTACACCCTGGTAAAACAGTTATGAATTGTAATTTTAATGACTGAAAATACTAATATTGGCTATATGAATGTGTCAACAGGGTTGGGAGGATTACTTTTAAAATGTATCCCACTGCAGTTTTCAGAATACATGCTGTAAAATGTAATTTGTAACGTATTCCGTTAGATTACTCAAGGTCAGTAATTGAATCTAAATATTTTGGATTACTTCAGCGCAGATTTTCACTTTGAAATCTGCCAGTGCTGTAAGACAAAATACATATCTTATGCAGTGTTGCTTCTAAAACAGGATGAAGTAAATGTATTTTACGCAAGTTTAACTATTTCTGCTGCAACAAACTTACTTCAAAACCCCACAGAGTGTACTCAATGAAATCTTTTTCTGATTTTATCTGGATTCTCTCTATTGAGCTCCCAAAGGAAAAGTTCCTCAATGACATCATATCCACCTTTTCACTCATAACAGTGTGAGAGCGCCATCTGTATACTCGTACGAATATAACACATCATAAGAAAGTGTTCATGTCATTCAAACACTCCTCGATCACATCATTTAAATGGATAAATGTTTTCCAATTGAATAGACTGCATTTTATTGTCATTTGTTTCATTTAATATTTAAAGTAATCTCTTCAGTAATCAAAATACTTTTGGAATGTAACTATTCTGATTACCAACAATTAAAAATGTAACTGTAGTGGAATACAGTTCCTAATATTTTTTAAATACGTAATCCCATTACATGTATTCCGTTTCTCCCCAACCCTGTGTATCAAATACAAATTGAATGGCATACATATACAAACACAAAACTACTCGTATCGGTACTCGGTTTCGAACGATGCCTAAAACTAGGAACTTCTATTGGTCTTCAAAAATTGGTGCATCTCTACTGGAAAGCAAGAAAAAAATACTGAGAAGAAAATGCAGTGTAGTTGTTGGATCAAACAAAAATCAACTGGCCAAGATGGTCAGCCATCATGGTCTTAAAGCTAGTTGACCAAGGAAGTATTGCTGGTTAAGCTAGTTAAGAAGGCTGGTGGGGGACACAGATTTTTCTGTGAAATCATGAAATAATAACAATTGTTTAACAGGCAGGTGACCTGTTTGAGAGGATAAGAAATAATCAAAGAGCCCTGGATTGCTACCGGAAGGGAAATGCTTTTAAAAAAGGTATGTACAGTATGCTTACTAAGAAGAATCCAAATACGTCGTTGCATTACAATTCAGACATTAAATCAGTTGGGATGCGAAACATCAGAACTATAGATGATACTGGACATGGCACCCTCATTAACCTCTTCTGATTACATTGTGTTTCCGCAGCGGTGGATTTGACTCGTGTTGCCTTTCCTGTAGAAGTTGTAAAGCTGGAGGAAGTATGGGGTAACTATCTAGTGCATCAGAAACAAATGGATTCTGCTATAAACTATTACATAGAAGCTGGGTGAGTCTCTAGGGAAACAAAGCTTGGGATCTGCAGGTGCATATAAACTCACTGAGCACTTTATTAGAACACCTGTACACTTATTTATTCATGAGATTGTCTAATCAGCCAATCTTGTGACAGCAGTGCAATGCATAAAGTCATGCAGATATGGGTCACGAGCTTCAGTTAATGTTCACATCAACCATCAGAATGGGGAACATTTTTTATCAGTGATTTCGACCATGGCATGATTGTTGGTTCCAGACGGGCTGGTTTGAGTATTTCTGTAACTGCTGATCTCCCGGGATTTTCATGCACACAGTCTCCAGAGTTTACTCAGAATGGTGCCAAAAACAAAAAACATCCAGTGAACAGCAGTTCTGCAGACGGAAACGCCTTGTTGATGAGAGAGGTCAACAGAGAATGGCCAGACTGGTTCGAGCTGACAGAAAGGCTATGGTAACTCAGATAACCACTTGTAGTGAGCACAATAGCATCTCCAAATGTACAACACGTTGGACATTGAGGCGGATGAGCTACAACAGCAGAAGACCATGTTGGGCACTTTATTAGGACCATAGTGTTCCTAATAAAGTTCTCCATGAGTGTAGTATGTGTTCGCCGCATCTTCTCTCGCTGGGGTTGAAACAGACTAGGTGTTTAAATTTGAATCAGGCACCCAGGCTCTATTTGGTTTGTCCTTATCGGACTCATTTGTCTCCTAACTCTCCTCCTCTGGTGAAGCCGCTCTACCAAGGCCATAGAGGCGGCGATTGCAGCACGCCAGTGGAAGAAAGCATTGCGCATACTGGCGCAACAGGAGGACAAGACTGCAGCCAAGTATTACTTGAAAATAGCTCAGCACCATGCCTCTGTACAAGAGTTTGAGGTAAAGTACTGTATCCTCCTGAGACCCGAGCATGACTGCTGTGTGCACTTTCCATTTCCCTTTTTGATTTGTAACAAGAGGCAAAATATTAAACATGCAAAAAAAAAAAAAAAAAAAAACACTGACTGAGACCATGTGTACACCTGGTACTAAGATGAGTTTTGGGTGATCTGATCACAAATGTACAAGCAAGACATCACTGTTACACCTAGTCGTCTCTTTTGACCACTTGTGTTCGGATTTTGAGGAGCGAGTCTTTGATTTCATGAGGACATACATCAGTCATTTCCTCTGTGTTTTACTGAATGATAATAAAGCACCAAATACTAAAAGACGAGAAAGAAAACCTCCAAAAACTGGCGCACAGTTTCTCTTAATGTTTCCAAAAATGACGTTTAGAGCAGAATTCTGAGTTATTTTAGTGCAGTACCTGTAACTGAGCTTCTAGTGTGCATGCTGCTCATATCTGTGTCCCTATTGTACATGTTCATGCATTCACTTTTTAAAAATATCCACGCATACGCTTATTCCCTTGAAATCCGCACGGAACCAGTGAAAAAACAGCCGTTTCAGCTGCCTTCAGCGTCGTCCCGTTTCAGACGAATTACCAAAAATGCATCTTAAAATTAAGATAGCGAAATTCATACACAAACTCGCGCAGTTTATTCTTGATGCGTGTAAAAAAAAAAAACATGAAAGAGTGGCTCTTGCCCGTTTTCGTGCTTTATTCGCAAAGGAAAAGAATAATAAAAACATCTAATAATAATAAAAAAACAGCAGGTAGAGAGATGTGGGTTTTATTTTATATTTATTTTATTTTTTCTCCTACCCAATATCTTGCTCCTCTTTCAACAAACACTAAAGAATGGCTTGCTCTCGTTTTGCTATTTTCAAAAGGAAACATTTATGAAAAACATATTAAAATAAAAACAGAAGGTATAGGGAGATGTGGGTGAAGTATAATTTTACTATGTTCTAATTATTGCTTCCTAATACCTTGCACTCCTCTTGCACTCTCTCTATATTTCATTTGCTGTGGCTCATTGTCTTTTACTCGCCGGGACTGTGCTCACACATGATGACAAGACATATAGATATCGGACAGTTTTCAGACCTTTTATCGTGAGATCTGAGACTTCTCACCGCAGACTAGTTGCTGACTCAAAACATCAAAGTAGACGAGCTTGAGTTGTGTAGTCCACTAGGCATAAGTGTACATTGTGTTTAACAGCGTGGCTTTTTGCAACAAATCGCTCAGATTTTAAAAATGGCAGATCAGATGAAACTAGAGACTCTAATCTTTTGTCTGAAACAGGTTTCAATGTAAAAACTTTTAAGTTTCTTACAAGTTGTGGTTTTGTTGCCGTTTCTCCCAAAGACAAACTCCGCTGTGGTCGGCGTCATGTTATTTTGTCACATGAATCCGTACGTTGGACGTTTAACCCTTAACTGACAGCACAGAGTCTCGTGAACTGAGATCAGTCCGTTTAAATGAATTTAAATTATGCGTTGTGTATAGCGAAGCCAAAATACAACGTCCACGCATGTGTCACATGAGGGTATATCTCAAGTGGATTGCATCAGGAAATACTTCTTACATCACAGACCAGCTGCTAAATATTAACAAATCTCAGCTAAAAACATCATCTGGATTTAACTTGTGTTGACTAAACTTGTCCTGTTTCTCTGAGATACAGGTGGTAGAACATCTGTTTGTGAAGGGGGATAGTATCAAAGATGCTATAGATATGTACACTCAGGCTGGGAAATGGGAGTAAGCTCAAAAGGTGAGTGTCACATTGTGTTCCTCTGCACTCCGATTTCTCTTAGTTAAACATGTAAGGTCAGTTCTTTAAACGGTTTTGCTTTAAGGCGTCCCAACCGTTAGTGGGACGCACTAGACCAGGGGTGTCAAACTCGGTTCCTGGAGGGCCACAGTCCAGCAGAGTTTAGCTCCAACCTTAATTAAACACACCTGAAGCAGCTAATCAAGGTCTTCAGGAGTACTTGAAGATTACAAGGAGGCATTTTAGAGCAGGACTGGAACTAAACTCTGCAGGGCTGCGGCCCTCCAGGAACTGCGTTTGACACCCCTGCAATAGACTATACAAAATACAGTAGCTCGAGTTTGGTTGGGGGTGGCTTAACTACTCTACTTTGTTTTACAGTATTTCAAAGAGTCCAAGATGGAACATATTTTTGTTTTAAAATGATGTATGCCTGATGAAGGTCGTGTGACCGAAATGTCACAAATAAATTCTTGACTGTGTTTTGCAAGCTTGGGAATTGTGCAGGATTTTTTCTTTTTCTCTTGTTAATATATTTGTTCTTGTGCGCCTACCTATAACTTTTCATCCGTGCGAGGGGCCTTGATTTATCGTTTGTTTTAAAATATGAAAATTTGGTTTGGCAAGCTTGATCACTTTAGCTGACTTGACTAAATCAGAGTGTATGTAATTATACATCTGATAGATGGAAACTGAGAACACAATTGCAGTTGTTTTTCTTTATTCAAATCATGAACAATTTATGTTTGAATTATTATTAATCATAAGCAATTTACATTTGAATTATGATGTCGCATTCTGTTTTTCCCTGCTCTCTTTCTCTATCTGTCTTTCTCCAACACACAGCTTGCTGTGAAATGCATGACACAAGAGGATGTGTCTGCCCTCTCCATCAGCAGAGCACAAGAGTTAGAGAAAGGGGGAAAGTACAAAGAAGCTGAAAGGTAAACACACACACTGCAGTTTCTTTGATCTGACCACTGTTGATTGCTGATGGCTGAATTAATTAATTGTGTGTTTTATGACTGACAAAAGCAAAAGTTGCTCTCAGGATAAAGAAAATGTAAACTTGATTGATACTTCAGTCACGTTTCTCATAGATACTTCACTGCAAAAATCGACAGCTAGAAGTGTTCAGGTACTGATTCAAAAGGCAGGACACTTTCTGGTGTTTAATCAGTTAAATCTGAGGTATATTTAAAAAAGCAAAACTTTGGACACAGCATTCACTATAACAATTGTTTTTTTCATGCCTGGAGAAGAATAAAAACACATAGGAAAAGAATCCTGACTAAATAGGGTTCATTTTGATCTCTTGTTGACCTAAACTTCCATAACATGACATATTTACATGTGGAACAGAATATTTAGTGGGAAATAACATTGGGTGGAACTTGATTTTACAGATCTGGATTTGAATGGATCATGTAATGTAGGCAATTATATTATTGGTTAATAACGTTTTCTCCGACTGCATGACTTTGATTACATCAGCAGAAAAGAGAAGGCCAATGAATATTACATTTTGTATTTCTTTTCTTTTCTTAAGAATAACATGTACTGATAAATCAGGCACAATACAACCAGGGACATTTATTAAGAAATTAAATATGGTCAATTTTGATTTCATGTTGTATTTAAAAATAAATTAGCAAGTAATTTACATCACATACCCAATCACCTTATACAATTAGTATTGTCTCAAAGCAAAAATGTATTGTTCAAATTCATGCCTGAAATTTGCTGTATGCTTCCGTTTATAGGCTCTTTACCACTGTAGATGAACCAGACCTGGCTATCACCATGTACAAGAAGAACAAAATGTATGATGACATGATTCATCTAGTCGCCATACATCACAAAGCTGCTGCAAGAAACGCACATTCACCTGGCCAAGGTTAAAGAGGACACTGGAACTTTTGATTGAGTGTCTTTTGATGCGGTTTTGTCTTGCTTATTGCTCAACAAAACCATAAAATTCACTGAATGCCTTTTTTGTGTTTATCACAGGAGCTGGAGGCTGAATCCAAGTTCCAGGAGGCAGAGTATCACTACCTAGAGGGTCAGGATTGGAAAGCCGCCGTAAACATGTACAGAGTCAATGACGTGTGGGAGGAAGCTTATAGGGTGTGTTTACACACTATATGATGTTTTTTGTTACACAATAAATGTCCCTTTCCAAGGTGAGCTTGTTGCTATTTTCGCATAGCATACTACCAATCTCAGAGTTCCCGTGTGTCCTGGAAAACCTGGAATTTTGCAATGCAGTTTTCCAGTCATGGAAAATTCATGGAAAATTAGAAAAATATCTAAATGTCCTGGAAAATAATTATTTGTCCTGGAAAATATTTTAGTATAATAAAACTGTTTGACTGTGTGGCTAGCAGGGTTTTTCTTACATGTACAAAAACATGGTAGCAATTGGGACTGGATAGGTGTGAAATACACAAATTCGTATTGTTTTATCACTGCCGCAGAAGCTGCACATTGTGAAACAACGTCAGCGGTTGACTGTCATGAGCAAAGCCCTGTCACGTACATTCTCTGATCATCTGCTGTCAGTGTAATCTAGTGTGATTATTAAACTGCAATTTAATAAAATAAATTTATAATCTGCATCTGCTGCACGCTTCAAAATGAATTTGTCTAATGAATTCAGAATAAAATAACCATTCAATAACAACAATATGCATCATGACCTCTCGTGTGTTTTTGCTTAAATATTACACCCGTTGGGCAAATAAAATGTCCTGGAAATGTCCTGTAAAATTGTGCCATGAAAAGAGTGGGAGCCCTGATACTACTCCTACTACAGTATTTCTGCAGAAATGTAAAGAGTAGCATGGTAGTATGCTATTCTGAACTCTTAGGAGATTGCATGGCTGTATGCTTGATTTTATGCACCTGTTAGTAATTGGTGTAGTTGAAATGGCCAAACTCATTCATTTGAAGGGTGTGCCCACATACTTTTGGGCATGTAGTGTAAATGCTCTTTGATTACTTTGATTTGAATTGATATAATGTATCATGAAGAGAGGTTCAAACATTGCAGATACAAATTCCTCTTGATGTGTGTACAACAGGTAGCAAAGAGCCATGGAGGAGCCAGTGCCCATAAGCAGGTGACATACTTGTGGGCACAGAGTCTTGGAGGAGAGGCGGCAGTTAAACTGCTCAACAAGTTTGGTATGCTGGAAACTGCCATTGACTTTGCAGCTGATAACTGGTAAGTCTCTGCTAAGTCAGTGTTAGGACTTAAATGCATTATTTAGTGTTTTGCTTTCAATTATATGCAAGATGAGCACATATTTTTGGGCAATTTTCCTGGAAGAAAAAGACTGTAATTTTAAATCTGCTTAAAGCTAATTTTGTCATCTTCAAAGGCCTCAAAGCTTTTGCTACATGGACTTAGGACACATCCACACATTGATTTTGCTACGTTTATGCCTTTCGTTCCAGACTGGAACAGTATTTTTCTCCACCAAAAACAGAGACTTAGAAAACTCTCTCTAGTACCAGATACCACATTTGGAAAACAACGATGTTAGGAAACGGAAAAAGGAGTTTTCAACCCGAAAACCTATTATAGTGGACATGGCCTTAAAGGCACAAAACTCCAGTTTTGGTTTCATTTGTTTTCTTTCATTTGATTTCTTTAATAACAGAACACTCTTTGTCTTCTTTAGCTCCTTTGACTTTGCCTTTGAGTTGGCCCGACTCTCCATGAAACAGAAGATCCCTGATATCCATCTGAAGAATGCCATTTTTCTTGAAGACCAGGTATTACTCACAGACATGATTCATTTTTTTTTCACTGTAAAGATACAGTATAATCAAAATAGCCTGTCAGAATGCTAATGCTATTATGTTTTGCAATATTGTTATATTAGATTTGTTAATATGAAATATTACTCTACCCTTACTCTAATTTAGGCCCACACAGAGTTCATTTTTCTTATTATTAATGTTCTCATGGTGCACAGTATAATTGTAATGTTTCACTTTCAAGGGCAAGTTCAATGAAGCTGAAACCGAGTTCATCAAAGCCGGGAAACCCAAAGAGGCTGTGCTAATGTGAGCGAGCTTTCATATCACACTTTCCTACTTAAAACACACACACACACACACCACTGAAAAGGCAAAGGAATTCCAGAAGCAGATAGCACCAGGATGCAGAGTATTGATTTTTAGATCTCATACAGGAATGGTGGGCTTCGGCTCTGTTGCTACAGTGACAGGCAAATCATAGTATAACTCCCATGAGACAAAAATGGTCTGATGAAAAAGGTTGGACGGGGAAAAGTTCCTGTTGCTAGTTACGGTTGTTAGTTGTTAGTTACAATTTTATTACATATGTATTACAGAGTTATTACATCCATTGATAAAATGCACAACAGAACATGCATGTTTTATTTAAAAAGAATGTTCTTTGGTCTGTATTTATCTATTATCATGTATGTGCAATTAATTTTTTATCATTATTTTTATTTCTGCAAATGATGTTTAAAATAAGGGTGTCTCTGTCTCTATTTCAGGCACGTCCATAACAAGGACTGGAGTAATGCCCAGAGAGTGGCTGAGGCTCATGATCCAGAAAGTGTAGCAGATATTCTAGTGAGCCAGGCTAAGTTCTGCTTTGACCAGAAGGAATTCCAAAAAGCAGAGGCCTTCCTGCTCAGGGCCCAAAGACCCGAGCTTGCTATTAAATACTACAAAGTAAGTACTTTTTTTTTTTTTTTTTTTTTTTTTTTTTAGTCAGTAGACAATAAAATAGGGGTCTTCAATAGGGGGTTCACGACTCCTTGGGGTCAGCAGTGTTACCGCAGGGGGTTAAATAATTATCCTGAAACAAATCTGTTAAACATTAATATTATGGTATATTTTAGATAATTTTGTTAATGTTAAATATTAAAGTTAATAAAAGTTAACAAGGTTAAAGGTTATAAGCTGAAGTTCAGCTAAATGTTTCATTGTCCCTCCCCCATTAAAATGTATTAAATAAAATGAAAATAATATGTACAAGTATATAACTCTGTATATCAATTATGATTATCTTAAAGGCTTTGCAATGTAAGCATCATAACAAAGTGTACATTAATATGGTACTATAAAAAAAAGTTAATATTGGCCAGGCTTAAAATGCAACACTCAGTTTTATACAAACTGTAACAAGGGGTCCATGCTCCTTCTGTCTATCCAGCAAATAGTTTTATGAACCCTAAAAATAAAACATAACTCTTCAAGATGTCAACATAACCACAAAGTACACTTTCTAAACATTCCATAAATAAAGCAGTGTTCTTTCTCTGGTTTATGTTATATCAAACATTAATTTATACAGTGAAATGTGCTTTACATGTGTGAGATAGTGATTGTGGAAAGTAGATCCTTTTTGCAACCACACATTTGATCTTATTTTAAACCTAAACCCTTCTCAAGTTCAAAGATTTACTGTTCACAGTCACTGGAAAAGATATAAGACGACTTCTTGTTTGCTGAATATTAATATTAAGCTCTGCCAGCTTTGTAAATTCATATTTTCCTCTTCCAGGATGCTGGGATGTCGACTGATGCAATGCGGACCTGTAAAGACTATTTGCCCAGCAAGCTGAGCATCCTTCAAAAGGAATATGAGAGCGAGGGCAACTGGTAAAAGAAAGCTCTCTTTACTCTAATACCATCTTTTTCCCATTTTTCGCCATACTTCCATATGAGTCTCATTCACTATATCTCAGAAAATCCTCCCTTGTTTATTGTTCTTCAGAAACTAGGGCTCTGCAGTTGTTCAGAAAAACTAGCAGCTCTGAACTACATTTGGATCCTCTTTTGGTTGCTTGTCTTCCCTCTTTTAGTAAAACATGGCAGCTTTTTATCCTAAATTAAATCCATAATGAGCAGCTCATTAACGTGGAGACACGCAGCAAATCCGCCTACACTGATAATTTCCCTATTTTTAATGACTTGTGAGAAAACATCAAAGGCTGCTTCGCTGTCTTCCTTGGGAAGAAGAGAAGAAACATTTTGCATAGTCAGTTCAAGGCGCATTCAGCAGTAATCTTGGCCTCTTGTATCGTTAACCTATTTTCTATCAATAGCCTGAACTTTCGGGCCATGTTGTCTTTTACGATTGACTCCATTTGTGACTTTATGATCCCAAAGGTGATTTTCTCTTTTCAAAGGCAGAGATGTAGTAGCATTCCAGCGGTGTGTAATGTGATGATTGGGTGTGCAGTGATTCGTTTATTGAGAAATATTAAGAAAGGGAAAATGACCCTTTTTTCCCAAGCTTCTCCCCATGGTTACTATTGCTTGCTCAGACAAGATTTACAGAACATCCCACAAGAATGAACTGTAGATTTCCATGAACTGTGCGATTATCAGTAAAATGTGCACATTAAGTGGTACAAATTGAATGGATATTATTTTTGCATGGGCTGAAATGAAGC
The DNA here is from genome assembly GCF_019703515.2 of Myxocyprinus asiaticus. NCBI lineage: Eukaryota > Metazoa > Chordata > Actinopteri > Cypriniformes > Catostomidae > Myxocyprinus > Myxocyprinus asiaticus. The sequence goes on from NC_059362.1 coordinate 37,797,920, forward strand.
GTAAAATTTTAAAGCATTTTGATCTGCTGTTTTTCTTTTAAGAAATGTTTTACACAATAATGTGACTAAAAAGTGTGGAGACTGCAAATCAGAATCGAGGTAAATGCTTACCAAAGTCAACGTAAAGAGAAACGCTTGTTTGATAGTCATTGCTCTCAGACCACAGGAAGTAAAGCAACATCATAATTTGGGATAGGGGGAAAACACAGTGTTTCAGGTGGGGCAATCACAGTTTGCAGCATGTCCCAGTGCAGCTTTCTGGATCTGCAAATTAACAGAGAGAAAAAGACATAGATGAAACTTAACTAGGACACTGTTGTCTCATTTGTATGCCCAGTTTATACAAACCAAACCTCTTAAGGTGTGTGTCATTCTTGTACTAGCTCCATAAGCAACGGGGCTTTGTTTTGCCCCTGTCCATTGTGCTGAATTTATTGTAGCAAGAGAGCTGAAGTGATGCTGGCTAAGTGCTCGCTTTCACAGCCACAATTTAATTCGATTAAATTTACTTCCTTCAGGCATGATTTCTAAAAATTAAAGCACACAAAACATTGAACTGGATTTTTCACTGCTGTTTTTGAGGAATTTTATAGCTGAAGGAAATTAAATGCCAGAGAAACAAGGTTTTATTTTTCATGTAGTTTTCACAGTCATCAACCTTCATGTCATCTCATAATTTGAAGTACGGATGTCTGAAGACCTTTAATAAATAGTGTTTTAGAGCTTTATTCAACACACTCAGCACAGTACAAAAAGCTTCAAACTCAGCCAGCGCTAATAAAAAGGTAATACTTATTGCTTTTGCTGGAAAAGTAAAAGCAATGAGTGTTTTTGTATTTTTCTTCCCCGGTAGACTATGACATCAATAGAAACAGATGGAAAACAGGAAATGATGAACAAATGATGGCGCCTCTCATTAGAAGTTCATTTTAGATACATTTATATTTATGTTTCTGTGTGTGTTCTCAGGGGTGTGGAGGGTATGGTCAAGCAGGCTCAGGAGTGGGAACAGACAGGCGAGTATGCTCGAGCCGTGGACTGCTATCTTAAAGTGAAGGACTCGTCTAACATGGACTTAATGATGAAGTGTTGGATGAAGGTAAATCTAGAGCTACCTGGCAGTAACATTTTCAAAAATTAGGGGAAAAAAGCGAAAAAACTTCGGAAACATAATTCCAAACCATTTGGGAAAATTCTGAAAAAGTTCGGAAACATAAGTCCAAACTTTTTGGGAAAGTTCTGAAAAAGTTTGGAAACATGAATCCAAACAGTTTAGCAAGATTCTGAAAACATTTTGGAACATAAATCCAAACAGTTTGGGAAAATTCTGAATACGTTTGTGAAAATACAGTAAATCCAAAAATACAGAGAAACAAAAACATAAGTAAAAAAGTGAAGAAAAAAAACTTCAGGAAAAAATTGTTTGGGAAAATTCTGAAAATGTTTGGAAACATAATTCCAAACCGTTTTGGAAAATTCTGAAAAAATTCTGAAAAATAATTCCAAACCATTTTGGAAAAATCTGAACAAATTCTGAAACATACATCCAAACTGTTTGGGAAATTTCAGGAAAAAGTTTGGAAACATGAATCCAAACAGTTTGGGAAAGTTCTGAAAAAGTTTGGAAACATGAATTCAAACACTTTAGCAAAATTCAGAAAACATTTTGGAACATAAATCCAAACTGTTTGGGAAATTTCTGGAAAGTTTGTGAAAATACAGTAAATCCAAAAATACAAAGAAACGAATACATAAATCAAAAAGCAATAAAACTTTGGAAAAATAAATCCAAACTGTTTGGGAAATGTCTGAACAATTTGGAAACATAAATACAAACAGTTTGTGAAAATGCTGAAGAGGTTTGTGAAAATATAGTAAATCCAAAAATACAGAGAATTGAAAACATAAATTGAGAAGCGAATAAACTTCGGAAAAATAAATCCAGACTGTTTGGTAAAATTCTGAAGACGTTTTGAAACATAATTCTAAACAGTTTGGGAAAATTCAGAAAATCTTTGTGAAAATACAGTAAATCCAAAAATACAGAAAAACGAAAACAGAAATCGAAAAGCTAACAAATTTCGGGAAAATAAATCCAAACTGTTTGGGAAAATTCTGAAAGAGTTTGGAACTATAAATCTAAACTGTTTGGGGAAGTTCTGATAAAGTTTGGAAACGTGTATCCAAACACTTTGGGAAATGTTTGAAAGGTTTGGAAACATAAATACAAACAATTTGGGAAAATTCTGAAACAGTATAGAACAATTTCGGAAAATGTTTAGAAACATTAATTCAAACAGTTAGGGAAAATTCTGAAAAAGTTCGGAAACGTAAATCCAAACTGTTTGGGAAAGTTCTGAAAAAGTTTGGAAACATGAATCCAAACAGTCTGGGAAAATTCTGAAGAAGTTTGTTAAAATAAATAAAACAAATACAGAGAAACGAAAATATACATCCAACTTTAAATCAAGTCAAAAGGAGAGAGCCAACTTGAATACATTTGTTAACTAAATTACACAAGTCAGAATTGATATCAGTGACATTTTAATACTTACAGTCTATTTGCATACTAGAAAAAGCTGCAGTTGTTTTAACAATGCTCACATGCAGATGTTCATGGTTCCCCATGAATTTAAGGTTTATGAGCCAGATCAGACATTGTATTTCTATGAATCTCTAATAAAATTTTACTGGTTTTTCATTTCATTCATGTAACACACAGTGTGTGTGTGTGTGTGTGTGTGTGTGTGTGTGTGTGTGTGTGTGTGTGTGTGGTGTGTGTGTGTGTGTGAGAAAATGTGGTTAATTCAAGTTGAAGGTTCAAGAAATTCAAGAAATCACTGTTTTCCCCATTCCCCATCAACTGACAATGCTGTCAGGTAGAACCACTAGTTGCCAATCTGATATGGGCCATAATATGTTAGTATTATCACTGATCATGAAACATCTCAACATCTCTTTACCTGTGGAAAAGCACACAAAAATCAAAACACTGACCTTTTAACAAGAGCAACATAAAATGTAAATTATATGACAAACATCTAAAACTATTGACATAAATTAATCATCAACGCTGTTTATAGTTTGTTAATGACTGCTGTGTACAGTCCACAAACATAGTGGAGACAGCTGATAGACTACTTGATTTTGCTGAAAGGGATGGTTCATTTACTCACCCTCATGTTCCAAACCCATGAGTTTCTTTCTTCATTGGATTACAAAAGTAGATATTAGGCAGAATTTTAGCCTCAGTCACCATTCCCATTCATTGTATGTAAAAAATAGCATGCAATGAAAGTGAATGGTGACTAATGCCAGCATTCTGCCTAATAACTCTTTTGTGTTCCATGGAAGAAAGGACATCATACAGATTTTCAAAATCAGTTTAAATTTAAAATACCGTTGCTATGTACTAATTTTCAATATCAATTGACCGTGGTAAGTGGGCATCCATTACAGAGCTACTCTGTTGACATGAAATATCTGTTCATTTAGTGCATTCATTTCCAAATCAATTGCATTCAAATTATGCAAGGAAACTATTTCACTTACCCAGTGTATGTTTGAAGATGTTTACATGCTCTTCCAAGAGCTTCCGTTTTAGTTGCGCCTTCAGTTCCTACAGATGCTTTCTTATATTTTCATGTCCTTCAGGCAGCAGAATTGGCCATTAAATTTTTATCTCATGACAAGGCCGTGGATGTCAGTCAGGTTATTGGACCACGCCTGATTCAGCTTCGAAAATACAACGAGGTATGTTGATTTTTTCTTTAGATATTATCTTTGTTTTTTTCTGTTATAGATTAATTTTCAGTATTAAACTCCTCATTTGACCTTGACATTTGTTGTTTTTCTCATAGATAGAATTTTGAGCTGAAATACTAAAAACAAAAAACTAGCTTTTTATCCTTTGAAAGTATTGTGTTTGGAGAGCGCCACACTAAGAGGAAATAGTGCTTTCAGTGTGCTTATGTGCCCATATGTGTGAGTGTATATTTATTGTATGACACAAAGGAAATGTGACTGCACAAAAAGCTCAAAGACTTCGCCTATTCTTTGGCGTCCTTCAAGCTGTAGACCTATTGAGGTACAAAATGGTTTTTTTTCAGGCTGCCGAGCTCTACCTCAACCTGGACCTCATTAAGAACGCCATAGACGCTTTCACTGAGGGAGAAGAATGGAACAAAGCCAAGAGAGTAGCCAAGGAGCTCGATCCAAGGTGAGCCCCTTAGCAGACCGGTCGCCCCTAACAACGCTACAGCCAACAATGTGAGAGGGTGGCAGTGAAATCACACTCTCTCGCTGTCAGAAAAATCACTCATTGCAACCAACAAAGTGCACGACAAAGCAAGACCAAAGCACAAACCTCAGAGTTGTGTATAACCTTCACAGTTTATCTCTGACTGTCTATTATTTATGGCAGGAAAAATAGCTTTCGGAATTAAGTCAAAAATGCCTTACTTGAGGTATATGTTACTTGAGGTAATGTACAGCATCGCTACACTGCTGTGATCCAGGCATCTCAATTGACTTATTTAAAAGAGTTTGAGACAGAATGATGGCGAGTAAATGATGAGAGAATTAACATTTTTGGGTGAACTATCCCTTTAATTTAAAAGTGTGCAGTGCCATTTCAGCTCATTTAATGTGGAGTCAAACTGGATTGCAGGTGGTTGATGAATAAGATGCAGATTTTTGCTTTGAAATTCTGTACACAAAAGTTGGCCTGTCACGATGATAACGTAATTGACTTATCATACAATATATGGACATGACCTCAATAATTTTTGCTGACCTCAAATAGCCCATTGTGTTTACATGCATGTTTGTTTTCATAAGAATGAATGTCAGCAACATTTTAGCCAGTCACGCTGCTTCTGTCATCTCGTCTGCTCTCTGTGTCGGAGGCGGGGCTCAGGCAGCTCCTCCACACACACAGAGCGGACAGCGACAGGTGAAAATTACATGTTACTCTAGGCTAATAGGTGTTTTAAAAGGTGTTTTTCCCGGCGACTGCATAATTCCAGCCAGAAAGTTTGGAAGAATAAGTCCATATGGACTTGGTTTCAAAGCCGCATTCCACAGCTCCGGTGTGGGAATATTTTGGCTTTAAGCGAATGAGAGAGGAGAGCCCATTAACATAAACGTGCCGGTAACAGTGGCAACAAAAAGTGGCAATACAACTAACCTAAAAGCTCATCTATAACATAACCATCCCATCCAGTTTTCCGAGCTGGGAACAAAAACCTCAGTTGGAGATGGAGAGGGGCCTTCCCGATATAATTTTTTCCAATCCAATTCCAATGTCTGAATATTCTTAAGAATTAAAAGTTCATTGCTCTTTGAAAGGGTGTACTTGCATTACTATGCAATTATATTATCATTATATCATTGGCATAAAATGACAATAAAATCATTTTTTGCAATTATTTCTGGGACAATATATCGTCCAACAAAAGTAGTTATCGTGACAGGCCTACACATAAGTGGCAAAGCTGTAAATTTGCCTTTTCTTTTTTCACAGGTTAGAAGAATATGTTGATAAATGCTACAAAGAGCATCTGAAAAACCAAGGCAAAGTTGACTCTGTAAGTTTAACTTATTATATCAGATTTTATTTATCTAGAGTTTATTTTTTTATTGATAGGGTAGTATAGAGGACAGGAAATGATATGGATGAGGAACAGAATCAGCAAAAGATGCTTGATGCATCTCAAACTCATGTACCCACATTAACATCATGGCTCCATATGTCAGAGCATGTGTGCTACTCACTGCTAGGAACTGCTAGCTGTCAGAATTTTAAGTTTGAACAAAAAAATCTATTTCCTAGCAATGGTAGTTGGGGTGAAAGAATGCATTAATTGAGCATAACACAGTGCCACAGACAGCAGCTTCTCCACTTTGGTACTTCATTGTTTTCAGTTATTGTTGTGAGGAGGGAAAAAAGGAGATGATTGCCTCAATTCAATTTAGAATAACAGATATGAGTCACCAAACTGATGTAAGCGCTTGCCTCTCATTGCAATGCTTCACTGGCAGTGTAGTTACACCAGATATTATTTAGCAGAGATGGGCCACTTCTATTAAAATGAATGGGTGAAATTGGAAAGTCCAACGGCAGCAAATGGTCAACGGATGTAGAAAGGAAGTTCCACCTTACAGGTAAAAGAGCAAGTCACCATTTAGATACAGACATCGCCTGTCAATCAACTTGACAACGTGCATGCACATTAGCTATACAAGCTGAGGAAATTGCGTTTTTAGTGTAATCTGAGGTATAGAAGCACAATTTATGATACCAGTGTTGTCAGATTTTACTGCTGATTTGAAATATGTCCTTTGATCGTAATCTTGACCAACCGTTTTGGAGATTTTGGTCATTTCCCATTCAAGTAGATAGGAGCTCCACTGGCATGACTGGAAATAGCCTCCCGAGAGTGTTCTAAAGATGGCTGACAGTGGACTGACCTACTAGAAAGACTTTGGTTAAACTCAGTGTTACTCAATAATGCAGGTCAGGGCTTTTTACTGAAGTGAAAGCCGGAAAGTTAACGAGGAAACTAGTTAAATGTACAAATATTGTACATTGTTTAAAAAATTAGGATGCCAATTAAGGATGCACAATGTACTATATCATATACAATATCATGTGTATGAATGAGAGGAAACACAGTGTTTTGTATGATCTGTTTGATCGTACATTAATGCAATAAGCCATGAGAGGCTGTGTGTTAAGTGAAGCGGAGTGTGCAAAAATCCCTTAGCCATGGGAAAATCAATTTAATGCACGGCCCCAAGTGGCTTATTGTCGCAATAATCTGAATACACTTTTCTTCTGCAAAATAGTCTAGTTCATTAGCCTAACTATAGGCTGTTTACGGTTGCCAAGTAACATAGCAACTTGGCATATTGATAATGAAGGTACAGTAATGGGTTTGTGTTTATCTGCATTCAAGCGCAGCTAATCCAATCAGAGTTTAGGGTCAGGACTATCCATTCAAATAAACACTGAATGTCAATATCTGTCAATTTTAAAGATTTGTTCAGTGGAGATCAAATACTGCATATGGCATTTATTGTCTGGCAGACTCTATGACAACCTTTTTGTGTAATTGAAAAAGCACATCCTAATGCCTCATAATAGTTTACCTTTATTTTTCAATCAGTTGGTTGGAGTAGATGTGATGGCTGCCCTGGACATGTACGCAGAGAGAGGACAGTGGGAGAAATGCATTGACACAGCTTCAAAACAGGTGCCAGTTCATCAGTTCTTCACCCTTCACATGTCAGTATGGAGGCATTACAGCATATTCACCAACAATCTGCCTTCTCCAACAGAATTTTGAAGTCCTGCACAAGTACATCGCCCTTTACGCCACTCATCTGATCAAAGAGGGTGAGGCAGAGAAAGTGCTCAATCTGTACGCCTAGCATGGTGTGCCAGCTTATTCACAGGTACAAACAGAAAGTGCCGTCCGTGTATTGAAGGGGACTTATTCTACACTTTTGTTGCAACACTTACAATGTTACTCAAGGATTCTAGCACCAAAACAGTTGTAATTTAGTGTAACATAACAATTTTCAACCCTCTCTCTGAGGGTTTCAGTAGAAGAATTACATTTAACCCTCATATTATGTAACAAAAATGGTAGGGGTCAAATTGACCCTAATTGGGTTCAATGCACTTCACCAAAAATCACACTATGAAAAACAGCACAGAATCAGGTAAAAACTGAAAACACTTATTTTGGCCTGTCACAGACTGAAAAAAAAGAAAGAAAATAAAAGAGAGAAATATGAGAACATACAGTATGAAATTTAAACTATGTTTACCCTCATTTTATTGGAAACAAAATTACATATATTATGTTAAAGACAAATTGACCCACACAGTTTAGATACAATCAAAACAGCAATGAACCAGGTTAAAAGAGCAAGCCTTTAATTTTTATGACTTTATGAAAAGAAAAAGAAATATGAGAACATATATAAACTGTATTTATAGAGGGAAACTATAAATAAGAGGTAACAAATTTCAAGGAGAACAAAATTGATTAACCAGTATTTCAGACAGCTCAAAAATGCAAATGAGAGCTCATGTTTATCATCTGTGTCTGACAAAGTCTGTTACTGACAAAAAGTGTGTAAAAGCTCCTTTTTGACCTTCAGAGGGTAGTGAGAAACCAACATAACCTATATCAAAGAAATTATTTTGTTTTGGGTCCATGCAGATGCCTTTGAACATGAAAGTGTGTGGGTAAAATAGAAATTATGTACATGCATTCCACAACAAATCGGTGTGTCCACACTTGGCACGGATGTTCATGACCCTAAATGAGGAAAAGTAAAATAAATAAATAAATAAATAAATAAAAAAACAGGTTAACTAGTATTTCGGATAGCTTCAAAATGCAAATGAGACTAAAGAGAAGTACAGTGCATTTATAAATTTTTACCAGTACATGCATTCCCTGGGAATCAAACCCATATCCTAGCCATTGCAAGCGCCGTGCTCTACTAGTTGTGGTATTTGAACTATTTTATTCCCAAATATCTATCAAAATTCTAGTTTCCATGATATGTCCCATTTAACGAAAGATAATTTTAGCTTTCCTCCACAACATCTTCCCTCCTTTTCTGCAGAACTTCAACATCTACAAGCGAATGTTCCTGGAATTGGTGAGCCTAAGGGACAGGGATTGTGCGGAAGCTTATCGGATGTGGGCCGATCTGAGTGACGTTCTTCTGCTGCTTGTGAGCTCTTGTTTTCTACGGTCACTAACTCCAGGGTGAAACGCTATTTAAACAGTATTGGGTGTAAATACAGGCGGGAGTGGTTTATATACGGAATCTTATCTCTGTGGTATCCAGCGTGAGAACTTGACCAAGTCTTCAGAGGCTAATTCTCCAGCCCACGAGGAGTTTGAGCAGATGCTGCTGGTTGCTCACTATTACGCCACCCGCTCAGCAGCCAAAGGCATTGACCAGCTGGTGTGTATATACTTCACAGCAGATCCTTATTAAATGCAAACAACAGAAACTATCATATAAAGTTAGCTACATTCTAGAGCAACACAATGTCCTTGATGTTTTATATGTTTAACGTCAACCCGAAATCAAAATCGACCCTGTTTACTTTCTTAATAAATGTTCTTGGTCTTATTGTGCATGATTCCTACACAGTCTTTTTCTGTTGATGTAACCAATGCCGAAGGGGCAGGAAAAAATAGTAACCGATAATACTGAAGCCTACTTTTCACAATCCAATTACATCAATTTTGATGGATAAAAGTCTACTACATTATTTTCTGAAGAATAGTCTGTTTCATTCAGAAGTATGATGTCCCCAAAGAGTATTTGGACACTAAAGTCACACTAAAAATAATCATTATAGAAATGTAATTACATTTGATAGCAAAATATCAAACCATGTGGCATTTATTTTCAAGAAAGATAACTTTTATACATTCTGATTTAAGGGTCCCAATACTTTTTAGGGTCAATGTATGTCACAATACAGAAGTTAAATGTGTTTTGAATGCTGTTTCATATTGTATACAAGTTATCTGTGTCACTGTGAATTTGCATAAGTCTTTACTTGTCAACAGAGTTCTGTGGCTGCCAAGCTGTCCATCTCTCTTCTGAGGCACACAGAGCTAATTCCTGCTGACAAGGCCTTTTATGAAGCTGGCCTGACTGCCAAGGTAAACCCAACACACACTCACATACCCACTTTAACCATTCATGTGAGACAGAGAACAGGAGGGCAGCTAAGAGCCCTGGGAAATTGGCTTAATTCTCTTCTGTTTGTTCCAATAAGAGTGTGAATAATGTGATTCACAAAGCAGTTTCAGTTGCCTCATTCTGAAAATGAAGAGGCAATATGATGAGTTCTTTGTAAATGTTTCTTAAACTTTTCATTTTTAATTTATTAAATAGTCAGTTGTTTCAGCTTTGCCTGTTACTGATGAATATTTCTCATGCAGGCTGTTGGTTGGGAGAACATGGCTTTTATTTTCCTCAATCGCTTCTAGGATTTGGCTGATGTAAGTAAAAAACTTCTGCTTGTGTCTGCTTTTGATGAGTATGTTTCAAATTCGACTTTAGGCTGTGTAGGAAATGCAAACCATCTGTTTAGCCACTAGCATCATAGTTAGTATGAAATATACTTTGTTTTTATGAAATACTTTCTTATATCCCAACTTAATATGCAGAGACAACGATACAGTAAGTCACACATTTGTAGGTTGATTTTCCCAAAAAGTGTAAACAATGTGGCTCTGCGGTGCTTTTCGAACATTGCTCTGTTTGTTTAAGAGTCTCAAACAGCCTGACAAAGCAATATTGGCTCAACCAATGGCAAGAGTTTGGGGCGGTATTATCTGTTTGGCTGAACAATGAGAGATGGAGGCGTGTTCAGGAAACCTGTTTGAAAACAATCATTATTTTTGCAGTTTGGTGAAGTTAGTTGTGCAAATATTACACACTTGCAACCTTGAAAAGGTTCACTAAACATATGTTTGTTACCATTAATAATAATAAACTTTTCTGCCATTTATTATGTTTATTTTCTTTTTCTGTGTTTTGTTCGTCTAATTAGTCTTTAGTAGGGTACAAAGGCACAACTTTTTCTGGTCACAAAATGTATCAAGATTTAAATTGACATATTTTTATTAAAAATTGATGGAGCAACATAATTTGTGTGAAAGAAATAATAACAGAAGATTGTTTTTATTAAAATTCTGTTTTTAAAAAAAGGTGGCGAGGGAGCCTTTTACCAAGGCCTCTAGGGGGTTAAAAGTGATATTGTGTAGACATAGTGGAAATAGTTATAGTGCGAAATTTGTCAACTAATGGAAGTAAATTTGAGACATCAAGATGCTTTTTTTGAGTAACAAATTAAAATGATGCTTACTCAAAATGACTAATTCAGAAAAGGGTGCACAATTTCCTGTTAATTTCAGTCACATTTGGCATTTCATAACATCTCAAGTATTCTATGAACAAATTTATCTCCACTGCAATTGGATGACGCAATGTGAGCCCACTTTGAACATTTATCAGAACAACTGTATTCGCCCCACAACAATGTGTTTTGTGGGGGCCTTTAGCCCCTGCAACAGGGAGGCTTTTTACCCCAAATACCATCCTTTCACTTACTGGACAGTTATTAAAAAACTTTTGATTTAATAACCTTGAACAAAACTGAAAATGATAACTAAGTATTTTATCTCAAATTAATGTGTTGATTTCAGGGATTTTCATTAACTACAGAAATTAGCAAAATTAAAAAAATATATATTAAAAAAATAGATCAAATTGCCTCAAAATCAACCTTTAGACACCACACACAAAGATTACATGGATCAGGAAAATTGTGCAGTGCATAGTGACAAACAGGTGTTTAGGAAAGTGCTGTGGTAGTTTTGTTGCTATTTAGTGTTTTGGGAGAAAATTAAAATCAAAGAAGCCTTTTACCCTGTGGGGCCTCTAACCCAGTTGTACCCTATTTATATACCATATAGTCTGCTTTATATAATCTGCTTTACTTTTTTGAATTCTTTTGTTTTTATTTCTGTATTTTCTCCTCATTTTGCAGGGCATTGACGAAGGCACATTGGATGCTTTGGATCACACAGATTTCCAAGAAACTGATATTCCATTTGAGGTCCCTGTACCTTCAGAACTACATGTCACAGTAAGCCTTTGCCACAAACGCTGAACCAACTCTCATGTATATTATTGGTATCTTTTTGAGTTAAGCCTTTCTTTTTGGCTGTGTTTCAGGTAGAGAAGAGGGAGGAGATTAGGGAATGGGTTCTGACTGTGTCCATGGACCAGCGTGTGGAGCAGGTGCTTCCTAAGGATGAGAGGGGCACATATGAGGCCTCCCTAGTGGCTACCGGCACAGGCATCCGGTCCCTACCTTGCATCATAACAGGTGAGACAGCCTGCACAAAGACTCTCCAGTGCTGTGGTTACAGACTTGAATTAATGCCCACTTATTATTAACAACTAGCTTTTTTTTCCTATTGTGATGAGTTTGAGAGTTGCAAAGAAGTATTTCCTTTAGTTTTCCTTTCAGATTTTATACATAAAATCATTTTAGGAAGTTGATTGTGGAAGGGAGGAGGGTGGGGCCGGGTCATGATGCTGCACACCCGGCCTCTAATCAAGCTAATAAAGCCCTGGAGAGGGATAAAGGCGACCAGAGGCAGCAGTTCGAGAGAGAGAGAGTTACAGGCAGCTGCCCTGCATGTGTTAATGTTTGTGTCTTTTTGTTTTATTAAAAGATTATTTATATTGGCAAGCCGGTTCTCACCTCCTCCTTTCCATTTAACTTTGTTACACTGGTGCCGAAATCCGGGAGGGAGGAGGGATGCGCCGTAGTAGAGTCCTCGCCACTACCATCCACCTCAACGGAGCAGCCGCGGCCATCCGCCAGGGGACGAAGGAGCCAGGCCGCCTAAGATCGGAGGAACGGCCGCCGACCGCAAGGGGAGGAGGGGCTCCTAGTCGACTGCCTGGAGCAGTCAGGGCCGCTGCCAGGGGCGATGGAGACCCCTACCGGCCGCTAAAACGCGGCGGGGTCAAGAGAGGACCGCCGACTGCGAGCAGGGAGGGGCTCCTGTCCGACCGCCTGGAGCGGGAGAACCGCTGCCAGGGGTGGGGGAGACCCCTACCGTCCACCGAAAACGCGGTGGGGCATTCCGTCCGCCAGGGGCTGGAGGACTGCCTCCAATCTGCCCGGGGAGGTGTGGCTGTCGTCCACTAGAGGGTGGAGGAGTGGCCAAGGACCAGGCTACGGCATATCGGAGAACCAGTGAGTACGTTTTTTTATCCTCTCTCTCTCCCGCTGTCGCTCCATGTTGGCCTTTCCCTCTCGTTTTTTTGTTGTTGTTGTTTTTTCCCTCCCCTTGTCACCCTCCCAGGTCCGAAGAGGCGGGGATGACCTGCCAGCACGCGGGCACGGCCCCCCCTCCCCCCCCACATGATGTACGTCATGCCGGGGGCTCCCCGGCCTGAAGGAAAGGAGGGAGGAGTGTAGGAGGGAGGAGTGTGGGAGGGAGGAGGGTGTGGCTGGGTTGTGATGCTGCACACCCGGCCCCTAATCAGGCTAATCAAGCCCTCCAGAGGGATAAAGGCGACCGGAGGCGGCAGTTCAAGAGAGAGAGAGAGTTACGGGCAGCTGCCCTGCATGTGTTTATGTTTGTGTCTTTTTGTTTTATTAAAAGATTATTTATATTGTCAAGCCGGTTCTTGCCTCCTCCTTTCCACTAAACTTTGTTACATTGATCTTTCCTGCGGTGTGATATTATATACTTCATCTAAAACGATTTTAAACTTGACCTCATATTAAAAGGATAGTTCACACAAAAATTACAATTCTGTCATCATTTCTTTCTTCCATGGAATACAAAAGATAGTGCTAGGCAGTATGTTGGTTTCAGTCACCATTCACTTTCATTGTATGGAAAAAAGATACAATTGTAGTGAATGGTGACTGAGACCAACATACTGCTTCACATCATCTTTTGTGTTCCACAAGAAGAATGTCATATGAGTTTGGAACAACATAAAGGTGAATAAATTATGACAGAATTTTAATTTTTGGGTAAAGTATCTCTTTATTTGAAAGATTAACTGGAATAGTTGTATTTTTAAATATGCAATTGTCACACCACAGGACCATTTATAATGAACTAGTAAAGTCAAAAAAGTCTAAAAATGGTGACCTTAAAAATATACACTTTCCCTTATATTTTCATATCATGTCATTTAAAATATGGACATGTTATGTGTCAGCTACCCATGTATGTTCATGTGTTTGTGAACTGGCTCCTTTAAGAGTATAATCTTTGTTTTATTTGGAACTCAGGGTACCCTGTCCTGCACAACAAAAGTGAGTTCAAAAGACCAGGAATGGCAGCAAACAAAGATGACTGGAATAAATTCCTGATGGCTACAAAGGTTCAAGTTAGTCTTTGTTACCTCTGAGCCTTCACTATTTGCCTTTATCACCGTAAAACATATTTGATTAATAATTAATCTGCACTATTGATCACAAGTTAACACTCAGAACTGAATTTATTAGTGTGTGTTTTGTTGAACTAAATATAAATCCTCTCTTTCGGTGCATTTCATCATCAAGTGTAGGTTTTTGTATAATCCTCTTGTGGGCATTTGCAGTTTTCGCATTAATTTACCATTTTTCCTGTAGATCATGCCTGGGGTCGCCTGCGATGCTTTGATCGTGATTGGTTGTTTTTGTTTCACTTTTTAGACCACTCACAGTCCAGAATGTCAGAATGTGCTGAAATTTATCACACAGTGGTGTGGAGGCCTCCCGTCAGCTGGATTCTCCTTCCACTGAGATCGAGGAAGGTGCACAATATCTATTTCTCTATCTGTCGTAATCCTGCTCTTCACTTCCTCGCCTCACAGCTGTTCTGCTTACACATTTAATCAGTTTTTTTCATTCTGTTGTTTCTTTTTTCAAAGGCACTGTCCACATCATGCTCATCATCCTTTAGTTGTCTTGTAAATCTAACTGAATATCCATATGTATCATAAAGTCAGTGCCTGCAGGTCGTGTTGTGAGTGTTTTAACTATATTATACAGTACATATTCCACTATTTCTTATATGAGTTGGATATTTTTATACTTAAGCATAAAATAAAATACAAACATTTCATAAAGATTGTCAGTGCTTTTGTTAAAGTTTGCATTACCTTTGGGACAAATTTCAAAGACATATTCAACAGAAATAAAAATCAAACATTATGTTCATATTTTATGAAGAACAGAATTATTGTTCTATTAGATATGACAACAAGGCCTACAATTAGGTGTTGAAAATATATCACATTTGTATAGCCTTTCTGAAGGCTATTAGCCCATTCTCAGGCTGCTTCATATTTCCAATAGTAGATAACTGAATAATCATAAATATCTTCTCAGTACCATGTGTACAAGTGCATTTATTTCTTAAAGGCTAATGGTGAGAAGGCAATTCATGAGGCCTTATATTTATTTGTCTTACGACGCCACCTTTCGGAGACCACAATATGTTGTGTGTGAGAGAGGACTCTTTCTCAATTTCAATTTTCAATTTCAAAGTACTTTATTGGCATGATTGTGTGTACATACAATAAAGCATCAATACACAGAACGAGCAATGACACGAAAAAGAGAGAATATCAATAAGCAGTAACAAATAAAAATAAAAATTGAATTAAAATAAGGTGCCAATAAAACAATATTAAGTAAAATAAAAAAAGGAATATGAAAAAAAGAACACTGTAAAATTTCAGCTCTTACATCCCATAATACTCTTACATCCACTTTATTTCCCTTGTTCCATAAAGCACATTAAATTACTGAGCATCCTTATAGTGTGAATATTTGAATTTTTATGCCGCAATTTTGCATCGAAGTAGTGAACTTGTGGGTGGTTTTGATTTCAAGCTTTCGCTGTTATATAACTGGATCATTGCACTGACTGCTTGCGCTGGAAGTCGTTTTCTCACTCTCATTACAAATGAATTTAATACAATAAAAAAGATTCAACTGTCTTAAATTTAGATAGTAGCCTTATGTGTAACTGACAGTTAGCTCATCTAATACAAAAATAACAATTAACATCACATTGTAATGTATGTGATCATAACTGTCCATATTTTCGAACATCATTGCTGCGTAATATGTTCGACGCTTCTAATTTTATAGATGATCCTTTTCTAATCCAATAACGTTTCATTAAAACGCCCCCATGCAAATCCCATTTAAATGACATACTTCTCTGCCACACTACTCTCACTTTGTGCCCCCGCGTCCTTCAAGAATCAACATTTACTAAAAATACCAACTCGCTGATTGAATAAGGGCAGCTGAATTTAATCTGCGACCTAAATATTATTTTGATGAAATATGCTAATGTAGGCTACACCTAATCCGATCTGACGTTATGCAGTGGCCTTAAATAGCCTATACTTTAAGGAATATAGCGATACGCATTCGCGTCTCAGTAAAGGCCTGTTGCTAGAAGGCGAAAAAAAATCGGCGTTCTTCGTATTTCGCCTTTTTTTTTTTTTTTTTTTTTTTACTTCTGCAACCTTCTTGATCATTTTAGTGTCTTTGTACATCATTCACTTCCATTAGAAGGCTATGTGACGCTATATGTCAACCAAACTATACGCTTTAGGGTTAGGGTTAGGTGTGTGTCGAAACGTTTCAAATTAAAATGACAGCCTAAGCCGTAAAAATTGATCTTCAAACTAGTATCAACAAATAACGTTAATTAGTAGTTTGTTGGCGAGCAACATTAAATCACTGTGGACGAAAACGATTCGACTGGTCCAGAAGATGAGTCTTTTAAATTCCTTTTATTATGACGCAACAATCTGTATCTTTGTTTTGACGAATATAATCTGTTTTGTTTCAGTCGCGATTTGGCAGATGCCTGTAGGCCCACATTTCCAACAGCAAAAGATAAATTATTTTAGCTGAAGATAAATGACCTTGAAAAACAGACCCACAGTTACTGAATAGGTTAGGAATAGACGGATGATGTAAAACATTGATATGGATGTACAAAAACAGTGAGACAAATGCTCATGGCATGAGGATGCGCTTGAAATGCGTTTCTATCATCTTATACCGGAATATAGAGCCTGAATGGAAGTGTGTTATTTCTGCATGTTAGAGTAGTAGGCTATATTAGTGTACAAAATGTTAGTTTAAATGTGTCTTATGGTAGAATATCTGTTTCAGGTCAAATTCATTTAGATAATTTCTATCAAGTATCGCTTAAAATGCGTTTAGAACGTGAAAGTTGTTCACTTTATGTCTCTAAATGGCTTATCCGTGCTCGAGGCCTGCAACCTAATAACTAAACTTCATCAACAACACCCATATTTTGTGTGAAAGTGTATACACAGATGTAAGATGACAGGTTCAGTTTTAATTTATACAAAAACAGAACTAACACGTTATAAATATATTAAAGTTGCCTATTCTGTCGATATAGATGGAATTATGAAGAGCAAATATTGCTTGAAAAATAAAAATAAATTAATGTCTTCTTCTTGGATATGTGCTTTATTGACAACCTAAAACTGTATACAGTATTTTTAGAATCGTTTATACATTGCAAACGTACATGTACATGTAGCCAGAAACATGCTGAACATTTTCTGTGCCCTTACAATCAGTACACATTACAAGTGTGACTTTGAGAAGCCACTGCTCTCACTGACTTTGTTTCATTACGAACCGTGTCTGCAGAAATTCAAGAAGGCTTCGAGGTGTTTATTTTGGTTTTAGGTCATTGTAGGCCTTACAACTTTTTGTCCGCATTTTTCTTCATTCTTCATTCATACGGATCTGCAAAGACTACATGGCATTTCTATAGGCCCTACCTTGTTTTTGCACAATTTTAAAAAACTGTTGTCTAAATAGACTAAACACGACCGTAGATAGCATGTTCTACCATTTAATCAGACCTCAAAGTTCATATGTTCATAATGACACTTCATAATGTTCAATGATATCCCACTTTTGCGCAACACAAAATTATGAAAGAATGCATTCATTGATGCAAATATTACAGATCAGTTTGGCCGCATTAATGCGTCTGTTCGCCTTCACACCATCACGCTCTTAAAAGCCGTTTATAAAAACGAAAGAAAAATACGAAACGGACACCGACTATCTGCGGTGTGCTCGAATGAAAACAGTCATTGACGATATTTGCCATCTCTCTTGGCATTCACCGCGTGCCTTAATTGTATGGACATTTAAATCAAGGTCCGCTGTGAACACGAAGAGAAGCAGGCCTATTTTCAACCACAATATTCAGAATCGCATAGCTATAGGCTATGGCAGTTACGATGCTGCACATGTCTACGTCCTCCCTCGACCGCTGTAGCATCAGCATCCAACATTACACAGTGCATCATTCATCCTTAAAGCATTTTCGAGCTTTAAAAAAAAAAAAAAAAAAAAAAAAAAAAAAAAAAAACAATTCACAGTATAGTAAATAAATGCAAGCGTTCCCATTTATTACATTACCTATTTTTCGAAAGCTTTTTAATGGCACGAGCGCATTGTTTCCAGGACGGTGCGCATCTCCCCATCATGTGTTGGCGCAACATAAGGCCCGAGTGATAGCAATAAAAAGAAAGCTCTCAATGGCTTGCTGCAGTTGGTCCCTTGCTCAACTCCCATGAGATAACAAAAAAAAAAAAAAAAAAAAAAAAATAGTAGAGGGCCCATCTGGCTCCTCACCAGCTTTGTCAAGTCTCGCATACGCTGAAATGCTAATGCCACAGCTCATGCGAAAATGCAGCAGAGGTAAGAAAGAAGGGGGAAAACTGCTGGACTAACCCGGATACACTGCCGACGTATGTGGGGGGTCGGGCGAGTGGTATGTTAGAATGTGACAGCAGTTGAAAGCACCTGCATCGGGAGGGGGTAAACTAAATATTGGGTAAAAAGTGGAGGGGACCATTTGTCAAAGCCCACCTTGCACCGTACAGAAAAGAAAACGGGTCTCCGCAAATTGGATTTTAATTAGGCGATGGATTCAAGCATCCTGACCTCCATACAGTCTGAAAATCAAGAACCTATTAATATAGCCCGACATAATTTAAAACAGTGGCACTTTAATGCATTTACAGTCGACTGCTTTATGAGCTTTAAGAAGTAAAAATGAAACATGCATTTACAAAAAATTGTTTTTAGTAAAATAGACGCAGTTTGTTGACATGTTAACGAATCTGTGAAATCATTGACCAAACATGGAATATCGATTTTATCAAAACTTACACAAATAGTACACCTTGCGAAGCAGGAAATAAATAATATGGTTTTATCCCCCGAGATAATAATTGTCCATATCCAGTTTGGGGAAATGTCCAGTGCTGAAGTGCGTCCTTCCAAAACCATCAAATGTTCTGTATCGTCCGCACGCTTTTGCGCACGAGGCACCTTGATGCTACTGGATGTAACATAAATCATTTCCGTTTACAGTGTTGCATCACAAAATGTCCTTCAAGATTAACTTAAAAAGAAAGAAAAATGCATGTTAGAAGCGAATAGCCAGAGCGTGAGGTTTCGGTGCTTGTAAGCTGAGTCGGTCATCATGTGAAATGGTGTGATGCTGAGCGCGATCTGACTGAGAGGAGGAGAGCAGCCCAGTTTATCACAGACACTGAAGCTCTCCGTCTTGCTCCCCTGTTCCCTTCCCTTCAGAGAGGATTATACTCTGCTGGAAAGAGGTGGCATCTGTCGGTTTACTAAATAAATCGTCATTTGGAAAATAACGGAAAATAGATCCTGTAGTTTGCTTGCTGCACACTTCTGTTTTATTTGACAAATGCATATAGAGTCGTCACGATTTCCCAAACAATGCACTTGTTTTCTCTCTTTTTATTCCTCTTTCTGTTTCATATTTTCTATTCTTGATGCTCAAGTCAATATGCAATTTCAGTGCACGACTTAGAACTTAGTATAGCTTCTCAAACTGGCTTATATTTACAATTGAATAACATCTAAAAGCAATACACAGTGGAAGATTAGACATTTTATAAGACTCAATAAGCACAATAAATCAATGCTACCATGAAATGCATAATGGTACATAAACTATAAAGCACCTTAACGAAATAAGGCCTCATATGTGCCATGATTGATTTGGAACAATTCGACTTAAAAGATGGCACTTGCATAAATATTTTTTAGTACAATAATAAACCTACAGAAAGTATAAGTTCATAAAATTGTGTCCAAAAATGAAGGCCGACTCCATATGGCCTGTCATCTGTGCGTTGAATCCCACCCCCATGCACGCTCATGCCGCACTGATTTATTGTCGAACACTTATTTATCTTTATCCTTGCCTTATTTTATTGTTACGTGAAAACGTTTCTGCCGACTCGAAATCATTGACAGTTCTCATTTGTTTAGTGATGTAAACAGTATGGAGTGAGTAGTAGGCTAACCCAGAAACAGTCCCCCATGTCATTTAATAAAAGTATTTCTCTAAAATAGTGACTGCTGTCGCATTACAAATAAAGCTATCTATCTATCTATCTATCTATCTATCTATCCTCGTTAAATAAATCAACAATTACTTTATCTACAGTATCCCGTTTATTGCATGTATTGTGTGGGTTAGATCAGTCCGTGCACTTGCTTTAAGGTCAGCAGAGGTATCCTGTTCCTCTCTTGTTGCAGTTTAGAGGACTGTCGTCTGCCGCACGCGTGCCTCAAACAAACACATTCGACACGCAGTGAACTCCAGATGGTAAAGCTTTTCAATCCACCCCTATGCTGACGACATAAAGACAGTCTCAAGAGTGCTCACAGACAACCAACACCTCCCAAGACTCGATAATATAATTTTATTAAACAAAGACATGTCTTCTCACGATTAAAATGTTTGCCTGTGATGTTGGACTATTTGACAAGGTATATTTATTTGAAACAGTTATTGTATTGTTTTGTTATGGTATTGCTTTTAAGGAACTTTAAAGACATTTCCAGCCTTAGTGATGTAATAATTGGGTTCAATTTTACTGACGGCCACATTGTTATTATTATTATTATTTAAACAAAATTATGATTTTTCCCCCAATACTAATAGAATACTTTTATATTACTTATACTAATACTTATATTGCACATAATAGCCTACGAGATCAGAAATATCCTGAAACGAATGCAAGCGTACATAAACAGCCAATAAAATAAAGTAGGCTTAAATGCCCCAAATATACTGTATACACTGAATAAATAAACAAACACAAAATTTATTGTTTTATATATTTTTTAATTATAATGTTGATATTTTATTACTAAATCAATAATAAAATAAATAAGCTTGTCCGACCATTTATTTCACTGGTTATGAACACCATTTCTGAATCACTCAGAGCAAAGGTTTGCACAAACTCCTGACCCAACACTCTAGTCCATTTGTAAAGCATGCTTACTTATTTACAATTATTATATAAAAAAAAAAAAAAAAATAGCGGTTAGGTAACCCGGCGCGCGCTTGTGTAACCTCTTGTAGTTACACAAGTGAGGCTCGTGCTGTGTGTTTGTATCTATGGTTGCGCGGACTCCCGTGCGTTTGATTTGGCGTCATTTTATCCAAAACAGAATGGGAGATATGTCTTCCAAGGTGCAAATGCCATCTCCGGAGGAAGCTCTACCGGGAAGGGAACAGAGCATGAAAGTGTCAGGTATGGCTTTATGAATTTGTTGAACAGACTTTCTTCTTCAAGTTTGGAGCTCGCATGCTAGCGCGCATGCTAATGTAGGTTATATAGGCTAGGTGTCAAATCAAGAACATACTTAGTTTGAGAGAGAGCAAACGCGACGGAATACAAAGTTATTAATGTCACGAAAGAAGAGAACGCTGCAAAAGTAAATGCATGTTAAAAGAAAGCTATGAATGGTCTTCTGCGGTCGGGGAAACAGGGGCTTTGCTTTGTTTATGCTGTGTCTGTGAGTCGCGCATGCGTAGTGCGGTCACAAGTTATGGCGTCTATCCAAACGTCATTTTCGATTCTAGGCGTTTAGTAAGCTATTGCACCCTTTATTTAACTTTTTTTTTTTTTTTTTTAATTTTTTTTTTTTGACAACTTAACATTTAAATTTATGACACCATGTAGCAGCAACAACAAATGTTATACAGTCCCTTTCACCTCTGTTTCTCATAATTTTCATCAATTTTAAAATAAAGAGAAAAGTGTGACTATTTTGGGGCAAAGCAAAATGTTTTCAAAGCACATCTTTTTACCAAATAATGTCTTGAACAGTCTTGGCATTAAACATTCATTGTCCTCCTTAGAGGCAAGAGTACAGAGTAGTAAAGGGCACACTTGCAGTGCAGCAGAACAGCTGACTCAGGCTCTTACATAAAAATGGAAAAGCTACTTCAAGTAGGGTGAAGAGCTCTGAAGGGAATGGGAGGCTTGCCATGAATCCTAAATCTCCTTGCTTAAGTGACATCATTTACACAAGAAGGAAAAATAAAACATCTAGCTACTATAGTAACTAGTGATTTAGTAGCTGACATTTTATTTAGTACCCCCTAAGTAAAAGGGACAGTCACCCTGGAGTAATTTGAGGTTAAAACAATAGTTCATTCAAAAAATAAAAATTCCTTTACATCGTTCCAAACCTGCACATTGTTATATTTTTTTGGTGAAACACAAAAAGAGACCTTTTAAAGAATGTACAAACTCCTCTTTTCCATACAACAACAATTCATAGTGACCACTCTGTCAAGCTGCTACAAAACAACACAAACAACAACAATTTATAGCACCATAATAGTAATCCATACGACTCATATGTTATTTTCCAATTCTTCTGAAGTCATATGTTAGCTTCAGAATAACTTACATTTAGGTCTGTTCCAAAACACTTAACCTTTCATTATTACAACCTGGTCACTGTGAACCATGTAGGCTACATTCTTGAGAATTTCTCCTTGTGTGTTCCACCAAAAAAATAACAGCAAACAGGTTGGTATAAACATGGCAGAATTTTCATGTTTGGAAGAACTATTACTTAAAAGGAATAGTTCACCCAAAAATTAAATTTACTCACCCTCATGCCATCCCAGATGTGTAGGACTTTCTTCTGCAGAACACAAATTAAGATTTTTATAAGAATATCTGTGTAGGTCCTCACAATGCAAGTGAAAGTGTGCCAAAATTGTAACACTCCAAAAAGCACATAAAGGTAGCATAACAGTAATCTATATGATTTTAGAGGTTAAATCCATATCTCCAGATGTGATATGATAGGTGTAGGTGAGAAACAGATGAATATTTATGTCAATTTTTTGCTAGAAATTCTTCTCCCTGACCAGTTGGGAGTATATGCATGAAGAATGTGAATCACCAAAAACACAAGAAGAATGTAAATGTTAAAGTGGTCGTATTTAGAAGGTAACCCCCCAGTTTCCTAAAGTCTTGTGAGAGCCGCATTGAATGTTCACACACTGTGTTTATTGTTTTTATTTAGAGTCCTACAGAAACACAAACCCTAAACCTAACCCTATCCTTAACCCTACCACTAAATTGAACCCTAAACCTAAGCTTAGTAACAGCGAATGAGACTCATGTGAGACTTAGGCTGCTGGGGGATTATCTTCTAGACACAGCCAATTTAACTGTAGATTGACTGAGCAGGGTAAAGAATTTATAGTAAAAAAGGACTTAAATATTGATCTATTTCTCATCCATACCTATCATATTGCTTCTGAAGACATTGATTTAACCACTGGAGTCATATGGATTACTTTATGCAGTGATTTTTGGAGCTTCAAAATTTTGGCACCCATTCACTTGCATTGAATGGACCAAAAGAGCTGAGATATTTATATATACGAAGATATACTTCTAAAAATCTTCATTTGTGTTCTGCTGAAAAAAGAAATTCATACACATCCTGGATGGCATAAGGGTGAGAAAATTATGAGAGAATTTTCATTTTTGGGAAAACTATTCCTTTAAGTGCCATACTCAACTGAAAGCTTGCTTATTTCAGGATCTCGAACCTGTGATTACCAGTTACCAATCCTGTGCTATAGCCAGTATACCACACTACCGTGTTCCATTTTCTAAGTGGGTCCAAGAGGAAATTTCCCCCCATTTTTGCAGATATTGTCTTTGCATGCATTTTATATTTGAGAGCTATAGACTTATTTTCCAATTAACAATTTATATATATATATATATATATATATATATATACAAAAATACACAACACATACACATCGAATCAACATTTTACATTTAACGCACACTAATATCCCTCCCCAATCACCAGCGCAACCCTGACCCCCCAACGAACACCTATTATATATATATAATAAACACACATAATTAAACTAAACTCTATTCACATCTCCTCCCTGAGAGTCCCCCAAAAACACCAAATAATTGCCCCACTTCCTAACAAACAAGTCCCCAAACCCCAACGTTCTACTTGCCACTTCCTCGAAAGCTGCCAGCCTCCCAATCTCCGCACACCACTTTGGAAACGAGGGCGCTCCATCTGACTTCCATCCCCTTAAAATAATTTATCTACCAATCATGATACTGGTCAGAACTACATTTTTTATGTGTTTATCCCCCACATTTATGACCGCCCCATCACCCAAAATACAGAGTCTGGGGCAAGGTAAAATTTAAGTTCCCAAAATGTCACACATACAACTCTGAACCTTCAACCAAAATGCTTGGATCTTAACACACTCCCAAAAAACATGGGTGGTCTCTGCATCTTCTGATTGGCATTGCCAGCTGGTGGGTGTGTCTTTAAAACCAAGCCTATACAATCTAGAGTGGGTCCAATAGAATCTATGTAAAATCTTGAAATGCATAAGGCGCACCCTTGCATCTCTAGATGCAGACTTGATGGTTTTTAGAATCCTATCCCACACTCCCTCCTCCAAGTTTACCAAGTTTAAATCTTTCTCCCATAATCTATGGATAGAAGTTAAAGCTCTGACCCCCAGACTCTGAATTAGCAGGGAGTAATACACTGATGCCTCATGACCTTTTCCAAAAGCAGTAATCACCTCTTCCAGAGTATCTGCTGCTTTAGGGGGGTGTGTGCTACTCCCAGAAACAATACAGAGCAGGTGGCGCAGCTGTAAATACCTATAGAACTGAGATCTGGGAATACCAAAACGTTGAAACAAATTTTCAAAAGATTTCAACACCCCACTCTCATATAGGTCACCGAGTGTAGTAACCCCCCTCACAGTCCACTCTTACCAGCAGAAAGGGGACTTATTAATACATAATTTAGGGTTCAGCCATATCCTTGAGGCAACATTTAAATAAATTTCCTATTTAAACACTCTTTTGTCCTTACCGAGTGCAAATGCGAGATAACGGGGTGTAACTTAACCTCTCCGATTAGTTTGATAGAAAGGCTTTGCAATGGCAAAATAGGGGCAAGAACTTCCTGTTCAGTACAAAACGAGGGAGGGGCTCTCTCAGGTGGAAGCGACCAATGAGCCAAATGTCTGAGACCGTATGCATAATAGTAAAACAAAATCTTGGGTAGGCCAAGCCCAGCTTTGTCAGTCGGCCAGTGTAACTTATTAAAATGTAATCTAGGACGCTTACCATTCCAAATGAAGGACTTCGCTATGCTATCAAATTGCTTGAAATAAGAGAGGGGGACATCTACAGGGAGAGACTGAAACAGGTAGTTAAATTTTGGAATACAATTCATTTTAATAACATTAACCTTCCCAATCATAGATAAATGTAATGAATCCCACCTGCCCACATCGCTCGAAAACCTTTTTATTAAGGGATCAAAATTAACTCTAAATCAGACAAATGTTTTGGGAATAAAATGCCCAAATATTTAATGCCCTGTTTGGGCCACTGGAAGGCGCCTGGCTGGAAAGCCGTTACTGGGCAGTACACTGTCAGAGCCAAAGCTTCGGATTTAGACCAATTGAATCTGTATCCTGAGAATTTAGAAAAGGAATTAATAATTCTATGGAGGCAAGGCATAGATCTAATGGGGTCGGAGACGAATAATACAATTTCATCTGCGTAAAGCAGAAGCTTATGCACCACAACGCCCACCACCACCCCTAGAAAATCAACTTCCCTTCTTATCGCGGCTGCTAATGGTTCCAGGGCAAGACAGAACAATAATGGGCAAAGAGGGCAACCCTGCTGGGTGCCCCTATCCAGAGTAAAATAATCTGAAATTAATCCATTTGTTTGTACCACCGCTACCGGGTGTCTATAAAGTAACTTAATCCATCCAATAAAAGTATTCCCGAACCCATATATTTCCAAAATCTTAAAAAGATAATCCCATTCTACCATATCAAACGCATTTTCCCGCGTCAAGAGAGATGGCCGTGACTGGAGTCTGATCATTCGCCACTGACCACATAATATTGATGAAACACCTAATGTTATCAGGAGAGCTGCAGCCCCGAATAAACCCCAGCTGATTTATATGTATAAGAGATGTCATAACTTTACTTAATCAGTTAGCCAGAATTTTTGACAATATTTTTACGTGTAGCTGGATCAGGGAAATTGGACAGTAACTCTTACACTCACTTGGATCTTTGTCCTTTTTAAGAATCAGACTGATTCGGTCTTGAGTCAGGGTTGGCAGGAGATTTCCATTCTTTAATGATTCCGTATAAACTTCTAACAAAGCGGAGCCAGTTCTGTAGCATAAAATCTAAAAAACTCAGTGAGGCCTGAATTAAGGCCTGAATTACCTCGCCAAGCTTCTGCAAGGTTATCTCAGAATCAAAATAATTTTTTTTGCTCAGTCGTCAGTTTAGGGAGTTCTAATGGTTCCACAAAGTTTCTAATGTCTTCATCAGTAGACGAAGACGTGGAACTATAGAGATCAAGATAGAATTCTTTAAAAGCATTATTAACACCAATGGCTGAGGTAAATATTTAATCACCAGCTGATTTCACTGAGGGAATGGTAGAAAAAGACTCTCTCTGCTTTATATATCTAGCCAAAAGCTTCCCTGCTTTGTCCCCTGACTCAAAATATGACTGTCTTGCCCTGAATAGCCAAAACTCCACCTTCCGCGACAAAATAGTATTACATCTGTATTTCAATCGGGTCAATTCTCTGAATAAATAAATCTTAATTTTTTTTATAGTCCCTACCAGATGGGTTCAAAAGTCTCCAGATATCTGTAAGACCAAGATTTTTACACATCCTGTGAAGCATCACTGTTGCTCTAGGTGGCTTACACACTTTTGCTTCACTATGATCAAGGACTGAGTCCATCAAAAGATTAAGGTCTCCTCCCAATATTATATCATGAGGGGTGCCAGCGGCTTGCAACATACCTTCAAGATCTATAAAAAAGCCCTGATCGTCAGCGTTAGGTGCGTAAATATTAGCCAAAATCAACCTATGCCCCTGAATTTCTGTTAAAACAATAATGACTCTTCCTAATTTATATTTAATCTTTTTGAGACATTTGAATTGTAGATGCTTATCAATGTAATGTCTCCCCTGCTCTTACTTGAGCCAGCACTAAAGAAAACATGTCCACCCCATATCTTCCCAAATTTTTCAGCTTCCTGCGGGGAAAGATGTGTTTCTTGAAGAAGCACTATATCATATTTCTTACGTTTAAGAAAATAAATATCCTTCCTTCTTTTTATGGGGTGCCCCAACCCATTCACATTCCACGTGGAGAGAGACAATCCACTCATATTAACATTTGACATTTTGACATATTAGAAAAATAGATTGTGTGTCAAAAATAAAATTATAACGACCACATTCTGACATTAGTCCAACAGTCAAACCCCAACCTTCCCCCTGAACCAAACAAACAGAAAAAGGAAAACCTGCACAATAACCCTGCGCACGACCGCGCCAACTGGCGTCCATCCCTCTAAACTCAAACAGTCCATGCACGCCTACGAGAGCCCCCGTGACAACTTTGCCATCGGATTGCTCAAGTCCGGTTCTTCTATACAAATTTTGTGAGACAGAATTACACAACAGAAAATAATCTATAAAACAAACTCCAGCCAATAGGAGGCATAAGCACAAAGAACATGAAGATTCAGTGAATGAAGTGAATGTTCAGTGAGTCAGGTTCACTTGGCTGTTACATGAGTTGAACAGATGCCTTAATCACTCCAATGTTTTGCAAGAAATATTCTACAGAACAAACTCCAACCAATAGGAGGCATAAGCACAAAGAACGTGCAGATTTATCCACAAACTGTCCCAAAGGAGTGTTCCTCAACATTCCACAAAACAAACTCCAGCCGCTAGCCGTAACCAGCACAAAAAGATACAAAGAAGGTGCTCCATTACCTCGGACAGTCAAGTGAATGTTCAGTGAGTCAGGCCCAGTCGGCTGCGTCGAGAGCATCGCACAATGACTTAGTCATTCCATTGACTTTATGAAGGACATCGCTTGCTGTGGGCATGTAAATATTTTACGGCCTTCCTTAGTATCTGTTCTCAATTTGGCCAGGAACATCAGTGCAAAAGTGACCTTCCATTGATGTAAGAGTTTCTTGCATTCCTTGAATCGATCACGTTTCTCTCTTGTTGAATTTGCAAAGTCTGGGAACAAGAAAATGTTGTGGTTCTTCCAGGAAAGCCTTCCTTTACTCCTCACCTCGTGTAACATGAGATCTTTATCAGATGACCAGAATTGATCGGCGCCTGTCTCCCTCCACGGATCTCTAAGCCGGAACTCGACTCAACTTTTCCCAAACACACTCCAAGTCTATCTTGGTTGTTAGCGGATTAGCAGCTAATTCCCTCTCCGATGACTTCAGATAATCGATCCGTTTCTCAACGTCCGACACTCTTGTAACCACCTCAGTGAATTTCGTCTCCGTGGCAGTGATAGATCAACGAATTACAGCAAGATCCTCCAAGTCAGCAACGACCTTCGCCAGCATTGCTGACATGTTCAACAGTTGATGCTGAATCTCTTTCACTGCACTGTCCGAATTGAGTCCCTGGCCTGCGGTTTTGTCAGGGGTATCAGCTTGAGCACGTAAGTGTCTTTTAATGTCTCCAGAGCCAGAGGATTTTGAATTCTTTGACATATTGTCTTCCTAGAATAGCCAAGAATCAGGGTGTATCGAATCTCACCGGTTTATGACATAAAAAGTATTAAAACTAGCTAAGATCGCAGAGCTCACCATTCATACGTCCGACCCTCGCATGGCGCCACGCGACTCCATGCTATAGACTTATTTAAGTTTTAAAGTCAATCTGAGAAAAATCTTAAGAGAAACGTGAAATTTATTGGATTGTGAAAAGTGGGCATTCCATACCATAATAGAGCCAGAGCTGAATACGACTTTGCTAAAACAATGCCTAAATAGCTACTAAACTACATCCTCTTGGTTCTTAAAGGATTAGTTCACCCAAAAATGAAAATTCTCTCATCATTTACTCACCATCCCAGGTGTATATCACACCGGACTGTCATAAATTATATTATTATTATATTATATTCTCTCTTAACAACTGACTATCAACCGACAGCCTGAATGTCAATACAGTACAATACTGTACATTCTATATATACTATATATACTTTTTTATATATTTTTATTTTTTATTTTTATTGAATAATGTGTATCTACATAGTGCGTATTGTATAATGTACAGTGTATGTTATTATTTGTATATTGTTGAGTGTAATTATGTGTATATCAGATGTTTAAATTGTGCTGTGTTAATTTGATGTTATTGTAAATCGGTACTGTCTCATCACTGTCACGACTGCTATGTTGATCGGAACTGCACCCAAGAATTTCACACACCATTGCACTTGTGTATATGGCTGTGTGACAATAAAAGTGATTTGATTTTGATTTGATTTGATTTGATATATAACTTACTTTCTTCTGCTGAAATCATTTGAAGAAAAATAGAAAAATATCTTAAAATGCAAGTGGATGGTGATCCAATCTTTGAAACTCCATAAAAAACAGTCAGCACAAACGTCATCCATATGACTCCACTGGTTAAATTAATGTCTGTTCTAAAGCGAAACGATCGCTTCTGCTGTGAGAAATATCAATATTTAAGTTATTTTTAACTATAAATCATCGCTTCCGGTCAGCACCAGTACACACCTGTGATGTAATCACGTTGGCATGTTCACACGAGAACAGAAGCACTTGCAACACACCCGGAAGAGCAGCACTGGATTTAAATGGATATCAAGTGTACCGGTTTAGTATTTTCAATAGAGCGGCTTTCCTTTGTTTTGTTTTTGTTTTTTTTTTCAATGTTGACTTCTTGAGCATCAATTAATGTTTTCGCCTTTTGTAATAGTTGAGTATGAGTCCTCAAAATGGTGGATGTCCTGGAGGATTTTTCTTAAGAACAGTGGGCAACTTCACTGCTCAGGACAAAGCAGGAACTCATGCATAACTATCACAAAAAACACAAACAGTCATTGATCATCAAGGAAGCAACACACCATATTAGAACCAAGGGGATATAAACTTTTGAACAGGATCATTAGTGTATATTCAGTCATAATTTTGTCTTATGGAATATATGTAAATATTTTTTATGTCCAAAGGCTTCATCAGCGCAGGACTAACTAAAAACAAAATGCAGTTTTTACGATCAGTCTTATTATTTTTTGTAATGATAAACATGTAGGATATTCTGCAAGGGGGATGCAAACTTATGCAGTATTATCGTTTGCAGACCAGGAACATACATAAAGAAAATAAATGGGTTAATTTTGATTTTATGTTTACTTTGAAGGAATCGTCAGAGTACATAATGGTAGGTGATGATGAGTCTCAAAGCAGTGTGTGTGTATGTATGTATGTGTTTGAAACGCCTGGCTTTCAGGAGCATTTGCAGGCTGTTTGACATGCGACTCACATTGGCGTTCAGTGCAATGGCATGAAGCGCGCCCATGCAGGGATCCACCCTTTCAGATTGCAGTGAACTGATTATTGACACTCGCCTATCAAGGCTTCCCCTTAACAACGGGACTCCACCACGGAGCTGGAAGGTTGCCAGGTAACACTCTGCGACACTGATACACACGTGTCTCACTTTGAAGCTGTAATGAACCTGGTTGAAGGTTACAGACCACAGAACAGATGGAAGAATAAGATCAGAGCTCAGGGCAGCGCATTGTCTCTTTGAACATGAGCAGCTCTTACAAAAAAACTTTGGGGGGCATTTAGCTTCTGTGCTCAGAGAACAGGTTCAGTTCTTTCAAGTTTTATAACACTGGACTCAATCCACAGTTCTGTACTTTTGGTGCGTTATTATACTCTTATAATTGATGTTTTTTTTGTTTGTTTTTTTTTTCTTCCTAAAAGTGGTTAAAAACATTTAAATGTCTTTATTAAATGTCTTTATTAAGACATTTATGATCATTTGTTTATGAGTATGAGATGGAATGAGATGATACATTTTTGAATGGGGAAATGGCATAAGTGAAATATATTAAATATTGGCATTTAACATTAGTGAGTATGAGTATCAGTCACAAAAATGATTGTAACATAGTACAGTCAGGCCCTGTTCATACCTGTTCATTTGCTAAAGCAGAGAAAATCAGTACAAATACAGTGCTTGGACCCCTAATGATGCATTCCAGAACTTTGCAGATGTACATTTCTGAAATCCAAAAACTAGATATAGGTATTGCACTAACTGAAGAGCCACCTGTGTCGCTTAAATAATTTTTTTTGACTTTATTGTTTTTATGTAAATAACTAGTTTCAACATTTTACTTCGGACTGTTTTTTAGGACAAGGAAAAAAAAAACGTGACCTACATTTGTTTTTTGACCTTTGAAAATGGTTAAAATTGAACAATTTACTGATGGAGCTACATTGAGAGCCCCACATCTCTGGGATTTACCCATCTTTAAGATATCTAAAAACCTTTGGGGTTATAGGCACTCTTTGGAACACAACTTTGGTAAAACAGCAAAAAAGTTTTTTTATTCCCCCCCCACCCCCTCCAACTTTTGGACTCAAAACATTGGCATGTAATGCAACAAAGGGTGCTGAAGTCAACTGATTTCAGTAATAGACCTACCTATCTCTGTGTAAAAATAAAATAATGATGCTTCCACCTATCTAAGGTTATTTTTTGGACCTGTAGTTTTGCTCCAGAATCATAGGCGAAAATTTCATTTTGACCCCTTCTACAAAATAATGGATAACTCAGTAATTATTGATCCATGGTATTTAATATTTTGGCTTTCATCATCATATTGTATCAATTTCACCAGTAAAAAAAACAAAAAAAATCTTAAACAAAATGTTGATCTGGGGACTTCTGTTTGATTTGACATGGAATTACCCAAATGCACATTGAAAATGTGCATGTGTGATCATCAGCCTAATATAGACCAACTGCTATCATATCTTTCACGCTGGCGCTAGACGTACCATGCTAAATGTTACAAGGCAACAGTAATTAGTGGTAATGCATTTAAATACAGTGTTAGGATTTGGGTTCCACATAAGTGTGAGTGTTTTTTGGGGAGGGTGTCCTTGGGGCAGTCCCACTTTGGAGCAGCTTCACTGCATTGTCCCCAAAAATGGCAGTAGTTGCACAGGAAGTGCGCTTTTGGCACGCAGTGAATGGTTGTGGCACTCAAAAGAAGAAAATCTGCAGGATTTTCCCTGCTAAGACTGTTTTGAAAGTGAGTAGGGCAGATAGAGAGAAACTCTTGAGTGCCGGTGGACAACAATGATGAAATGGATGGATGGCTGAAGGAGGGACGCTTGGGGTGTGGGGACACTGGGGAGACTGGAATGGCAGACATTCCAATATCCTTGCTTATGTGCATCCGGAGAGGGAGAAGGGGGATTCAGTCTGGATGGAGATGGCAGGAAATGGCAGAGAAGAGGAATTTATTTGAGATTAGTTTTGATCAATTTGCCTAAATGGGCGCTTTTTTGGGGGAGGGGGGCGATCCTGACAAGCAGACACAGGCTGGAGCTTCGCCAGGGTTTCTCGGGAAAGTTGCCATGCTGAGAGTGCGGGAGCAGAGAGGGAGAGGAAAGGGATAGAAAAAAGCCAGGCGATACTTGGCAGGGTTCTATCGTAGCTCCCTTTGTCTGTTTGCTCAGCTTTGCGTAAAGGAAATAAAACATACCCTGAGTGTAGGAGCTTAGCTTCAGTGCTAAATAACAAAATCTTAAAAGAAAACTACATTATTTCGCAGTAAGCTAAGGGCAAAGGTGCACTACAATATTTGAGGCATTTTCAAAAATTCTGAAAGAATTGTGCTGTCCTTGTTGTTTCGGACTGGACCTTTCAAGTTGTTTGTGGCAAGAGATGACCATCCGACTTGAACTCAAGTGTTTTGCTATTTTATATGCGAATGAAGATGAGTCTGACTTGTTTGTGTTCTCCAATTCTCAAGTCTCCCTAGTGGCTGGAACTACAAATGGAACTACAAATGACCAAAGTGCTAAAGAAAAACTTTGCACCTCAAGCTCTTTGAGTGGACTGTGTAGTTTTGTTTTTACTCGTGAAAGTTTTAAACTTCTGGAATTATGAGCCGACACCAAAACGATGCAGTCTCAAGTGGGAAATGGATGTTTAGGACTTAGAAAAGGAAGTTAGATGACTTTCCAAACTCCTTAACACATGTCTTCTCTCTTGGAGGTGTGTCTACAGAATACTTAAGATTACAATTCAAGATCGACTGCACTGTCACAGGCTTGTCATCATCTGTTTAGGTCAATGGGAGCATAAAGACATTTTCCAAACCCTTTTGTTTCCAAATGCAAGACTTCTAACTATTAGGGAGTTAATGTTCTAAAAACAGAGGATGGATTGTTGTTCAGCCATTTTGTTCAGCAATGCTCCAAAAGCTTGCATTCAACAGCGAATGTCTGTACTACAACGAAGGCCTGGATGTTGACTACCTAACCTCTGTAAGTGGCTACTATTTTAAGCGAAAGACTGAGTTTGCTGAATCCTCAATTTAACAAAGACAACTACATCGAAGTTGTTAAGTTTAGTGTTTTTCTCTATCACAATTGAGTTCCTTGACGCTAAACGGTCACTGTTACACATGATGTAGACAGGCATGCTGTTTTAGATGCTGTTTGTATTCCTGGATTATATTTATTAAGAAACAAAGTGTGTGTGAAGTTTCGAAGTGAGTATGACTTCCTCTTGAGAGATCATCACTGTTTTCCTTATTGTATCAGCTTTTTTCTTGTACACACCATCCTTATATATTGACTTCCTGTAGAATGTCCTCTCTCAAACTTTCAAAGTTGGTGTCAATATCATACTGGTTTTATTTCTTGTTTTCTGTCTCACCCCACCACACATTAGTATAGCTTACTGGTATTTCACGAGGATTCTTGCTGCATCTGCATTCTGCAAGCTTCCAGGTAATAACTGTGAAAAGGGCAAGAACAGAGAAGAGGCTGAAAGAGATTTTTCCCCTTTGCATTTGTGATGTTGATTCTGTGCCAAGATGAATTTGCCAGATGTGTTTCATCATAAGACAGGTGTCCGTGCCTGTTAGAACAGGTGCATTATGATGTGTGGTGTTATAGTTTGATATTATGGCTTTCTGAAAAGGCCTTTTTATCAACACTCAAAACAGCGAAGGCCTAAACTCTCTCCGGTGGAATTTTAAACATCCAGACATTGAAAATTTAAATCACCAATATCAGACCTTTCGAAGATGGATCCATATTAAACATTTTCTTTGCTGTTCTGTTTGCCATTTCTGATTTGTATTATGAAGTAGAAACAAATTCTACTTTGGCTATTAGCATCTCAAAACAGCTGCTTGGGCAACTGCAAAATGGCAGTTGAAAACTCCTCATTGCTTTCCATTTACTTAATTATCAACAAGATTGTTTGTATACCTGGATGGATGTAAATTAACAACCCCAATTGATTAGCTCTGGAATATGGTCATATTAGTAAAGATTGCACTATTATATGATTTAGAGTACAATACTACGTAGGCAAGGCCTGAATCCAGACACGTCAGTAATTGTGTAGTGTTGGGCAGAGGAAGTTTACCAGGAGAACCGTTCAACATACCTGATCGTCTTTCAAATAAGGAAAGAAGTACAAAGGAAATCAACAGCATGAAAAATTGGTTGTAAAGATTGCTTGAGAACTGTTGAGATGTTAAATTAAGAACTAGTGTGTTACTTTCTGACATTAAAGCGCTGTGTAAAAAGTGTTTTTCATTGATTTCAAGGTGACAGGTAACCAAAAGGAATTACGAAAATAGTTTGAAATATTGTTTCAGAAAAGGTATCGCAAAATAGGGCCAATCTGAATAGAGACCTTTTCCAATTTGACATGTATGAAAGACAAAAAAATATATATTCTATTACATCTTCATAGCAAAGCTGACTGTATAACAATCATACACGCCATTGGATATGATGCAGCCTTAAAGCTGTGTTATTACCTTTTTGTTGCATTCAAGTTTTTTGACATTAGCATTTTATCCGTAGTGAGAGCTGTATAAGTTCCTTTCACTCGAACAGTTAAACCATACTTGTGTAACAGTGGTTGTGAATTATTTAGAACTGCAACTTGATGTGTTTGCATGACTTTTCTCAGCAGTACAGTCTCTCAAAACTATGAAGTAACTTTTATGCTTGCAGAAAAACAACATGCTGTGAATTTGCTGGCTGATTGTTCTGCATGTTGGTAATGGCTTGTGAGTCTAGCTTGTTGTATTGTAACACCCTGAAATATTATGTGGTCTCAACACAATCTTTCTCTCAGCTGGTCTTACGTAACTCATGTGACCCCTGATGTTTAGGGAAAAGAAGGACTTTGAGTGTGATTTGTTTAAGTACTTCATTTGAAAGGCCTGTTCTACATTCCCTCGCTCTCCAACAGTGCTCTTTGCCCCGTTCAGTAATACCGCTGTCAACACACCATGTCTATGTTGCTTTCAGATAGAAATCTTAGTCAATCTGATCTTTCTGTCTGATTGCTGATTCACAAAAAAAGTGGTTGAAAATCAACCTGTTGGTTTAACAACTATGTCATATTTTATAACAGGTTTGGACTCAAATTAACAACTTATGGTGTGACTGGGCTGTACTTTGTTAACATGAGAAAGCATGGTGTTGTTGGTATACAGCCCTGTAAATTTCTGTCTTGCTCACTTATTTATTTGGATTATTAGTGGTGCTTGCAAGCATCACTATAATTTTTACTTATTCTTAGAGTTATGAATTTTGTTCTAGCCCTAATTATCAGACTTTGGTATGTAACTTGTCTCATCCCATTTGAGCAATGGACTTAAATGATACCATAAATTGTGCTTCTTATTGAGTAGAGGTGTACTTGTACTTTTCTAAGAGATCTGACTTATGCTTTTCACCTGGCGGTTGGTGGAGTTGGCATTACAGTGCTTATGATTAATTCCAAATAGCACATCTTGAGGGCTTGATTTCAAGAGATTGAAATAATTCTTTCTGTAAATGTGTTTTGGTTCCTAGTGCAAGTACACAAGGTTTTAAAAAAAAGACTCTGTTTTTCACTCTCTCTGCTCAAAGGGAGCAACACTCCACCTGTTTTTCTGAACAAAGTACTAAAGGAATTAAAGATATGATGTGTCCTGGGTCCTAGACTGTTTCAGTTCGCGTTTTTTTTTTTTTTACTTCTGTGAGCAAAACCCCCTTTAATCTTAGCTCCAAAGGACTGCATTGACGGGCAGGTGTAGAGCGGCAGTCGCATTGTTTGATGTTGACACATAATCGCAACATGAAGGGAGAAGGAAGTCTTTTCACTCACAAAGAGATCTCCCTCACTCCTTCACCTCTACGGCCACTCGTCTACCTGTTACCACATCATTAATGATCCTGTCTTCTTTTATAATGATAGAATAAGAGCAGGAGGGTAAAACCCTGTCTGTCACACATGCCCTGTGTTGCAATATCAGAGCCGTCGGTCTGACTGATCACCGTAGCATCAAGGCTGCTGTTTTTAGCTGGCATGTCTGTATGAAATCTTCTGTGGTTGATGCAGATCTGGGCATATTGTCATAAGCAATACAGACCCACTATGGTTTAAGTGTTTGATAAGTAATTAGTGTTGAAGAGACTGAAAATGGAATAAAGGGTTAAAGATATAAGATTAATTGATTCATTCATTAAGATTGATTCATTGAAAAGCCGATTCATATTGAACCACTGGGTGTTTTTCAAATCGCATAATTCCATACTATTCATTCATACATACATATACATATATATATTTTTATTTTTATTTATTTTTTTTTTTTTTTGCAGAATGCAGTATATGCAGTGAGTGCACAATATGCAAAACACTATTTTGAAAAGCATGGAATACTCTGATGACATACTACTATTTGCCAAAAAGTGTTGTAGGCTATACATCCAGTGCATACTGCATGCATGGAAATCTGAATTCCACAATGCAATTTTCTCAGCCTTCCATTTTTAGTGTTACCGAATGAATATGAGTTTTAACCATGACTCTTTATTCATTATTTGATCTAACTAACAAAATTTAAGACATCTTACACAAAATTGGATTAACTTGATGCCACTCACCATTATATGTGTTAACACAATTTTAGTGTGATAAAATTGCTTACTTACCTTATATGTGTAAAGGTATATCCAATATTACAACTTAGTTAAACCCTAAACCGCTAAATCCTGGAATCTGCTAAACGCCTGTAAATCCCTGATTTTATCACACTATCACGTTAACGCCTGTAATGTTCACGTTTTGTGGCTATACTTCTGAAACTGTGTATTTTAATGTATATGGATTGGCCCAATTCACTTCCAGTGTTATTGCCTTTGCTTTTTTTTTTGTTAGTTGAAATGATTTTTTTGGGTAATAAACATTATGCCACAAATGCTGTTCGACTGAGCTGAACTTGTTTTGAACCTGAAACATTTCTTTAAAAATACACTATAATGAAGTCATATGACAGCACTGTAGCATACTACTATTTAAAATGTTCAGTGTTTCATTCTGCATGCTGCTTCACATACTATTTTTTAAAAAGGTAGGCAATGAACAGTGTATACTGCACAGTATGTAGAAAAAAAGCACGCTAATGTTCCAGTCTGAACATAGTGTCTGTGCTTTTTGATCACCATGACAAAAGAATTGATTCAGTGCCAGCTATTTAACAAAATGATAGTGCTGTTGCCAATGGTGACAATATCAAGTGAACTGGAATTAACTGAACACTCTCATTCCACAAATGATAACATGAGGTATTTTAAAAACATTAGTCACTTAAATATAGCTTTGGATTTTATGTGGTTTTATCTTTCTGTTTTTCCTCTACTGTTCTCTACCATCTCTACCTTTTTTGTGTCTCTCCAGCCATCCCCCCACCCTCCCTCTGATTGGTCGAATTAACTCTGCAGCCTCCTGTTGTGAATAATTACTTTTGATCCAATGCGGATCTCTCTCTCTCTTTTTCTTTCTGTCTCTCTCTCTCTCTCTCTCTCTCTCTCTCTCTGTCTCTTCTCTATCCTCTCTCTCGCTCTCAGACCAAATCTCAGACCTTTTTTTAATTATCTGTTTATTTAAAAAATTATAATTTCATGTCTCAGTGTTAGTGTCTATTCATGTCTTTCATGTATAGTCACACATATGTACCCAACACATATGTGCTTAAATATCGTTTGTATTGAGAAGCATCCCATCACAGACAGCTAGTGGATAAGTTTTGGAACATGGACTGGCTGAATGCTCTGACTGCTCTATTAGTTTTAGCTGGATTTCGGTTGGCATGTGACAGACCACATGTATAGCAGTCGTTACAGTTCAGCCATCTCTTGACTCACCTCTTGATTTCTTTCTACAAGTGGCACACTAAATACTGGATCACCCACGCCAATCGTTGTTTATGGAAAAGGGTTGTTTCACCCAAATAAATCAACCAAAATTACAATTTTGTCATCATTTACTTACCTTCATGTCATTCAAAACCTGTTTAGCTGACTGTGGAACATCCAAGCTGCTCTTTTTCATAAAATAAAAGTGACGAATGGGGACAGGTGCTGTTATGCTCAAAAATGCACCGAATTGCAAATTCTTGACCGAAACTGAAAATTCTGGACACTGGGCCGAAACCGAAACCTGAACATGATTATTTTAAATTAGACTTTGTTTGGAATAATTGAACAAATTGTAAATGTTATTATAGGGATGCACCCAAGCCACTTTTTCTATAAATATACATTTCATTATAAAATACTGTAGAGTTGACAGAAAAGAATAAAATAGACCTATTAAGAAAACCTTTATTGTTAACTACTCTACTGGATAATAAAGCAGCAAAGTTAATAGTAATTCCAGTGAAAATCTTCAGTGAACCTGAAGTCAGTTCTATTGGCACATTTCTTTTTTAACATTGTATCTGGACTTCAGATGTCAGTGAATCAGTGGATTCAGATCTCTTTTGTATTCAGTTTATATGTGATAGGATATCTCATTACTCAGTCAATTGAAATATTATTATAATTTGTAATATATTATTGTTGTTGTTAATTATAATAATATTGTTATATTATAGAACGATACAATTTCAGTCATAATTTCTTAACTTTAATTTTTTTTTATTTTGGCGGAATACTCCAAGAAGAACTTCAAGTTTCTGTCTGTCAGTAGTTATAAAATGCTTCTCATCAGATGAAATGCTCCGCTGATGCCATTATCAATGCATGTTTTAAGTGAACCAAACCGTCAAGCATCTACTGTACATCTGAGGTGGAGTTAGTGTGGAGCACTCACATATTGTGAGCCGCAGTGATGAAAACAGCAGCACATGAAAAAAAGCGATTTAATGGTATTTAAGTGAATCCCTACTAAAAAGAATCATAAAAGTACCATAAAAGAAGTCCATAGGACTTACGTGGTATATATCCCAGGTCTTCTAAAACGATACAATAGATTTGAAACTTAGGGTTGTAACCAAATGCAATGACGGAGAGGATGCTGTTTAGCAAATAACAACTTAATTTTGGTCTGTTCTCCACACAAAGCTATTGTATGAATTTAGAAAACTTGAAATATAGTACACAAGATGTATAGATGACTTTTTATGGTGCTTAATGCTCTTGTCATTAATTTCTGTGGAAAAAAGCTGTGTGAACACATCTCTTTTGGTGTTCCACGAAAGAAAGTAAGTCATACAGGTTTGGAACAACATGAAGGTAAGTTGTGAAAATGTTCAGATTCACTAAACTAAATTAAAGTAACATGGTATATTATATGTGGTCTTGATCTTAAACTGATCTCAGCTCCTCCTGTTCTTCAATTCTGGATGTCTTCTAAAAGTGGCAGGCTACCTCTGGACAGTCTGACAGGTAGAAGCATCAGCATGTCCTGCACACTCTGGGCTCTCTCGATGTCCTTAGCAGATCACATGCCTGCACTGGTCTGTTCCGCCTGGCTGACCTGTCAGAAATGTTCTAGTCAACGAGTGGACTTCTAAAGCATGGAAATGACTTGGCACCTTTGCATTCATTTTTCATGGGCCTTGCCTTTAGATGTTCCCCCGCCTTTTGAATATCGGCTTTTTTAAAGGCCTGGTCCTACATGTCACCCGCGTCATCCCTTGCTCTGTAGCCGAGAAGTTTGAATGGGGAGCGGTGCTCCCATGCTGGCAATTAAACAACATGGAACTTGCCCACCTGGAGCATCGCTGTCAAGATGCATTGTTGTTCATGAGCGCCATAAATAGCTTTCCAATCAGACTCAAGCTTTCCCCCCCAGATGGAAATTGCTTTAAATGTGCTGGCGAAAAGGTAAGTTACGTAGGTGGGGGAGGCTGAAGTGTCAGCTGGGAACGCTGGGAATTGAATTACAGGAAAGCATAATGCAATCCTTGATATCTACCTACTCTGCCTAATGAAATCAGCAGATGAAAGCACAGCTGGACCTTCTTGCAGGATATTACTGTGTGAGAAAGTGCTTAGCTGGCCGAGTAAGGGAGGGCGGAGAGCACAAACAGCTTTGAGAACAATATGTGCATGTTCTCACATCAGGACCTCTACTTTCGAGAGGAGAACTCTAGACTGAAGCCCGAAATCATCACAGTTGATTTATGGACAGACAAAGACGGCCTACTTGTTGAATCCCCAGTTTGTTTTTAGGGCCACTTTTTTTTTAACTTTCACAGTTTGCTTTTTTGTAAATTGTATTTTTGTGACAGTAGCTCAGCTATTTTTACAATAGTGTAGCTTTATCAGTAACAGGCTACATTTTCCAACGAGTAGCGCTGTAGCATCACAAAATGCTACATTTTTCACACTGTATTGGGAACACAGCAATGGACATCAGACACCTAAATCCTCTCTCTCTCATGTAGCGCTGGGAAAAAACAAATAATTTAAGTGAATCGGTTAGTTCATGTTAATTAACTGGTTAAAATAAATGATTCCCTTATATTAAGTGTTGAAAACTCATTCATTTTAGTGAGTCATGGTTCTTTCAGACGTTTTGAGCCCCATCAAGCCTTAAAGAGACTTTGCCTCTTTTTTTTTTTAGCTAATTGCTGCTTTGCATCACTATATTTTGATTCAGTTGTATAAAATAGGTGTTTTCTATTTGTATTAGTGTATATAAAGTATGAATTTATGTTTAATTTAATGTTGTAACCCTTTGATAAATTAACCCCATTGTGGAGATGGGAATGTGGTCGTGTTTGTCAGTGGGGAGAGAGGAAGCGGTAAGAGCCATCACCTGGTGATTACTGACTCTAAACACCTGTGTCTTATTTTAGTGATGGCAGAGACGGTCTTTAAAAGGCCGGCGGAACGCCAGACCGATAGAGTCCGAGACGCACACACACTCAGACTGGAGCTGAACGCTGAAAAGCTGTTTATATATTTATGCATCTATTGAGTTTATGTTGACTGTTATTGAAGCTGTGTGTGTAAACTGAAGTTCTTTCTGGAAAGCATATTTTGAGTTAAAGCCCTGAGAATAAAAGAAAACTCATGTGGACTGCGACGCCGTCTCCTGCTTCCTTCTTGCCTCCAACTCTTAGAACCTCTACACCCGTGTAAACCCCATTACATAAATTAACCATGGTTTTACTATAGTAATATTGTAGTTATCATGACTGTAGTAACTATGATATTTTGGCAGAAACCATGGTTTTACTACACTCACTAAGCACTTTATTAGGAACACTATGGTCCTTAT
Organism: Myxocyprinus asiaticus; assembly: GCF_019703515.2. Lineage (NCBI taxonomy): Eukaryota > Metazoa > Chordata > Actinopteri > Cypriniformes > Catostomidae > Myxocyprinus > Myxocyprinus asiaticus. Next base: position 37,839,657 of record NC_059362.1, read on the forward strand.
CAAGTGCCTGACGTGGTCTTCTGCTGTTGTAGCCCATCCGCCTTAAGGTTCGACGTGCATTCTGAGATGCTATTCTGATCACTACAGTTGTACAGAGTGGTTATGAGTTACTGTAGCCTTTCTGTCAGCTCGAACCAGTCTGGCCATTCACCGTTGACCTCTCTCATCAACAAGGCATTTCCCATCTGTAGAACTTCTGCTCACTGGATGTTTTTTGTTTATGTGTGTGAAAATCCCAGGAGATCAGCAGTTACAGAAATACTCAAACCAGCCCATCTGGTGCCAACAATCATGCCATGGTTGAAATCACTGAGAACACATTTTTTTTACCCATACTGATGGTTGCTGTGAACATTAACTGAAGCTCCTGACCCATATCTGCATGCTTTTATGCATTTCACTGCTGCCACTTGATTGGCTGATTAGATAACTGCATGAATAATTAGGTGTACAGGAATTCCTAATAAAGTGCTCAGTATGTGTATAGTAATATTGCAGAAACCATGACTGTAGAAATCACGGTTAATTTGGTGGTAACTATGGATTTACTACAAATACCATTGTTAAACTATGGTTACTGTAGTAAAACCATGGTTAATTTTTTTTTTTATAAAGGAATGCCATCCTAAATACATATATAACTATCAGGTGATATAATTTAATTTTATTAAATATTATCATCTGATTGTTGTATATCTGAAGATATTTTTTTCATTAAATAGCTTCAATGTAGTTTGCTACTTTTTGTTAACTGCTTGTAGTGCAGCTAACTAAATGTTAGTTTGAGTAGCTTGACTGTAGTTGAACAAATTTAAGTTATGAGTAGCTAGTAGCTTTCCAACATTGCGCCATCCGACAGGCCATGGCTTCAACAAGTCTTCTTTATCTTATCATAAGATAAATAATCACTAGTAGAGTGCAACAGTCTAGTTCCTGAAGGAAATATCCCATTCATTTTCTCCGTAGGTGAATTGAATTTTAATGATAACTTATAAACCTTTGAAGATAGACCTACCATTAGTTTTGAGGTTGTTAATTGATGTTATATTATATATCGATGAAATCTCCAAAATGTTGGTCAAGATTATGATCAAAGAACATATTTAAAATCAGCAGTAAAATCTGACAACACTGGTATCAGAAATTGTGCTTCTTTACCTCAGATAACGCTAAAAAACGCAATTGTCCCAACTTGTATAGCTAATGCACATGCGTGTTCTCGAGTTGACTGACAGGTGATGTCTGTATCTAAAAGGTGATTGGCTCTTTTACCTGTAAGTTGGGACTACCTTTCTACATCCGTTGACGTTCCAATTTCTCCCATTCATTTTAACAGAAGTGGCCCGTCTCTGCTAAATAGTCTATGCTTGCGACAAACAAACCACGGCAGAAGAGCTCAGTGGCGACCTCCCACTTTCCTACACTTTCAAACTACTTATATTATTTGTCTGTGTCTGAATATTTTGCAATAAAATAAATTGTTTCTGTACATATAATCAGCAACTTCAAATCAAAAGTTTTATATTTTCCATCACGTTTAAATTGATTACGTCATTTGCAATGCTCCATGGGATTGTAGTTCATGCCCTGATGAAAGACGTTAAGTACACAGTCTTGTACCTTTGTCTTTTTGTCTGATTTTCAAATACGTTTTTGCATCAAATCAAACTTTGTAATGTTGAGATTCACCTTGGAGCTGGTTGCTGTGGTTAATGGCTTGGAATGCTTTTATGAATGATTTTTTTGAAATACCTATGGGAAAATGAATGGGAAACATATTCCTTGAAAAAAGCTGTAAAGTGGGCAGGCACTGATGCATAAATTTTAATCAGCAAGGTTTGATACTGCTTATAAAGGTATTTAGTGTAATACTGTGGTGTAATACAATAAATTAAATGCAATATAGCAGAGGCTCTATGATATTTACTACATTTCGTCTCCCCGAAAAATCAGTTTGTTCTGTGTCTAGATGAGAGAGTCATGTATCAAAGAGATAATGGAATGTGGCGTCTTCAGTACACCACAATAAAGGAGCAATACCACCTTATGCAACTGACTTATGCTTTTAAGACTATTATCTTTTTAGCTTCCTTAACAACAGGTAAAACAGCCGCAGCTGAACGGCCCATTATTTGAGGAAAGCAACTGATTGCTACACACAACCCCAATTCTGAAAAAGTTGGGACAGAATGAAAAATGCTAATAAAAGCAAAAAGGAGTTATTTGTAAATATATACACCCTTTGCTATATTGGAAGCACTACAACTAAACATTATATGATGTTTTACCTTGTGAATTTCATTGTTTGTTTTTTTAATGTACAGTAATTTCAAATCAGATGATTGCAACACACTCCAAAAAAGTTGGGACAGTCGAGTGTTTACCACTGTGAAACATCACCATCTCTTCTAATAACACTTATTAAGCATTTAGGAACTGAAGACACAAGTTTTGTTAAGTTTAAAAAGTTGAATTTTCCCCCATTCATCCATTATGCAGGTCTTCAGCTGCACAATTGCATGGGGTCTTCATTGCCATATTGTGCGCTTCATAATGCACCACACATTCTCAATTGGAGATGGTCAGGACTGCAGGCAGGCCAATCTAGCACCCACACTCTCTGCTTAATCAGCCAGTATGTGGTTTGAAGTTGTCCTGCTGAAAATGGCAGGACGTCCCTGGAAAAGATGGTGCTGGATGGCAGTATATGCTGCTCCAAAATTTGTACATATCTGTCTGCATTCATGGTGCCCACACAGATGTGCTAGTTACCCATGCTGTGGGCACTGACACACCTTTGGACCATACAGACACTGGCTGTTGGACTTTTGGACTTGACGCTGATAACAGCTTGGATGTTCCTTTTCCTCTTTGGCCCGGAGAACACAACGGCTGTGTTTTTCAAAAACTATTTGAAATGTGGACTCATCGGACCAAAAAACACAGTTCCACTGTTCTACTTTCCACCTAAGATGACACCGAGCCAGGAGAAGTCGGCAGCACTTCTGGACAGTGTTGATGTAGGGCTTCTGCTTTACATAATAAAGTATTAACTTGCATCTGTGGATGCAACAGTGAATGGTGTTGACTAACAAAGGTTTACTAAAGTTATCCCAAGCCCATGTTCATGATATCCATTACAGATGAATGATGTTTTTTAAGACAGTGTTGTCTGAGGTACAAAAGATCACACGCATTCTGAAGTGGTTTTCATCTTGCCCTTTATGCACTGAGATTTGACCAGATTCCTTGAATCTTTTAACTATATTGTGCACTGTAGAGGGTGAAATGCCCAAAATCCCTCCAATTTGTCTTTGGGGAACATTGTTCTCAAAGTGCTGGATTATTTGCTGAAGCATATGTTGACAAATTGACAAGTCTTGAATGTCCCTTGCTCTTGAAGAACTAGGCTGATTTTGCAGGCTCCTTATATACTATGACACCATTGCCTCACCTGTTTAACATCTCCTGTTTCACATTGCCTTGTTATTTTAGCTTGTCAAATTGTTATTAGTCTTAAATTTCCCCTGTCTCAACTTTTTTGGACCGTGTTGCAATCATCTGATTTGAAATTACTGTACATAAATTATATATATATATATTTTTTATAAATCACAAGGTAAAGCATCATATAATGTTTAGTTTTAGTGTTTTCAATTTAGCAAAGAGTGCATATAATTTACAAATCACTCCTTTTTGTTTTTATTAGCATTTTTCATACTGTCCCAACTTTTTCGGGATCGGGGTTGTACATAGAAGACAATCTTTTATTCACGAGTTCAGCTGCGCCACACAATGGCAAGTAGGAGGATGAGAGAGAAATGAAGCATTTGATGCTTTCATCTTTAGCTTACAGTAATGGCACAAAACTGAAACAATCTTCCTCTTGACTTCAATGCACATTTGTCTCGATGCACTAACATTTGCCCCAGATAGATCACAAAAAAGTGCCCGCTTTCTTCAGCAGTTATCTGTTAGATAGTATATTTGTGGCATCTGAATTTCATTCCCTTCTTCACTTCTTTTCCTGAGGAATTCACCTAATCTTCTTTTGGTCAACTGTAAGGCTGTTTTTGTACAATTACAAAGACCTCATTAACCGTTTCTTTCACAGCCTTAGAGCTGTGAAAAAATAGATTGTGACAATTCTCAATAAATTAGAAAAATATTGAATGTACGGTTTGTAGCTCATTAGTGGTGCTTGCTCAGGCAAGTATATCTACTTCTATTGCTCATTCTTAGGGTTGGGGATTTGAACAACCACGTAACCCTACATTAGTTATTAAACTTTGGCACGTAACTTGTCCTGCACAATTTTTGCCTGGTGGATGATAAAGTATGCAAAAAATACCATAAACAAAGAGAACCGATATGTGAGTGAAGGTTGAATTAATATTTAGATCTTAGCCACCAAATATAATCACTGTTGTTGCATTTCCATGAAATAATTAGCATTTAGTTCACATCAGTTTTAGTGAGTGTATTTATATGTGTTTGTTGACATCCTCAGGCTGGCATGCTAGAGAGCAGTCTGTTTATTTATAATAAGCTCTCTGCACCCATTCCATGCAGGCCAAGCTGCCCCAAAGGTCCTGTCCCAAATCAGGCCCCCTGACCGGGAGAAGGATGCATGCCGGGTTGACACATGAGTGGTTGGCACATGCCAGGCTGCCTGCTGGGGATACCATCCCTCCCTGCACACAGCTCTCACGCCCTCATCATCCACTCACCCGCTCGGCCCGAGTGCCTCCTTCCCTGCCCAGCCTTTTGTTGAGGGATTTTCTATTTCCTATAAAATAGTTGCCAGCTAATGGATTTTTCCTTTATTCGTTGGATGCGCTGAGCGTTGACTCTCCCGGCACTTCTTAAAGGTGATTTACAATTAAAGAGACTCAGGCTATTTTCTAATGATTCTTTATTTGAGTGGGTTTTATTGCAATACTAAGCTGTGTTATTAACAAACTATCGCTTTGGCCCATTCCTGTGGGACATGCTGAAATGCTTTGTCCTTTTCTATGGGAGTGAATAAGCCCTTTCTCTCTCTTTGAGTCAGTCCAGAGCTTTTATAGTGTCACAAGAGAGGGTCTTGAATAGCCCACATTCCCACATATGGCCAACAAACATGCGCTTGTGCACATTTAGCGTTCCAGCACAAACACACACTATCAAAAGAACTGGATTTATTTATGTGTAAATAAATAAACATGCATTCAGGCACATTTCTGCTTTTTCTCTCTGAATGCATAACATTGATCATTGTTAGTTTATGTCATACTGTCAGTTTGTGGATGCTTTTAAAGAACTTCCTGTATTACAATGAAAATGTAACATAATTTGCTTGAGGTTTGACCGTGGCTTCGTCCGAGTGTACTTTAATAGTATATACAGAATTCAAAGAATGAAGAACTTACAGTAGTTCTCAACCATTGATGAAGTACATTTTGTAGGTATGCATGTGTGTAGTATTTATACATCTCAGACATATTTCATCTGCCATGTTCTTCACCATTTTTTTTTTTACGTTTGAAGTTTTTACACAATAGTGTAGCTTTTTCAGTAACAAGCTACAGCAATGGAGTCCAATAAGTAGTCAAACACAAACACCTAAACTGTCCTCTATCTTTCATATGTAGTGTTGGGAACTCATTCATTTTAATTCATTTTAGTGCATAATTTCGTTTGGATGGTTCATGTAAATGAACTAGTTCATATAAATGATTCACTTGAGCCCAGCACAGCCTTAAAGGGACTTTTTTTTTTCAAGCAAAATGTTTTCTTAATTTCTGCTGTTAATTATTATTTTATTATTATTTTGACTCAGTTATATAAAATAGGGTGTTTCAAATTTGTATTAGTTTATATTTAGTACCAATGTATATCTTCGATTTAATATTTTCACACTAATTTATAATTTAATATAATTTAATTTTGCAATCATAACTGCAAAATATTTAAAATAATTTTCTTCTTTATATAGCTTTAATGCACAGTAGTTAGCTACTTTTTGTTAGTAACCTGTAGAGAAGCTAACTACTTTTTTAAAAGTGTACCTTGACTGTAGTTTAATTATTTTAAGTTATGAGTAGCTTGTAGCTTTGGAAGCTATAGATTCCCCAGCACTGCTGAGTAGCAGGGAACTATGTGTATTCTGACTCCAGGTGTGTGTTTGATGTGATGTTTTCTGTAGCCAACCTTCAGACTTCCTCTGTCTCTATTGGACCTGGACAGCAGTTTTCCAATCAGGTGCAGAGTTCTTACCATGAAACCATGTATGTGACTGAGCGTCTTCTGTCTAGGTTAGGAGTCAGATGAGCACAGAGCCCTTACTTCATTAAATGGAAGCAATTCACAGTGTAACGTAAGAAGCTAAAGTGTTTCTGAAAGTGTTATGGATTGATTTTCCAGACAGAGCTATATAGTGAACATGTTCGAAATCAGCCATGTTTTTCATCTGATTACGCTAACAAGGACATTACCTCAATGATCAGTTGATGCAATCTAAATCTTTAACCCCAAATCATCTCCAGCCAAGCCACAGCTAAATGATCAACTACAATCAACTGCTGGATTTTTCAAAAGATTTTTCAAAAGAGAAGTGGATCTCCTTGAGTAGGTGGACATCTGGGAACCTATTGACCAGTTTAATGGCAGCACATTAAGAGCATCCAGGATGACATGGCCTCTCCAACGTACAAGTGCCTTGTCTCCCCTTAAAGCCCTGTAATGGATAAGAGCTTAGCTAGAGTCTCATGTCAGCAATATGATTTCCTACCATTTCCTCTCTGCACAAAGAGACTAGACTCACCTCCCGACAAAGTGCTTTTAAGATCCATATAGATGGAATCTTCTCCGTGTATCACAGTGCAAACTAGCGAGGGAGGAATTCTATCCGTCCCATCCATTTTTGAATGACTGCTTGGACGGTAAAGGGCCAGACAAAATTAGAGTACAGTGTGAGCAGTCGCTGTTTTCTTTGCATGCATAGTTTTTCTGGTTTTGTCTGGCCTTGTTTGACAGGGCTGCATGCACGCCACCGGCATAATCAGATAAAACAATGGGCCGTGATGGCTGAGAGCGTAGCAGCTTGGCTCATCAGCAGCCATTATAAACACAGACGCTGTGTCACTAATGCTAGATGACACAGGCGTGGATAAAGTGCATGTTGTGAGCTGATCGTAGAGAGCTATTGAACAGTGTTTTTGCGGTATATGAGGACATCATGCTCGGAAATTCTCTTATGGTATAGCTCTATGGGTGATATCAGCAATACTTGTGGTCTGTTTTGATGGTCAAAAGCTAGAGTGTCTGGTTGACTGGTGATGTATTATCTATCCCACTATATGACTGGACCATGCGTAAGAGCCATGCTGTGATGAGGAGGAGGGCGTGGCCGGGCCGTGAGGACACATGCCCGGTGCTGAATTGTCCTAATCTGCCGGGAGGGGGATAAAGACGAGCCTGAGGTGCCAGTTCGAGAGGGAGAGAGACACATGTGGCTGCTGTGTGTGTTCAATTATGTCATTCAAATTATATTGACTGTTCTGCCGGTTCCCACCTCCTCCTTGCCCGTCCTGTGTAGCCCGTAACATTGGTGCCGATACCCTGGAAGATGGAGGGATGCGCTGTCGTGGAGTCCTCGCTGCTGCCGTCCACCAGGGGAGGAGCCACGACTGTTCGCCAGGGGATGGATGAGTTGCTGCCAGCGGCCGGGAAGGGGAGGATCCATTACCATCCGGCAGGGATTGGAGGACTCACTGCCATCCGCCAGGGGAGGAGCGGCTGTCATCTGCCAGAGGGCGGATGAGTGGCTGAGGACCAGGCGATGGCGTGTCCGGGGACCTGCAAGCAAGTTTTTCTCTCTCTCTCCTTTCTCTGTCTCTCTGTCTCTCCCCCTCACTCTTTCCCTCTCCCCTCTCCCTCCCCTCGTCTCTCCCAGGGCTCCAGAGAGGTAAGGAAGACCTGCTGGCAGAAGGACGGCCGGAAGGGCAACACCTCCCCTCCAGAAAGTGATGGGAGGGGAATACCTCAAGCCGGAGGTTTCCCTGGCCTGAATTGGGCAGTGGAGGAGTGTTCCTGCCTCCTCCTTGCCCGTCTTGTGAACCCTGTTATATTGGCGCTGAAATCCAGGAAGGAGGAGAGATGCGCTGTCGTGGAGTCCTCACCGCTGCCGTCCGCCAGGAGACGGAGGAGTTGCAGCCGGCTGCCGGGAGTCGGAGGAACCGCTGCCATCTGCCAGGAAGGGGAGGAGCCGTTACCATCCGCAAGGGGTTGGAGGACTCGCTGCCGTTCACCAGGGAAGGAGTGGCTGTCGTCTGCCAGAGGGCGGAGGAGTGGCTGAAGATGCATGCCTGGCGCTGAATTGTGCTAATCAGCTGGGAGGGGGATAAAGATGAGCTGGAGGAGCCAGTTCGAGAGAGAGAGCGAGACACACACGGCTGCTGTGTGTGTGTCTGTGTGTTTATGTTTGTTTAAGTTCAGTTGTCATTAAAATTAAGTTGACTGTTCTGCCAGTTCCTGCCGCCTCCTTGCCCATCCTGTGAACCCCGTTACACATGCATAAAGCTAGATTATAACTTTTGGTTGTTCCGTAATGGCTAATGTATGGTCAAGAAATGTTTAAGATGGATAACACCAGTTAAATCCCAATAACTTTGTCTTTTTTATCTGATTTTCAAATCAAAGTTTGTAATCATGTGATACACCTTGTAGCTGGTTGGTTTGATTTATGACAGAGAACGCTTTTAAGAAGACTTTTATAAAATCCCTATGGAAAAATGAATGGGAAAAACACTTCCCGGACAGCTGAAAAAGTGGACAGGCTCTGTTGCGCTCTATAATGTGCATGCTCATTAGTTAGACCAACCTGAAAAATACAGTTTTTTTTTTTTTTTTTGCCTGATTTGAGAAACAAAATTAATTAAATCATTTTTGTCAGATTTTATTGATAATTTGACACATGTTAAGGAATTAAGCTTGTCAAACAGTTTTGGAGATCTTTCCCCATTGCAGTAGATAGTGGCTGGCTGAGCATGACTGAAAATAGCCACTGAGTGGACTGACTTGCTTTAAAATAAACTGTGAAAGGACAGGGAAGTGTAGGAATGAACATGTGCATTAGCGTATGTTGCAACCTAGTCTCATAGAATGAACGTTACTATAACTACGTTTTTGCAAACTGACTTTTACGTGCCACGTTCCATATTTCACCAGTTTTCTGGGGAAATTAACACTAGAGGCGCTACAACAACTGTGCGTTTAATTCACTTTCACACATATCACGAGTATAACGGCTGATTATGACTTTATAAACACGTATTTTTCGCATTATTACTCACACACTGCTATGTTATGATATTGAAACACTTTTGACTCTAACCCATCATCTGAAAAACGATCAATTTTAATGCTTGAATACAGTCCCACCTACATTTACACAGGTATTCCAATGTGATTAGCTTCCATGCTAGCTCACCTGGTAGAGTGTGGGACTTTGTACTTGGAAGACTGCGGTTTGAGCCCAGCCAAACACACAAGCTAACAAGTGAGATTAAAGTGTTATAGAAGCGACACAAAATGATGTGGTTCAGGGCTCCAGACTAAAAAAAATATTTAGGAGCCATTGGCTCCTTAACTGAAACATTAAGGAGCCAAATGGCTAGGGGGTTCACGTGACGCCATGGGAGAAGCAGACGTGTGAGACACGAGCTCTGCGAACTTTGCTAGTTTTTTAATCATTTTCATGTTATAATCCGGTGAGATTCGATATACCAAGTTACATACTTGCTCTTTGAGGTAAACATGGCAAAGAAGTCAAAATCCTCAGACTCTGGAGACATTAAAAGACATGTGTTCAAGCTGAGGCCTCTGACGGGACTGCGAGCTGGGGACTCAATTTGGACGGCACGTCGAGAGAAGAAATTCAGCATCAACTGTCCAACATCTCGGTAATGCTGACGAAGGTTGTTGCTGACTTGGAGGATCTTGCTGTAATACGTCAATCGATTACGGCAATGGAAACAAAATTCTCTGAGTTGTTTACAAGAGTGACAGAAGTTGAAAGACGGATCGATTATCTTGAGTCATCGGAAAGGGAATTATCCGCTAATCCGCCCATGTCCAAAACAGATTTGGAATTAATTTTGGAAAAACTGGAATATTTCGAAAATATGAGCCAATGGAATAACATACGAATTGTTGGAATTCCTGAGCACGAAGAGGGCAGAGATATGGTGAAATTCCTGGACGAGCTCTTCCCGAGTCTACTCAACATAACGGGCCATAAACTGGAAATCGAGCGAGCTCACAGAGTCCCGGCTCGAAGATCTGCTGAGGGAGACAGGCCCCCGATCGATTCTGGCCAAATTTCTGAAATCATCCAATAAAGATCTCGTGTTGTGCCAGGCGAGGAGCAAAGGGAAGCTTTCTTGGAAGAACCATAATATTTTCTTGTTCCCGGACTTTGCGAATTCGACAAGAGGGAAACGCGATCGGTTCAGGGAATGCAAGAAACTCTTACACCAACAGAAGATCGCTTTTGCACTGATGTTCCCGGCCAAACTGAGAATAGAAATGAAGAATGGTCGCAAAGTATTTACATGTCCAAAACAGGCACTCTCCTTCATAAATACATTGGCGTGAGCCATTTGATGTTTCTTATATTAGTGGACTGCCTCGCGGTTGAGGAACTCTATTATCTGAGAAAGCTGGGTGCCATTTTTGTTTCTTTTTGCGTTGGTTCCGCCTAGCGGCTGGAGTTTGTTTTATGGCATGACTCCAAGAAACTTTTGCATTGACGGAAGATTTTTTTTACACTGAAGTTCCCGGCCAGATCTAGAATGGACACTATGGATGACCGCAAAATATCTACATGCTTACATAAATGACGTCTTTTATAAAGATGACGGGCTGAGTAAGTTATGGTGTTTTTATTTTATTTTATTTTATTTTTTGTGCAGCCTCCGAGTTAGTTTGGCTCTTGATCATCCGAGGAACCGGGATGCCAGTTTTGTTTTTCGTGCTGGCTCCGCCTAGCGGCTGCAGCTTGTTTGTGGAATTACACTACTTCGGGACAGTTGTGGATAAATCTGTTCGTTCTTCGTGCTTATGCCTCCTGTTGGCTGGAGTTTGTTTGGAGTATTTTTAAGGGACAGTAGAATGATTACGTCATCTGCTGCACTCATAACAGCTGGCTCACTGAACATTTAATTGTCTGTCCGAGGAAACTGAACGGCTTTATATCAGCTGGAGTTTATTTAGTGGAGGAACACACCTTCGAGACAGTTCTGTGAATGATTCTACATGTTTTTTCTGTTATTCTACCTGTTGGCTGGGGTTTGTTTTACAAAATATTTTCTGTTATATAATTTTGCCTCACAAAATTTGTGCAGAAACACCAGACTTGAATAATCCGATGGCAAAGTTGTCGCGGGGGTTCTCGTAGGTGTACATGGACTCCTTTGAGTTTTGAGGGATTGACGTCGGTTGGCGCTGTCGTGCGTGGGGTTAATGCGCACGTTTTTCTTTTTTCTGTTTGTTTTGTTCAGGGGGAAGTTTGGGGTTTGACTGTTGTATTAATGGGGAATGTGGTCTGTGTAATCATACAATTGTTTTATTTTTATTATATCAATATGTCAAATGTTAATATGAATAAGTTGTCTCTCTCCACATGGAATGTGAATGGGTTGGGGCACCCTATAAAAAGAAGGAAGGTTATTTCTTTTCTTAAACGTAAGAAATATGATATTGTGTTTCTTCAAGAAACGCATCTTTCCCCGCAGGAAGCTGAAAAATTTGGTAAGATATGGGGTGGACATGTTTTCTTTAGTGCTGGTTCAAGTAAGAGCAGGGGAGTCATTACAATGATAAATAAGCATCTACAATTCAAATGTCTCAAACATATTAAAGATCAATTAGGAAGAGTCATTGTTGTTTTAGGAGAAATTCAGGGGCAACGGTTGATTTTGGCTAATATTTATGCACCTAATGCTGATGATCAGGGCTTTTTTATAGATCTTGATGGGATGTTGCAAGCTGCTGGCACCACTCATGACATAATATTGGGAGGAGACTTTAATCTTTTGATGGACTCAGTCCTTGATCATAGTGAGGCAAAAGTGTGCAAGCCTCCTAGAGCAACACTGACACTTCACAGGATGTGCAAATATCTTGGTCTTGCAGATATCTGGCGACTTTTGAACCCATCTGGTAGGGATTGTACATTTTTTTCATCAGTTCAAAAGATTTACTCCAGAATATATTTCTTTTTTTTATATCTAAGTTCCTCATTTCATCTGTTCTGGATTGCTCAATTGAAAGCATCTTCGTCTCAGATCACGCCCTGGTGAACTTAGAGATGTTGCCACATACAGAGAAAAAGAAATCATATAGTTGGCGCTTTAATGTATCCCTTTTGTAAAATCCTGATTCCAACAAATGTTAAAGACTGAAATAAATTTCTATATGGAGACCTAGCAACTTCCGCCAACCATGACACAAGCCCGGATCAGTCTGATTCTTAAAAAAGACAAAGATCCAAACGAGTGTAAAAGTCACCATCCAATTTCCCTGATCCAGCTAGATGTAAAAATTTTGGCTAACCGATTAAGTAAAGTTATGACATCTCTTATACATATAGATCAGGTTGGGTTTATTTGAGGTCGTAGCTTTTCTGATAATATTAGGCGTTTCATCAATATCATGTGGTCAGTGGCGAATGATCAGACTCCGGTCGCTGCCATCTCACTTGATGCCAAAAGAGCGTTTGATATGGCAGAATGGGATTATCTTTTTAAGATTTTGGAAATGTATGGATTCAGGAGTATGTTTATTGGTTGGATCAAGTTACTTTATAGACACCCTGTAGCAGCAGTACAAACAAATGGATTAATTTCAGATTATTTTACTCTGGATAGGGGCACCTGTCAGGGTTGCCCTCTTTCCCCATTATTGTTCTGTCTTGCCCTGGAACCATCAGCCGCGATAAGAAAGGAGGATGATTTTCCAGGGGTGGCGGCGGGAGGCGTGGCGCATAAGCTTCTGCTTTATGCAGATTATATTTTATTATTCGTCTCTGACCCTACTAAATCTATGCCTTGCCTCCACAGAATTATTCATTCCTTCTCCAAATTCTCAGGATACAAAGTCAACTGGTCTAAATCCGAAGCTTTGGCTTTGACAGCGTACTGTCCAGTTACGGCCTTCCAGCCAGGCGCCTTCCAGTGGCCCAAACAGGGCATTAAGTATTTGGGCATTTTATTCCCAACAAATTTGTCTGATTTAGTCAGTTAATTTTGACCCTTTAATAAAAAGGTTTTTGAGCATTGTAGACAGGTGGGCTTCATTACATTTATCGATGATTGGGAAGGTTAATGTTATTAAAATGAACTGTATTCCAAAATGTAACTACTTGCTACAATCTCTCCTGGTAGATGTCCCCCTCTCTTATTTCAAGCAATTTGAGAGCATAGCGAAGTCTTTCATTTGGAGTGGTAAACGCCCCAGACTACATTTCAATAAATTACATAGGCTGATTGGCAAAGATGGGCTAGGCCTACCCAAGATTTTGTTTTATTATTATGTATTCGGTCTCAGACATTTGGCTCATTGGTCGCTTCCACCTGAAAGAGCCCCTCCCTGGTTCTGCATTGAACAAGAACTTCTTGCCCCTATTTTGCCATTGCAAAGCCTTTCCATCAAACTGAATAGAGAAGTTAAATCACACCCCGTTATTTCACATTTGCACTCAGTATGGACAAAAGTGTCCAGAGTGTTTAATTCAGATATTTATCTAAATGTTGCCTCGAGCCTAAGCCTAAACCCCAAACTATGCATTAATAAGTCCCCTTTTTGTTGGTCAGAGTGGATTGCGAGGGGGGTTAATTCACTCGGTGATATTTATGAGAGCGGTGTGAAGAGATCCTTTGAAAATTTGGTTCAATATTTTGGGATCCCCAGATCTCAGTTTTTTAGGTAACTTCAGTTACGCCAATTGTTCTGTACTATTTTTGGGAATAGCATACACCCCCCCTAAAGCAGCAGATACTCTAGGAGTGGTGATTTCTGCTATTGGAAAGGGCCATGAGGCATCAGTGTATTACTCCTTATTAATTCAGAGTCTGGGGGATGGAGTCTCAACCACTCTCAAGAGATTATGGGAGAAAGATTTAAACCTGGAATTGGAGGAGGGAGAATGGGCTAGGATTTTAAAAAACATAAAAACTGCAACTGCAAGGGTGCACCTTATACAATTCAAGATTTTACATCGGTTCTATTGGACCCCCTCTAAATTGTATAGGCTTGGTCTTAAAGACACAACCATGCCAATCAGAGGATGGAGACATGGCCCATGTTTTTTGGTGGTGTGCTGAGATTCAGGAATTTTGGTTGAAGGTACAGAGTGTTGTGTGTGACGTGTTGGGCATTCGGATTTCGTTTTGCCCTAGTTTTGGGTGATGGGGCGGTCATCGACATTGGTGACAAATACATAAACAATTGGGTCCTCACCAGTGCGATGATAGGCAGGCAGATTGTTTTAAGGGGTTGGAAGTCGGTGGGAGCACCCTCAATTCGGGAGTGGTGCGAGGAGATGGGAAGGGTGGCAGCCTTCGAAGAGGTAACGTGTAGAAGGCTGGGGATATGGGATTCTTTTATTGGGAAATGGGGTAGATATTTGATATTTTTAGGGGGCTCTCGGAGTGGGTCTGTGGAGAGAAAGGAATAGTTTAGAGTTGTATGTTTATTATATGTGTATATGTATGTATGTATATATGTATATGTGTGTGTGTGTATATATATATATATATATATATATATATATATATATATATTTTTTTTTTTTATTATTTTATTCTCTGTATATGTGTGTACTTATGAAAGACCACTAGGATGTTCATTTGGGGTCGGGTGGGGTTCTTGATTGGGGAGGGGAAGTAGTGGGGGTTAATGTTGAGTCATTGTATATATGTTTTTTTTTGTTTGTTTTGAAAAATCAATAAAAATGTTAATCACAAAAAAGGAGCCAAATGGCTGTTTTTAGTCGCCAAATCATATAATTGCTCGATTTAGATTGTTGTTCAGAGACAAGATAGAAAGCAGAAGAAAAGGTAGACAGCTGATAACCCATTAATCGGAGGTTTAATAAACAGTATATATAGTTGAGAAGATACGTAAGTTTGCGTTCACCTTTTGTCTCATCAATGTTAAATGTTCACACCCCTTTAATAATTTATACAAATATAAGATACATTTTTTTTTAGTACTGCTCTTCAGAATCTACATAAGCAGATATTTACATAAAGCATAGTATGCATATAGTAGTGTGTTGCCTTCTTGAGCATCAGTGAATGTTTGCACCTTGTGTAATATATGTATACTGTAGTGGTGCGGGACTTTTAATTATAAAGAAAAATTGCATGAGCGGAAAATCAATGGAATTATAAAAATCATAGTTTAATTTTCACTCGTTTATAGCTCACTCAATCCACTGCTTATTGCGTCCAATTGCTGCTCCGTGATAAAGTTGAAGTTTTCCTGTAACTGCTGGTCAGTTTCTCCTACCTAATCCAAACACTAATGTCAGTGGGATCGGAGAAGCTTACTTTAGTCTAGATGACTTCCATGCCAATGGAAAAACAAATCGGATATATTTTCTTGCTCGATTTACTTCAATAACTATTAATAGGCGTATTATTAATTTGGACCGTTGTTTTTAAATGGAATGTACAGTATGGTACGTGAAATCGCCTTTTTATGGAACGTATGGTGAAAATGTTAAAACGGCAGCTTTTTAAACTCAACAGCCTCAACCACAACGGATTAAATAGCAGTGGGTTTAATTAAGATATATTGGTGTGGTTATTGTTTTGATAAAATATCACTAGCTTACCTGAAAGTTAATAGTGTTTCCTATTCCATATATTTTGGCGATGGCCCTGTGAAGATTGCAGTCTTTAATCGCACACTAAATTTAGTTTTTATTTTCTCTTAAGAGTTTTAAAAATGTGTGACATGAAGACATAAACTCTTGCTATTATAATTAGAGACATTGCATAACTTTACCTTAAAATAACCGGTAAACAATGTCATTCCCTAGTTGCTGCTCATATCCAATTAGGGAAAATAACTAGAAACAGGCTGGGTCGGAAATAATTTCATTGTCATATAGAAACTAGACAAATTGGGAGAATCCACTTCTCCTACCACTGTCCCTTGCATTGATGTAATACTACAAAAACTTCTGAAAGTTTTTACTCATTAAAACCTCCATCTAATAGTCTCCTTAAAAACCTTAATTACAACACCATTTCACTCGCTTTTGGCACCCCCAGCTAGACATTTCACTTGGAAACTGCAGCAACACGTGTAATGAAGCACATTGCATTGTTTTGCAAAAATGTTGCCACGGTCATGTAATGTTCTTGAGATCAGGCTGGTTTAAATGTATTTGAATGGGAAAAAAACATAATATAAGGCTTATTTGATTTTGACTAACATTACAATTACATTGCGGCTGTGAGAAAACGCAGTAGCTTTTCTCTTTTGAAAAGCTACATCCAGAAATGTCAAAATGGGGTCTCATCATTTTACTGTCAGTCCTCCATTAGCTCAACATTCTCAGCTTCCACCTTTTATTCTGCCTGTTTTACTTTATTTCCCAGATCGTCATTCTGTTTTCTATTTTTCTCATGCTGTGCCTGCTCTGCTCCTTTCCTCCTCATCCTCCTTTCCTTTCAACCCCTTCAACATCCCTCCCCCCATGCAATCTGTCAGTGATTGCCGTGTCGGCAGTGTCTCCTGAGTCATCAGCTGTGCTGGTGTAATGGTGTGGAACTAGCCAAGGTGAATGGTTATTACTTATTGCGCTCCTGATTGCTGGGCAAAGACTAGCACCCATTTATTAATACTTGAGCAACATGGGCCCAGAGTCAACCAACTTTTTTCTTAACAGTTGTAATATGTTTAATAGTAGTAATGGATCTGAGGTAACAATTCCTAATGTCTAAATGTTGTGACTATGAGACTGTGTGTATACATGCTTAAATGTTTTGAACCTGCAGGGGAAAAGTAATGGTGTAAATAATGAACATCTAAAGTATTTTGAGTTTTACCTATGTGTAATGTATATTTATGAGAAATAAGGTAATCTATGTTCATTACACATACAGTATATTTGGCTGGTGCTTTTAAATAAAGCGACTTGCAGTGCATTTAAGATATACATTTTAGCAATATGTGCATACCCTGGGAATCAAACCCATTACATTGGCGCTGCTAGTGCCATGCTTTACCGGTTGAGCTTCAGGATCTGAAAGGAAAAGAAACAGACTTGCTGGTTAGCATTAACCACCTAGCTGATTTGTACTCTATTGTGTACAGTATCTGCTGTCTCTGATAGCACATGTATGCTATGTACAATCTAGTCTCATATGTTACAGTACCGACATTTTTGCAAAATGATTTTTATGTGGCTCGTTGTACATATCGCAGCAGTTTCCTGGCAAAAGAAACACTAGAGGCCCTACAACAACAATTATTTTGATTAACTTCACACAAATCCTGAGTAAAAGGGCAGACTATCTGTTCATAAACACTTACTTTTCACCTTGTTACTCACACATTAGCCACTTTTACACTATCACGCCATTGCAAGACAATCGGGGCCAATAGCCTCGGACCTCTAGCTACGAAACCAAAATCGATCTGGTTCCCACCATCAGGCCAATTGCCTCACAGTGTTGCCCTAAAACCTGCCCTTAACACACCGCCCTGGTGCCAAAGTCACACACCCCATTTCACAATCAAGAGGGAAGCTAAAGCTGAGGTATCATCGAGTTTATATCATTTGTAAACATTAGCAGGATAGCAAAATAAGTTAGCGTTGACAACTCACCGACTGTAACTGCCACGGTGTCATGGGTGGTCTTTCCACTAACAGCAGGACGATGTCCCAGCACACCGTCCATGATCTCGAACCATGGGAAGTTTTTTCTTTGTCCATTGTGCATTTTAATGGATATGTACTGTACCCGCAATTGAATTATTCTTTTTTTAAACCTGCACCATTGTACGCTGGATACACAACCTGGCAAGTTTGCCGAAACTCCGCCTTTGACATTGAACCCTCCTCAATCCCCAGTTGGCCTTGTTTGGCCCAAGGGTAATCGACTGGTTGCTTCAGCAATTTGCATTTTTTATCTCACATTTGCTTTGTATGACACTATCAGTTAGTTTTAGGTTTAAGGTGTAGGGTAGGGAGGTCCGTTTTGTTGATTTAAAACTCGATAGAGCATTAACCTTAAAAACCTCATCTGTCTGGGACAATATTTAAGTAGCTTTTAGTACCACACAGATTTCACTTGGGAACTGCTGTGATACGTGTAATGAACCACATAATATCCTTTTGCAAAAATGTTGCAACCATCACATAATTTTCATGAGATCAGGCTGGTTACAAAGTCGTCTATCCAATGTGTGCGTTTTCATCTAGAAATTCTAATTTGCAACACAATCACAATCAGATGATAGAACACATTCTACACAGTCATGATGATAGAACATAGTCAGATGTAGTCGGATGTTAGAATGACATTCCGCAGATGTTTTTGCAACCTTAATGATATAGTATTTGACGCTTTTTTATAATCTTTATTAGATTTTGTACACATATTTGATGCTTAAATGAATATGATGTTTTCTAGATGATGAGCACTATTATTGACGTTTGTGCGACTCTGCAGTATGTATACTTACTGGGGCACTTATGATAGACTTTGTTTTGTTTGTGTACAGATGGAAAGCAGTAGCAAATAAGGCATATCTTTGACTTTACTTTGTGAGAAAAGTCTTATTTTGTGATTGAGTGTAGTAGGAGAAATGATAAAATACTATAGGATTGAATATGGACCTGATTCAACCTCATGCAGTGTCTAATTCCCTTTTCTTACAGTGTGTTTCTTACAGTTCTTATAGATTTAGAAGGACCTTAATCAAGGTTCCTTTCTTAAGCAGGAGACAGCAAACCAATCAAATAATACTTTATTTTCTGCTTTTTGAAGAGGTCAAGCTAAGATCTGACAGTCCAGGCAGTCCCAGACAAATGTACTAGGCCACCTATTCATAGAGCGTCTACCTGAAGGCAACACAAAAGCTTGTTTGTGGGGAGCACAAGTTGAATGGGATGCAGGTTGTCTTGATAGAATCTGGGAGATATATTTGGCTCTGTAGATGACTTATTGCACCATTGCACTGAGTCTATTCAGAGTGCTTTTCTTTTGCAGCCATTGACAAAGTGGACTCCGCAGGGCCACATTATTGTGAGGTTCCTTAAGACAAGAAAGCAAGACCTCCCCAGTCCCTACTCCCCCAACCCCATCTTCTTGCAATGGCGTGGCTATTAGTGGGTTTCCCTCATGCATTGATTGGAGTCAATTCCACAGGGAAGCTGCCAGACCACATAGGTACCAAAGGGCAAAGCCCGAGGGAGCCGGAGGGACTCTTAACAATAAGTACAGCAGTAACGGTCTGAACTCCCGTGGCACCATCTCTATTGCATGTCACCTATTGCTCAAGGTCTTGTCAATCAAAAGCATAACAGCATAACAGTCCTGTAATCTTAGCTATTTATTAATTTTTCACTATCTATAAACCTTTTACTTGTTTAATTTAAATGGTCCTATGGTGTGACAAATTACTTTAAGTACAAAAAAATGTCCATGTCGTCTCAAATAATATGATGTCTTGAAATGCATAATAATTATAAAAGAATTAGCAAATGCTGTTTAAAATAGTTATAGGCCACATTCATTCACATACATTTCAAGCTCCATTCACTCCCATTCAAACGCAATAGAGCGCGGGAAACTGGAAACATAAGCTCATGCGAAAAAATTTCATTCGACGCTGCGTACCAAAGTTCAAGCTTGGTGAACTCTGAACTTCAAATCTGGATGATGAGAGGACACGTGACCAATAGAGGATGGAAACGTCACACAATTACCTTTTCGCTCAATTCAAAGAATACATATTTGTGTTTTTATTGTTGCTGAAAGGTGAGTAGACAGTAATTTTGTAACATTTTAAATAAGATATTATTTGCCACCATTCACTTGCATTGTAAGGACCTACAGAGCTGAGATATTCTTTTAAAAATCTTCATTTGTGTTCAGCAGAAGAAAATCATACACATCTGGGATAGCATGAGGGTGAGTAAATGATGAGTGAATTTTCATTTTTGGGTGAACTATCTCTTTAAAGTCAATACATTTATAGCAACTTATCTGAATAATAACACATCAAGGTTAATAGAACAGACTTTTGAAGGAAACTCTATCGCCCTCTTGAGTACTGAGTTTTAAGAATGTATGTCAAAAATGTTCAGCCAGACCGCACGTTGGCAATGTGTTGGTCAAAGGCTCGCTTTGCGTGCTCATACTTGCGTAAAGTATGTTTCTGGCCTTAGATGGAGTATAGCATGTCACACCGCACATGTCAACTCTCCAAAAGAATTTCATATCAACTATCCATATGTACAGCTGTAGCACGATATGTGGAATTTTGTTTTAATGTCAGGCTATGGCTTTTATTCAAGAAATAAAAGAAACTTGTCAGGTGTAAACCAAATAAGGCTCCAGGGCCGGATGGAATCCCAGGTTGGGTCCTGAAAAACTGCGCTCTGGAACTAACACCCATCATTCACTCTCTCTTCCTTAGATCACTCTGTATTTCAACAATCCCGGTTATATGGAAAACATGAATTGTCATCTGTGTTCCTAAAAAACCACACCCATCAGATCTAAACCACTACAGGCCTGTATCACTAACCTCTGTTATAATGAAATGCTTCGAAAAACTGGTTCAAAACATCATCCTTCCGCATGTCTTACCATTTTTGGATCCCTCCAATTTGTATATAAGCAGAGGAGAGGTACAGATGATGCAGTGGCCTGTCTCCTGTTCTGTCTGCTACAACACCTGGACACCCCCGGAAACTATGCCAGACTTCTCTTTATTGACTTTAGTTCCGCTTTTAACACAATCCAGTGCCATCATGTAATAAAGAAACTACAGCACCTACAAGTTCCATCACCACCAATACACTGGACCCATAACTTCCTCTCCAACAGACCACAAGCAGTAAGGGTTGACAATTCACTGTCACCCACCATTATTCTCAACACCAGCGCCCCACGGGGTGTGTACTCAGTCCATTTCTCTACACCCTCTATTCAAACGACTTTCAAAGTCCATCCACCACTACTCTTTACTTTAAATATGCAGATTACACGGCCATTCTTATACTGCTCAATAAAAACATCAGTGACTCTCTGTCTCTGCATGTCAACACTTCATATCCCATTTTAGCACATGGTGCGACAATAACTTTCCCCGAAACACTGATTCATCCCCCTAGTCTCACCATCAAAGGAGAGAAGGTAGAAGTGGTGGAGTATTTCAGATACCTTGGCATAACAATGGACAATAAACTCAGCTTCAATCAGCACACAATGGACATTTACAAGCGTTGTCAACAGAGACTGACAGCCATCCGTAAACTAAAGCACCTGTCTGTCCAACCGCATCTTCTTCCTCTCCTGTACCGTAGCATTACTGAGCCAGTTCTTCTGTATGGGACCATCTGTTTTTTCCATATGCTTACAGTCACCAATAAGAACAAACTCTCAAAGATAACTCATTTAGCTAGAAAACTCGTAGATATTCCCGCACCCAACTTATCTGATTGTGTCACCTCATCTCTGATCCTCAAAGCACTCTCATGATACATGACCCAGACCATCCACTCTACCAGCACTTCATCCCCCTTCCTTCTGGCCGTAGGTATAGACTACCCATGTGCAGAAAGGCCAGTTTTAGCAAGAGCTTTGTTCCTACAGCCATTCGAGCTTTAAATAAGTAGCACCCACTTAAACTACAAGAAATCCAGCCTGCAATGTGTAAGTGTCAATCCATGTCCTTATCTCTGTTGTGTGATCCTTGTAATTAAATGTCCCTGAAAACCTTGTATTTTTGTGCAACTCTGTGCATCTCTGTGTAAGTCTGTATGTCTTATTTGTTTGTGTTACTGTATATTTGCACCCACTGTGGAAAATAATTTCCTCCTTGAGGACAAAATAATCTGTCTGTCTGTCTGTCTGTCTATCTGTCTATCTGTCTGTCTGTCTGTCTGTCTGTCTGTCTGTCTGTCAATCTATCTATCTATCTATCTAAATGCAAGGCACCAAAAATGATTCATTTATTTTGTAATGCATTTACCAGTCTGCTTTGTTTTCATAATTACTAAGCATATGTAGGGTCAGATTAATTTGTGAAAGCTCTTTGAACCTCATATCTCAACCTGAAGACAATTAGTTTGTTATAATTGAACAATTTGAGCTTCAGTAAGCAAGTGCGTGTGTTCAGGTACCAGTCAAAGAAAACCCCCCTGTAAAGACCGTTTCTGGAAACTCATGACCTTAAATAAAAACATAAGGGTTGTTCAAGAGGAGGCTGTTAAGCCGTTGGTGGATTTTAAAATTAAACTTTTAGTGGAAAGAGTGGACAAGTTGGTCCATATGCAATATAGAGCATTGTGTGATGTCTCATCATCTTCCAGGAGTATATCATCCACATACTGTATTCTGTGTGTTTCGAAACGGCATGTTTTCTAAAAGAAAGTGACTTCTGTAATATGTTTTTGAATCCCCCTGTGTACAAGTTATTGCAACTGCTTGGAAATTGTGTTTAGTTTTGAGAGATATACAGAGCAATAAATCAAGCAAAGGCCAATAATTTCACCAGAAATGGCAATATTATAGTGTTGGCTTGATATTCAGAACGGTTTGATATAATGTATACCTTTTTGTGTGTTCCACCGATGTTGCCTTTTGAATTCATCTTGCTCTTCCATTTTTTTTTTTTTATACATTAATGTGAGCATTGAGAGTTAATGTGTTGTGGGGGTTGTGATCAGTCATTTTACAGCTACAATTCCTATTCTTGTAATATTTAATTTTTATTTATAAGTGGTGCTTATTGCCCATACTTAGGGTTAGGGATCATTTGAACAAGCATTATAATGGTTGCTACACCCCTGAAGAAGAAAAATCACTAATTTTTAATGTCATTGTATGTCTTTGCATAAGCACCATCAAGTTCAAAAACGGTTTTAATAATCTAAGGCCTGTCGGTGGACATCAATCTTTCATTTGTCTATTTTGAATTAAGCCGAGCCCTGATGACTCTCCAGAGTGCTGGGACCATGCCCAAATGTTTTGTGGTGCTTGACCACAGTATAATTTCCTATCATAGCCCCTGCCGAGGAATCAATGCAGCACCATCCCGCCGAGTCTCATCTGTTTGGATGCTTGATGGTGCCTACAAATTGGCCATCCTGACTCAATGACGTATTTTAATGGCTCATTTAGGCCTTATCTAACAATCCACTCTCCTCATCATTCTAGGATATTTTAAAATGTGTAATTATCTTGCCCTTTCAGAAAATAAAAAGAGAGAGTTTGTTTGAATGCATTTCGATATAGAGAGTGTGTACGTGGAATTCAAGATGCAACGCAAAATAAATCTGCATGAGCATGTTTTGTTTATTAAATGATGTCACTCTGCATGTGAATAGACAGTTGTAGCTCTCTGCATAGTTTTTATCTCCATTAGCAGTCCATTAGTTTATAACAGTGGAACATGCATGAATATCGACAGGGTTGTGTGTATGTGCATGCATATATCATGGAGTGTGTGTGCAAGGGCACAAGAGCAAGGGTTGAAGGTGACTGGCTTTTCAGAATGGCCTTTTTAATTGAGTATAAGTAATTAACCTCCTATAGCGAACCACTTTGAAGCACATTTCGTAGAGTAGAACTGAAAGATATAAGATAAAACAAAACAACAGAGTGAAACCAGAGATTAGCAGGCAGAATTTGCAGATGTGTGTGATTGAATGGTGACTGAGCGGTCATTCCCAAACATTCTGCCATTTGTTTTCCACTGTAAGTCATACAGATTTGGAACAATATGAGGTTGAGTAAATGATGACAGAATTTTAATTTATGGCTGAACTATCACTTCAAATAGAGCTGAAAGTATAATCAAAATATTTTATAAATGAACATGCAAAGGTCAATGTGTTAAACGTGTTCATATTCTGTGAAAATCTTCAGGGCTTTCTATAGAGTTCTGTGGCCACAGATTGTGTGAGCCTAGCAATAAAGGACAATTTAAACCTTTCCTTTGAAACCTATTGCCATTAAAATATCAAAACTGTAAATCAGCTCTCTTTAGAATATGCCTACAAGACCTTCAGCGCTTTTGAATATGAACAAAAACCCTGCAAAATCAAGACTGTAATGGATCGGGAGATGTGTATGAATTGTATATGTGCGTATACAAGTGCATTGAAAGACTCAAGGCGTATCAAAACCAGAAATAAGTTGGAAGAGGATCAAGTGGTATGGCTGCCATGTTTCCACATGAGCGAATGAAATTGAGCCTACCGTACTATTGTGAGGAATGTTCCTCTGCGAATAGCACAGGAATTTATCCCAAAAAAGTTTTATCTCGTCTGTCGTCTTTCAACTCATTTTGTGTTTTGCTCACATCTCCATTGAGGATCTCTAACAGGTCCTCTCTGAACTCCTTAGCCCTTTCTGTCTGCTGTGAAGAAGTGCTAATCTGTTTACAGAACCTTGGCTTGAAAAGAACTGTAGTCAAGCTAATTTCACCTAATTTCTCCTAGCGTTTACCTGCTGTTTGTGTTTGCCACTCACAAGTCTCCGATGTAGTGCTCTGAGATCGTAATGGCTGTTGCCTGCATCAAGGCGCTCTCACTCTGCTAAGATAATTGCCATTATGGCTCACAATAGCCGTAATGGTACTAGCGGTCGTCGGCAAGAAATGATGCAGCTGATGATGGCCACTGGGTCTGTTATTAAAAAGAAAGGAGGCTACTCCAATCAGCCGCAGACCGCCATTAGTCTAGCATGCCCATTCATCACTTTCACTCTGAATAGAGGCAGTCAGGATGGGGGTGGAAGGGGATGGAGAGAGACTTTGTAGGGGGAGGGGCGGCGAGGCACACGCTACCCAAGTCCCTGAGCTTGTCGTCTGGCTGCGTGTGAACTCTGACTCCCAGGCCTCATGGGCCTGCTAATCTGCGGGCATGGCAGAAGACATTGGAAGGGGGAAGGAGAGGTGTGTGGCTGAGATAGCATATCGCCTTGCACACACAGCACCCGCTAGAGCCTGATCCCCCCTACACAACCATTTCCAATTGCTTTTCACAGGCTCTCTTGACCACAGAATGGGGAAAGACAAAAGCGCTGAGAGCTGCACTGTGGCTGGGCCTTTCTACCTTTCTTTTTTTGACATACACCTCTTATACCTCCATAAGAGTCATCTTTGAAGTTGCTTGGCTTGAGCTTTGAGCCAGCGCTGTCTGTTTCTAATTTCAAATCCATCCTTCATTCAAACAGTGTTGGTCCCTTTAAGCTTCAAAGATTTGGTTTGTTTCAGGGGTCTGAAAGTGGTTTCTAGAATTTTTACTTATATATAAACGCTCCTAAACTTTAAAGCAAACTGAACCTCTTTAAAGTGAAACTGAACCGCTTATTGCAGTTTCATAGAGATGACAGTATGAGGAGCATATCAAAAAAATGTTGTCAGCTACACACAGAAACTGAAAGGTCTTTAGTTTTATGTGAAAATGAAGGTTAGAGGGTTGAATTGATGTGCCTTTTTAAAGGGTGTGTTAAAGAAATTACAACAGAGATATAGTACTATAGAAGACAAATTAATATTATAATTAATACAGTATTCAAGGAGTATGGGTTCAAAAATGAAAAGTACACCCTAAAATGACCACAATGAGATCTGAGCCCACTTGTATGGATAGGGACAGTGTGAATTTTTTTTTATTTACCCTCTCGTATGTCATTCCAACCCTGTAGGACTTTCTTTCTTCCATGAAATATAAAAGGATAGTTTGTCAAACTCAAAACATTAGGGATTGACAACCTCAGTCACCATTCACTTTCATTGCATCTTTTACCATACAATGAAATTGAATGGTGACTGAGATCCCTTTTGTGTTCTTTGTAAGAAAGAAAGATGTACAGGTTTGGAACAATATTAAGTGTGTGTAAATGACACAGAATTAAAAAAAATGTTGGTGAACTAACCAATTAAAAGGGCTTTTGGTTCTTTTAAAGAGAACTCAAGTATGAAAACAGCCTTGCTGTCAAGTAAAGCCTTTGATCGCAGTAGCAATCAAAGAACTGTGTTTTTGTTTGGTTGTTTTTTGTTTGTTTTTTTATAAGGGAATGCTATTGACTGATTACTGGCAGTCCTAGCTGGCAGGCTCGTTCCACTCCTGTGACACTGCCTGAGGTGTTATTGGGTGTTTGACCACATTTTCCTCCTTCATTAAAGTCACAGCAGAGTAATCAATGAGTCTTGACATGGCTACATTTGGCCTGGGTCATTATGTCACTCTCTCTTGCCTGTCAAATCTGCATCAAGCCGATATCCACAGAGAGACGAAACTGTGTTATTGTTATTTAGATGTGCATCTTGTTTTTGAGCACATTGTGTGAGTTTTGAAAATGTCAGGTGACATGGCAGAATTGCTGTGCACTTGAACAAGATAAGGGTTCTATCCATCCGTCCATCCATCCATCCATCCATCCATTTTAATCATTAAAATTATTGTGTAGAAATGAACATTAACCAAGATCAGTGTTGGAAATTAACTTTTTTCATTAAGGGACAATATTTGTCCCATTTTCAGGGGCATTTTTATCTTAATGACGGCATTTTTTTAACCATAAAAACACTGTGTCATCACTGTGTGAAAAATACTTTCAAATACTTTATAGTTATAATACAGAACATTTTCAATCGAAGTAATTAGGTTGTTCCCTAAAAAAAAAAAAAAAAAAAAAATCAGCATCAACTCATATTATCATATGATAATATGTTAAACTAAGCCTAGAAGAAAATCTATCTCATGATACAAACAAAACTCATTCATTATGTGTTGAATTTTAGAGGCGTTTTTGTCAATTTCGGTGGCATTTTTGCTCTGGGCCCCCATTAAGTTTTGACCCTGACAAAGATTAATAAATGCTGTAAAAGCATTATTCATTGTTCATTCATGATAACTTTGGCATAAACGGTTAATGTATATGACATAAAGTGTAGCTGATTTAGATCTTAGTTTAATTGTTGTTTTGCCAAATGTGTGGCTAAATACAGTGCAGTACCAAATTATGTTTCCTTAAATATAGATTCATACTGTATTTCTCCAACAGTCCAAGCTGGCTTTTCTTTAAGGAGCTCTACATATTTAAACACATTTTTATAACTATGGTGCGCAGAGCTGAAATAGAGCAGCACTAATTTGAAGAGCGTTGCGGAGGCAAGGCATTGGCTGGCAGAGAGTGCAAATGCCAGCACGGATAAAGACTTTCCCATGATTAGCCTCATTATTCCGACAGATTTTTCGGCTTTACGAAAAGGGCTCCTAGGCAGCCTAGTTATTTATCCTAAACCACGGACAGAACAGTCTAAGAGGGTGGAAATGTTTGCTTCAGGGTTGGGACTGTCATGGTGCATGTCTTCCTTATTAGACTGCATGTGCCATACGATTCACCATCTGTATAAATGTTAGATTTACATGTCAGTTATGTTTGGTTATTCATGAAAACTAGCCACTTTTGATGAAATATTTTTGTCAAAATCATATTGAGAATAAACAAAAAGTACAAGTAGTTCTTGCCCAAACTTCAGCTCATTGTGCAATGGAACGCTTGAGGCATGCTCATGCAATGAAAATTTTATTCATGTGACTATTCTTCTGCAGGTGTTAATTAGTAGATAAAATTTCTCAGAAGAAAGGCTTGAGTGAGAATAATTTAGTTTGTCTGTTTGTCAAGAACAAAATAATTAGGATATAATACCAAAAATATGTTTTTGTGCTAATAATTTTCTTGGTTTTGATGAAAAATGTATCTAACCACAGCTGTATACTTAAACTTGAACCTCTTGAAAATATAATTTTGAAAGTCAGTAGATTTTTTTTTTTTATCCATTAATGAAGGCCTGCCTCTTTTAGAAAAGCGTAAACAAAAACCAAAAAGAGCTTGCAATGAGTAATGACTAATAAAAAAGTGCGATAAATATATTAATTACAATGGTGTTGTGGGAGGGGCAAATCAAAGATCCGGGATGGTAGGGAATACTGTGGCACATGGCACTGGATTAAGAAGGGGGGTAGGGAAGACACAGAGAGGGAGGAAGGGATGTCCTAATGCACCCCTCCCCTCCCCCATCTCCTCCATTGTGTCTTTCTCCCCCAGCTTTTTCTGCTGAAAGGAAAGCATGCCACGCTTAGATTTGAGCCATTAATATTCTGTCTCGACTCATTGTCTTTGCCTGCTGACATTTACATTTAGATTGTTTATCTGACTGTGGGGGGTGTCCGACCATTAATGAATATGCTTCTGTTGTTCCAGAAAGGCGGCAATTACCAGCTCCACGTTAAGATAATAAAAGTGGAGAGATATGGTAGGTGGGCATTAGCCACGGCAGAGAAAAGGCCTTGCTACGGTTGTTCTTTTTTACCAACCGCAGTGAAGGAACAACTAGTGGAACACAGAGGGCTTTGCGCCAGTTTCCCTGTCATTCTGCAGTCGGATCTCTGCCGGGTCTTCTAGTTAGAAATAATAAGGGGATCAGGTGTAAACACGCTTGCGAGCTTGCAGCTTTCGACAGCTGTGCTTCTCTGTGGCTTTTTTCACACTTGGTTCGATTGCTTTTACCGAACCCAAGTTCAATTCTACTCCCCTCTCCATGTTCCCATAGGTCCCTTTTCACATTGTAGTTTTTGGTCCGAACTGTGGTTCGTTGCGTCATCAACGTAAGTACCATGGTGAGTGCTAGCAGCACCTGTTTGCCACTGTAGCTAGGTAACCCCTTAGGTTTTACTATTTTATTCATGTTTTCGTCCCTTTGGTTTTACCACAAAACTTGTAAACACTTATATTGGCAGTTGCGTTAGTTTCTCCAACATGATTATATGGCAAATTGGAATTTTTCTTCCCTAAAATGAACCCCATTCAGCTGAATTACTCATGAGCACCATCTCCCATCAGACATTTTTGTTTCAATTCAAGTGTGAACACATTTCCCTCTAGCACTGCTAGAGACGTGGGTTCTGGTCCTGTAGGAATCAGGAAGTAATTCCGTTCACATAAACAATGGTAAATGCGATTCAGAGGTTGCATTTTCACTCTAAAATTATACTTTTTCTCCACTGACACTCATGTTTAAGATGGGGGTTTGGATTAAGGCCCCGATAAACTCCCGGAGAAGTTCTTCTTCGTACAGTGGTAAAAAGAAGTTCTGAACACCTGATGGTATACTGTTTGCGAACATTCAAACACTTCCGGTCAGCATTTAAACCCTTAAACTAATGTGACATTAAAATGTGTTATCAATGACTTTATGCCTCATACTATGAGTAGAATTCAGTAAAATCATAGTCAGTAAAAGAAGCTGTTTTAATCAGTCGATGATGATTTAAAGTATTATACACTACCGTTCAAAAGTTTGGGGTCACTTGCCTTAAATATTTCTCATGATCTTAAAAACCTTTTGATCTGAAGGCGTATGCTTAAATGTTTTAAATTAGTTTTGTAGACATATAATTGTGCCACCATATTAATTTATTTAATTACAAAACTAAAATTTTATTTAAAAAAAAAAATGTTTTTGAAATGGACCAAAAGATTAAGAAAAGCAGCCACTAAGTGCCCAACATAGATGGGAACTCCTTCAATACTGTTTAAAAAGGATCCCAGGGTGATACCTCAAGAGGTTGGTTGAGAAAATGCCAAGAGTACATTTCTGCAAAATCTAGGCAAAATGTGGCCACTTTGAAGATGCTAAAATATAACATAGTTTTGATTTATTTTGGATTTTTTTAGTCACAACTTAATTCCCATATTTCCATTTCTATTATTCCATAGTTGTGATGACATTACTATTATTCTAAAATGTGAAAAAAATAAAAAATAAAGAATGAGTAAGTGACCCTAAACTTTTGAACGGTAGTGTATATGCAGTGTAAAGTGTTTAATTTGTATTATTTAGATTCTGAATTCATGACGCTAATGCGCTAACACGCTATACACGGCCATTATATGCACAGATTACACTGTTATTGTAATTTATGATGACACTGATACTATTGCAAAGATAGGTTTATAAAAGAGTGTTAATATTCAGAATACAGAGAAAAGAATGGTGGTAGAGGCATATCTTACTTTGGACAGATGTATGAATGGCTTTCTATGCAGAAGGCACATGAGTGAATGGGCATTTGAGAGTATTTGAGTTGATTTGATTCCTTTTGTAGACTAATTAAACAAAAGAAATCACATGACATAGTCTTGCACACTGGTGTGTTCATGTTGAATACTGACTGAAAAATGTAAACAAAGTAGTAGGTGGAGCTTCAGGTCACACCTTCCGATGACGTGGACCAATGGCAACAAGAAGGTGTTTAGCAACCGGTTGTAAGTTTTCCTAAAAGTCTGCCTAGGCGAGCTGTTACGAACCACTGCAATTAATGCAAAAACACCAAATTTTTGGCCAGATTTTTTCCTAAATGACGTCATACCCATACGTCCTTCGATTACGTATGAAGTATATCTGGCCTTAAGGGGGTGGAGTTGTGCTCAAAAGTTTGCATACCCTGCCAGAAATTGTGCAATATTGGCATTGATTTTGAAAATATGACTGATCATGCACAATACTTGTTGACCCCTCTCCAAACATACCGCTTATGGTTGTGACCATAAAGCTCTGTTTTGGTCTTATCACTCCAAATTACAGTGTGCCAGAAGCTGTGAGGCGTGTCAAGGTGTTGTTGGGCATATTGTAACCAGGATTTTTTGTGGCATTGGCTTCTTTCTGGCAACTCGACCATGAAATGCAGCTCATTTTTGTTCAAGTATCGGTGTATTGTGCTCCTTGAAACAACCACACTGTCTTTTTCCAGAGCAGCCTTTATTTCTCCTGCTGTTACCTGTGGGTTTTTCTTTGTATCCTGAACAATTCTTCTGGCAGTTGTGGCTGAAATCTTTCTTGGTCTGCCTGACCTTGGCTTGGTATCAAGAGATCCCTGAATTTTCTTAATAAGTGATTGAACAGTACTGACTGGCATTTTCAAGGCTTTGGATATATTTTTACATCCTTTTCCATCTTTATAAAGTTCCATTACCTTGTTACGCAGGTCTTTTGACAGTTCGTTTCTGCTCCCCATGGTTTAGTATCTAGCCTGCACAGTGCATCCACATGAGAGCTAACAAACTCATTGACTATTTATACACAGACACTAATTGCAATTTAAAAAGTCACAGGTGTGGGAAATTAACCTTTAATTGCCATTTAAACCTGTGTGTATCACCTTGTGTGTCTGTAACAAGGCCAAACATTCAAGGGTATGTAAACTTTTGATCAGGGCCATTTGGGTGATTTCTGTTACCATTATGATTTAAAAAGGAGCCAAACAACTATGTGATAATAAATGGCTTCATATGATCACTATCCTTAAATAAAAAAAATAAAAAAAGTTGTTTTTGCATGATCAGTCATATTTTCAAAATCAATGCCAAAATTTCACAATTTCTGCCAGGGTATGCAAACGTTTGAGCACAACTGTATGCATTCCTGTTGCCTGTATTGTATGTAAATCATTTACAACTAAAAATACAACTGCTTTTGGCACCACCCTGTGGATATTTCACCCGGATACTGAAGCCCACACATGCTCATACTTTCAACAACACTTCCAGCTTCAGCCACTAGGGGCAATGATTCGACTTTAGGCAAGCACAGACCGATTTCAGCAGTACAACTTTTAATCTACTGTTTGCCGAATTCACAGTGTGATCAGTCTCGTTTCCCACGGATGCAATGCAACAGATACAAAGATGTGAGCTGCTCTCTAAAACCTATTCATTCACACACAAGCAGCAGTGAAAAATGCATTATACTACTTTAAAAGTTTTCAATTCTTTCAATTTCAAAACATTTCTGTGAATCTATTTAGGATTTTCAAGTGGACACAAGTGCAATTTGCTGGTGCTCACTCGAGTTCAGAAAACCCTTGTAAAAATAACAACTGAAACCAGCCTGAAACAAGCCAGTTTGCTGGTCTTGATTGGTCTCCCAATTGGGTCTGGCTAGTTTTAGATGGGTTTTGGCCACTTTTTAGCTGGTTTCCCAGTTAAACCAGTTGAGCACCTGCTTGGCCAGGCTGGTAGACCAGCTTAGACCATCGAAAACAACTGTAACACCAACCAAACGAACTAAACTTAGACTTCAAATGAACAACGTTCCGTTTCAAAAGCTCTAGTGTGAAAGCACCCTATAACACATATGTACCACATCACTGACACCACTATTCCATTTGCATTTCAAAAAACACTCAATGATTTATCCAAGATACAAGCTACCAATATTCTTTCAATCTAACGTCTAAGTTCTGAGGTAACACACAGAGCTGAGTGCTTTGGATTGAACATGATGGAATCGGTTGAGGCATAACCATAGACTATAGCTTTGAAATATAGCTAAGGTGAGTGCTGACCATTAGAGAGCAGGGGCATGGTGAGAGGGTAATAGAATGCTCTCTAACTCAGTGTGAGCAGTGGCCTGGTCACTCTTCTCACGTTGAAAGGCAAAAGTCCAGCCACCGATCCACCTCTCAACTTTTGTTGTTCCTTCTTGTAAAGCTTTTGTGAGCTACTTTTCTTAGAGTGATGCACTGCAGATTGATAACACTATACCACCCTGTAACAGGGTAAAGGGGAAAAGAAGAGGCGAGAACCCGAAGAAGCATCAAAGTAATATTTAATTAAACAAAAAGACACAAACATAAACACAAACGCATACAGGGCAGCTGCCTGTAGCTCTCTCTCTCCCGAACTGCTGCCTTTGGCTGCCTTTATCCCTCTCATGGGCTTGATTAGCCCAATTAGGGGCCAGGCGTGCATCATCACGGCCCGGCCCCGCCCTCCTCCTTGCCACACACCCCATCTCTACGCACTGCAGTCCAGGCTTGAGTAATGTAAGGGGTATGTTCTGAATGGCATACTACCTACTTTATTTAAAAGACAGTAGTTTGTATACTGTGCACAGTATGCCAATTTTCTGCATGCATGAAATACCTAGGTTACCTACCATATTTGCCAAAACATGCAGTATACAACAATGTCTGTTCCTGCAGCTCAACTTGTAAATCATGGCGCTAGCAATGCCAAAGAAAACATAAACTGATAAAATAATAATAATAATAATAATAAATGTGTACCTTGAATGCACTGCAAGTTGCTTTGGATAAAAGCATCTGCCAAATGCATAAATTTAAATGTAAATGTAATCATGCAACGGATCGAGGTAATATGACAACGATGTAGCATAGGGATCTGTGATTCTGGTTCATTAAATTAAAAATGTCTTGTAATGGTCAATTTGTTGTTTATTTGTATATAAAGTATATAATTATTATGTGATCATGTCAAGAGATGCCATCTCTTTAAGAGTGGTTAGATATATTAAACCATAACACAGTGAGAAAGGCCTAGTGGTGAAATGTTTGTCTTTGTTCCACAAGGAATAGTTTCACCCAGAAATGAAAATCTGTCATAATTTACTCACCCTCATTTCATTCCAAAGCGATATGACTTTATTTCATATATGGAACAACTTTTTAAGTGCTAAAAACAATGCAGTTTTTTTGCTTGAACACACGAGCCACTGTATTTTTGGTTCCTTTTTAAGCTTTAAAGTGAGTCCCTATCAACTGCCAATATATTAAAAAGATGGACCGGAATATTCATTTCCTTTTGTATTCTTCTGTACAAGAAAGAAAGTCATATGGGATTGGAACAACATGTTGGTCAGTAAATCATGACGGATTAAAAAAAAACAAAAAACATTTGTAGCATAGTACTGTTTCTTATGTTTATTGCTGCATACTGCATCCTGTTTCCCATACTATTTAAAAAAAAAAATTTACATGCACTACAGGGACATATCCACTATAGACATAAAGTGCCCCCTAATATTCAGATTGGTATATGGGTTATTCACACATGAGAGTAACTTTGTATGTGCCAAAAGAAGAATACACAAACAAAGAGCTATACTTCACATTGTAAAATACCCTGTAAGAGAGTGTCGAATGGCGCAATGCTGAGACAGATCAGCACTGGCAGTCAGAATGTAAAAGTGATTTAATGAAGTCTGTTTTAATGCTTCTCCTCAGTCCACTTACACAGATTAGATTAGTGCACTGGCCTCCACAGAAAGCTTGTCTATTCACTGTGTTGTTTTGAGTGCCATTTCAATTCAAAACTGGAGAGGTTTACTGTGCCAAAAGAAGATTTTTACTCTGTTTTGCCACCATTTCCATTTAACATAGCCGAGTTTCAGGAAGCCCTTTGTGAAGCACACCCCTGACCTTGGATACAAACACGTTTTATTGTTAACATGTTATACTGTTGCAAATAAAGGAGGATATGAATATGAAATATTAGAGTTTTATATATATATATATATATATATATGTATATGTATATGTATATATATATGTTTTTTGTTTTTGGCAATTCTAGAGACTGTTGTGCATGAAAATCCCACGAAATCAGCAGTTACAGAAATACTCAAACCAGTCCATCTGGCACCAACAATCATGCCACTGTCCAAATCACTGAGATCACATTTTTCCCCATTCTGATGGTTGATGTGAACATTAACTGAAGCTCCTTACCCGTATCTGAATGATTTTATACACTGCAATGCTGCCACATGATTGGCTGATTAGATAATTGCATGGATTATTGTTAGTGACAGACGGGCTGGTTTGAGTATTTCTGTAACTGCTGACCTCCTGGGATTTTCACAAACAACAGTCTCTAGAATTTACTTCGAATGGTGCCAAAAATTAAAAAACATCCAGTGAGCGGCAGTTCTGTGGACGAAAATGCCATGTTGATGAGAGAGGTCAACAGAGAATGGCCAGAATGGTTCGAACTGACAAAGTCTACGGTAACTCAGATAACCGCTCTGTACAATTGTGGTGAGAAGAATAGCATCTCAGAATGTTATTCTGAGATGTGGGTTGGCGCTGTTTTGATGGCACGAGGGGGACCTACACAATATTAGGCAGGTGGTTTTAATGTTGTGGCTGATTGGTGTATATATATATATATATATATATATATATATATATATATATATATATATATATATATATATATAAGAATATTAGACAGAGACAACAAAGCACTGAATATTTCTTTAGTGGAACAAATCATAATTTCCCCATTTTCCATTTTCCAACATGATTCTGTGGAGCATAATGGACTGTGCTTTCTGGGCATGGACTTGATGTTTGAAGCTTTTCTTACATTGCAAAGTGGTTTAATCGCCCCTTTGCAGATGTTACAGTGTAATTCTGAAATAGTTTAGCCCTTTAGTACTAAATTACAGTGAACTGCTGTATGGCAGGTATTGGTAGATTCACTGTCATTCTGGCTGTATTGTCATGGGAACATATTCAAACGTGCATTGAGAAGGAACGGCATGGCTGCACCCAGATGTTGAACTCGGTACCCTCAATTTATTCTAACCTATGCCACGGTCTTCCTACACCTCTGCCCATCTGTATCCATGTCACACGTTAAAAAATTGCATTGACATACATTAATCCAGCCAGGTGTCATTCCCTTCTCCCCCTTTAAAAAAAATCACCCATCGACTGATTGGACGGATTCCGGCTGCCGGACAACGTGTAGGAATTATTATGCAAGTCGAACATCATTCGACCTTGGCTGTCCAAAATCTAAGGCAGCTGCCTTGCTGCCACGCCACCCAGTAAGTCAGTGATTAAACAGCAAGTGTTTTTTCTAGTCTGACCAGCTGAAAAGTGCCCAAAACCCATAAAACCTGCCAACAGAGTAGCCTGGGAGACCAGCTAAGACCAGCAAAACAGCTTAAGCTGGTTCAAGCTTTTTTTTTTTTTTCAGCAGGGAAGTTGAAAAATTTGTGATTGGGCTGTACAATTAATCAAACAAATAATCGAATAAAAGTGTCAGTTGTAGCAGTCCATGTAGGTCTTCTCATGTTGCTTTAAAAAATTAGTTTTTGCAGCGTTTGAGCATTGTAACCAATCACAGACAAGTCTGTTGCTCACTTTCTGTGTATAATTGATTCAAAATTTGAAAAACAGCTTTGTTTTTTAAGCTTCTAAGAGGCCAATGTGACATTTAGGCAACTTGTCTTGATTTAGTGATGTTTAAAACAGTAATTCAGGAACACAGTTCTCAGCTTATTTTGGATGTGAAACCCTAATAAAGAATACAGCATGCAGTTGATCCAGCCAACTTAAGTATTTTAATGTAAATTCTATTAATCCAAATTAATCTAAATTACATTATCAAGGGAAATAATCATCAATTATGATTTTTCATAATCGTGCAGCCCTAATTTGTGAATTAATTTACTTCTGTCAACCCCTCCTTCAGAAGCCATTTTTATTCTTTCAACAAACCACCAAGCAGCACACACAGGTTTGCGAGATATGTTGGGCAGGGCAGGAAACATCTATGCTGCCCTGAAAAACCGACAAGATGAAGGCGTCTTAGTTAGCAATATTACATTCTGACGGGCCTTATATAATGCCAGTGAATCGAGCATTTGTCAGCTTTAGGACAAAGCCGTTGTGTTTGGTTTTTTCCTCTATGAATTTATCCTCTGACCTTCCCTGTGTCCTTTTCCCATCTGTTCCTTTTCCTGATGCTCCTAAATGAGAAGATAACGGAATCAACCCAAAACTTATGGGTTGCAGTTAATGAGTTGCAGAAGAATACCACTGCTATCCCACTGGGAGTTTCTTCCCTACAGTGAGGTGTAGTCTTGGGAAGTGCACATTATGAAATCCTGTTGACATTGTGTTGATTTATAAGGGCATTCTCTCCATTGTTTCCCTTGTGCCTTGCAGCCAAGCACGACATGAACGGTAACAGGACAGTGCCACCATTCCCAGAGGGATTGCAGATGGTCCTATTTGGTAAGTGATCCGAGCTGTGTCGAGAGATGTGTGTGTGTGTGTGTGTGTGTGTGTGTGTGTGTGTGTGTGGATATGTGTTGGGGGAGCGGGCCTGAAATGTGTCATCGCAGTGTGGGGGTAGATCCAGCTAAGACGTCCGGTGTTGGGAGGTAATTAGTCCACCCCCAGCACCCCAAAAACAAAACAAAAAATAACAAACTCCATGATGTGCTAAACTGAAACTGGAAAAAGGGGAAGGGTGTGCCGATTAATTGCAGAAGTCTGATTAGGATCTCTTTAATAAATGCATTGTTCAACCTCCCTTTTTTCTTTATTTAGTCAGAAAACTATGTAATTCATCATGGCAGAGAGAAATTAAATGGCTGTTTTATTACAGGGTCTTCTATACAAATATAATAATAATATTCAAAGTATGCATGCAATTTTTCAAATCACAAACCCCTCACTAAGAGCAATGAAGGGTAACTTACCTTTAACTCCACAAAATTGTCCCTTTTCTCCTTGCCTCTCGTTTAAAGGACATTTGGGGTGTTGACATGGATATACTTTTGGGAAGTAGCAAGACATTTCTTGCAGTGTGACATGCTATACTGCATTTAAAATATTGTAAACAGCATTTTGCTAATTCTTTTATATTATTATTCATGCATATGTTACGCTTTATTCATATTAATTGAAAGACTACATAGAATATATATATTTTTTACATGCACCGCAGGACCATTTAAAATGAACTTGTTGATTTTATTGAAAGATGATTCAATATGGTGAAAAACATCAAATAAATGGTGACCAGTTGCAATACATAAGATACAATACACTTTCCCGTATACATTTAAAATTTTAACCTAAAATCTTGATGTTGGTTTAAAAAAAACATTCCTTTGACACTACCCATTTACATCCCTATCCAAATGCATGATCGTATAGTTTTTTGCATTAATAGTCTTTTATTATAGTCTTATAGTCTTTGCATATAAGCGTCATTTTATAGTCTTTGTATTCGGGAGTCTCTCTGGGCCAGTGTAATTGAGCTCTAGATACTAGATTCTCCACCACACGCCTTATGCTCACTTCTTCACGGCAGCTTGTAAATCAGAGAAATCTGGTCAAGCTGACAGTCGAGTACGTATTTTTTTGTGCAAGTGAATTACTCTCCACCCATGGGACATTGTGGTAGATAACAGTATACTAGTTACCCTCTAATTTATTTTTACTGTTATAGGAGGAAAATATTGTTTGGTAATAAATGCTTACAGTGGGTGCTAGTTTCATAGTGGTTGATATGTTTTTATTGGAGCTGAGGAGTCTTTAGTTTTATGGCACTGTAAATTCATAGCTAAAATATGAAGCTTTGAATTTTAGGGGGTTATTTAACACCAGTGGGAAGGAGCTAGGGGAGATACCAGCTGATCACACACATTTACACACACACATTTACTTAGCTATTTGAATGAGTACATACACTAGACTTCTACTGTTTTTATATAAAGCTGATTATAATTACTATAGACTAATAGTAATCCTATCCCTAAAATAAATGTTTATTTTATTTATTTTTTTACTTTTGAAAAGCATTTTTAGAATGCTTAAAATTGTAGTATTTGCTTTATTTAAAAATTGATTTTCCAATTGATTATGTCCCCTTATATCCCCAAAAGCAGGTTTTGTCAGATTTAGCTCACTTTTGGGTACAGTTTTGTCCCCAAACTATAGCTCAGTACGTACACACACACTTAGTGGCTGTAGGTCAAGAGAGACTGGGATCTTATTCAGTTGCTATATTCTATATCTATATCTACATCACTGCATCATAGAAAATGGTTTAATACATATGAAAATATATTTATAGCATTTTGTTGTCATGATGATCTCAGAATCTAAGCAAAACAGATATATGGTGCTTTGTCACCTTTTGGGCATTTCCAGAAAATTGGATCAAATATGATCCATAATATTTGGAAATAAGGAATATTTCTTGTTTTTTACATAGGCATGGGCTGTTTTTGGGGTGCAGAACGGATGTTCTGGAGGCAGAAAGGGGTCTACTCCACTCAAGTGGGCTACTCTGGGGGTTACACCCCAAACCCTAACTATGAGGAGACGTGCACAGGTATGTCCCCTAAATCACCTTCAAACGTAACAAAACTACAACCTCAAGTGTTCAAACTCTGAACCCATGACTACTAATTTATGGTATGTGCCCTTCAGATGATCATCGTGATTCATGTTTTATGAAGGCACTAACTATGCAGCTGTTCCTGTGCTGTGCCAAGTGTTTGAATCTGACATGTAAAATCAACTATTAAGGTTTTGACGACATAAACCGATATCTCCTATTATGTAGTGTGATGAGGAGGAGGGTGTGGCTGGGCCATCTTATGGTTGGAGTTGGCATCAGTTCATCCTCTGAGGTCCATCGTAATAGACTGAAGTGATGTCTGGCACCGGCTGCATTTTGTCATCCTCACTCAGAGACACGTAGGGGTAGAGTCCGTTACCAAGAAGGAATAGAGCTGGATCCGGCCGGTTCTGGTGACCTCGGGATAGGAGTCCCAAGATTGAGACATGGAAACAAATAGAATAATATTAGCATAGATGCCATTAAATTTTTTGCAGAGTTATAGAGCATGATCAATGTTTCAGGTTCCAGCAGTCCTAACTAAATCAGCCTAATTGTGTGGTGAAGAATAAATTAGTTGTATGCCTGGCTAAATTGATGAGTCTTTAGTCTAGACTTAAACTCAGTGAGTGTGTCTGCATCCCGAACAGTGTTAAGGAGACTATTTCACAGTTTAGGAGCCAAATAGGAAAAGGATCTACCTCCTTTTGTGGATTTTGATATTCTAGGAACTATTAACAGGCCAGAGTTTTGCGATTGTAATGAACATGATGGAATATAGCGTGGTAGAAGGTCACTTAAGTACTGTGGAGCTAGACCATTCAAAGCTTTGTGTCTACCACGCTATATTCCATCACATTCAATTGCATCGGAATACATTTTAAAATCCATATTAACAGGGTGAGTATACGATGATCATGTTAATGCAATCAGCTTGGAATGCATTTTTAAATTCACATTGAATTTTGCTACATTCATCCCGAGGCATTAATGAAAATGTAATTTCAGATTGTCTTAATTGTGTGTTAATGCATTTAAGGAAAATTACATTTAATTTTTTTTATTTTGCTCCAGTTTTTGCACAAATATATTAAACATATACAGTAAATTCAGTTTGGGTAATACATTTTAATTTTGCAAGTCATAATGCATTCAAATGAATGTTTAATTTAAACGTTAAAACTATGGTAGGAGATGTAAATTACATTACTGAATTAGAATTTTGCACCAAATATTGCACATGTGTATGGAAAATGTAAGTTCAAATAGAGAAATGCATTTCCATTTTGC
Organism: Myxocyprinus asiaticus; assembly: GCF_019703515.2. Classification (NCBI taxonomy): domain Eukaryota; kingdom Metazoa; phylum Chordata; class Actinopteri; order Cypriniformes; family Catostomidae; genus Myxocyprinus; species Myxocyprinus asiaticus. The sequence continues at coordinate 37,880,210 of NC_059362.1, forward strand.
ATATTACATTGCAAACTGAATTATGCCAGCCATGTGCTTCCATATTAGGAGGTGTCCACATACTTAAAGGGATAGTTCACGCAAAAATGAAAATTCTCTCATCATTTACTCAACCTCATGCCATCCCATACATGTATGACTTTCTTTCTTATGCAGAACACAAACAAAGATTTCAGCTCTGTAGGTCAATACAATGCAAGTGAATGGTGAACAAAACTTTGAAGCTCCAAGAAGTTCATAAAGGCAGCATAAAAGTAATCCATGTGACTACTGGTTAAGTCCACATCTTCTGTGATCAAATCGGTTTTGTTTGAGAACAGACCAAAATGTGGCTTCTTTTTCACTATAAATCTTGACATCTGCAGACTCCTTGGCGATCATGATTTCACGCTCGATTACACTTCAGAAGACACTGATTGAACCACTGGAGTCGAATAGATTACTTTTATGCTGCCTTTGTGTGCTTTTTGGAGCTTCAATGTTTTGGCCACCATTCACTTTCATTGACAGATCAGAGCTGAGATTTTCTTCAAAAAAATCTTCTTTTGTGTTTGCAGAAGAAAGAAAGTTATACACATCTGAGATTGCATGAGGGTGAGAACATGATGAGAGAATTTTAATTTTTGGTTGAACTATCCCTGTAAATTTTGGCTATACTGTATAGCAGTGCTATTCAACTCTGATCCTGCAGGGCAATGATCCTGTACCTGTCCGTGTTTGTCAAATAATTCTGAATACCTTCATTAGCTGGTTCTCGTGTGTTTGATTAGGGTTGGAGCTAAACATTGGTTCTCCAGGACTGCAGTTGAATAGCCCTGCCTATAGTGTACTTGCAGAGAGTAAGACAGCTCCTGAACAAGCCGTTCAATGGGAGGAACAAGTTTAAAGCCATAAGTAGGATTGTAGCAAGATCTAGATTTAGTACAAGATGAACAGTGCCAGGTGCAGTTGGGAGGTGCTACATACAGTGATGGAAAACCAGCCAGCCAACAGCTCAGACATTGTAACCATAGACAGTTCAACAGGAATTGATAGATGTAGCAGTCCCAAAGGATGGTAGGTAGAAAGAGGAATGTGAAGCTTGAGAAATGTTGGAGAACGAGAATGAGGCAAGTCAAAGCCTGAGTAGATCCAGTTGTGATAGGAGGCTCTTGGGACTGCAACACCTAAGATGGAAGAAAGCCAGATTTAGAAAATCCCAGCAACAGCAGAGAATTATTTTCAGAAAAATGCAATCAGAAGCATTGTAAGAAGATACTGAGCTAAATCTGTAAGCTCTGAGCCCCTTTGCAGAGTACCAGAGATTGAATATATAAAATTGTACACTAATAAATGCTTTAATTGGAGGACAGAAATTAAAATTCTGTAGCAGTTCACAGACAATCCATAATCACAGTCTTGTTCCATTTCCAAAATCTGCAATCATCCAAATGGCATTAATATAAGCTTGTACTTAAAATGATAACATGTCTTGCTCATATAGAAATGCCTTGCTAATTTACCAATACAAACAACTTTGCCCATCCAAAAATAAAATCATAATGGAGCTTTAACCTTAATGCAATAAAATGCATTAATCAAGATTGATGATTTTGACATGGGAGGATTTAGCGTAACTGTGCCAGCTGTTGGCCTAATATGTGTAGATCTGAGCCTCTCCCTCTTTATCCTGCTTTGTAGGATTTGGGATTTAAAATATTAAACGTAATTTGTTTTTTGTTTTTTTTAAAGGAAAATGTTTTAAAGGGCTCATGACATGACTTTTTTTTTATTATTATTTTAATATGTTCCTTGAGGTTCACTTATAATATAAGTACATTTTTTGCTCGAAAGCCATATATTTGTAAAACATGATTATTTTCCACCCTCATTCTGACCATCTGTCAGAAACGCTTGGTTTTGTTGCTACCTCTCCTTTAAGACTTGACAGTAAATTCCCTCTGTTATGATTGGCTCTCTGTTCTTGACTGACCTGCCCTCTCCTTGCCATTTCACTGCTCAACACTACTAGGCGGGCTACAGAAGTGATAAGGTAAAGTAGGCATCGATGTGTTGTTGTGAAGGTAGTCATATGCAAATGTCTACCACAGTGTGGCATCACAATGTGGAGGAAGTACAGAATGAGTCGTTTTGGCAGCTTGGTTTCAACAAATGCTCTTTTTGCAGTGAGGAGAACGTTTTGAGTTCTGAAACTTACAGTATGTTTTTATAGTACAAGGAATTCTTATATGTTAAAATATCAAGGGAAATGTGATTCCTTGTGTCATGACCCCTTAAATTCAGTAATCAAAAATAGACATACTGTATACAAAGAGCACAAATTAAACAAATACTGTAGTCTGCTACCAATTCATTTTCATTACTTTGAAATTATATTTCTTTAAAAAAAATGCAGATTAATTTAACCATGCTCTGGGGCGAATTCACTAAGAATGAATTTACACTCGCTGATAGCATTGTTTATTTGCATCCACTGTCTGCATTGTTCAAGCGCACAATTCACAAAACAAATTAGGTAACCATGCAGATCACAAAAATCTGTGCTGAACCTAGGTTGTTCTGAAATTCAGCAGACTATCAGTATATGGCATACTTTACTAGGACTGTACAGCATTGCTAAATACAGACCTAAATTTACTCTTTAAAATGTAGAAAGTGAACTCGACTACACCGCGCATCTGAATATGTATGCTCTTCTCCATAACTTGATCATCATTTGATGAATTACTGTTATCATGATTGCTAGAAAATGTACACAAGTGCTCTTTTAAACAGAACTCAATTTACTGCCTGCTTTGTGTGCTGTAATATCGCAAAGCTAATTGTGCCAGGCAAATAGCGCTGATTTTTGTCACGCTCTATAATAAGCCTTACCTTAAATAGAAAGGAGGCATGTTTGATCTGAAAAGAATGACAATGACTTAATTTAAATACGCATGATGCAGCACTATTCTAGCACAGATAGTGCCTGGTTCACGGATGATTATGTGAATAAGCACATGTTTTTGTTAGCTGAAATACCGCATGCAAAAGTGACTGTTTAGTGAATGTCCTGATGTCTTCAGTTGAGGAAAACTTTTACTCAGCTCAAACTTGCACTTAAGTTTACTTCAGCCTAGAGGAGCATGACAGACCTGGCCTTTGATCTTCCAAGCTTTCCCTGGGTGCCGCTGCAGTGCAACTTCACAACAATTTCCTATCAAGTAAAATTGCACTAATGGCCTCTGACAGAGTACGATGCATCGCTATTCCTTACTGCAAAGTTCAGAAGACACACACATACATGCACAAACATGCATAATTCCATTTCACTGCAGGACATTCATATTTAAATTATCTTTTTCTCAGAAACTGTAAATTTTCAAAATCTGGACTGTTGTATATGATTCAGCTCATAGGAGGGAAGTGGCTAAAAGCAGAGGTGGTATACAGTGCAGTGTGCTGAAAGCTCAGAGGGAGCTGTCCAGTTGATTGGTGCTGAAATGAATGCTATGGCTCAAATGGTTGCCTAAACTCCTGTGGTTGCCAATCTCTCCTCCTTTATGTGATGGTAACATCCCTTTAAAACAAGTAAGTCACAATATTTTTTGAAGAAATAGGAAGATAAGTTCACACTTTATATTAGGTGTCTTTAACCACTATGTACTTGGGTTAAAATTAAAGCATCTGATACAATGTACTTATTGTATTCATGCATGTTAAAAACTAGCAGCTGTTGTTGACGGAATTTCACCGTAAAAAAAAATTATAATAAAAAAAACAGTGACCATGTTTCAGACATTACTGGATGTAATTTTTGTGCTTGTATGTTTTACAGTTCACTGCCGTGTATTATTAAAATACTTTTAAATGTACTTTTAACTACCATAGTAACACAATATGACTTCAGTTCCATCAAGAGTGGCCCTTCCAAGTGCAATGGCCAATAAATATGTATACACAGTGCACAGTGTCACTCACACAAACCAAAACACCAACAGGGTAACACATGAGACACTAAAATAATGCAAGAAACATTAACTAAATTACATAAAATGTGACAAAATAACCCCATATGTACATAACTGATATGAAATATAAGATGAAACAAATATTTCAATAAAATATAATCAAAATGATGGGTCACTCAGGGACTTCTGGGAATGCCCAGTTATAATTTTTTCACAGTAATTTTAACAATAGTTTACCTTAAAATTATATGTACATGTCTTGTTAACATAATATAACTTGTCACAGCTAACTATGAAGTAAATCATACTTTTTAATCATATTTTTTAACAATATTTTACCGTAAAATTACATGTATTGTCATGTTAAATATATTTTTTCACCCTACATAGTAAGGTAACCACCAGTTTAACAATTACAATTTTTTAACTGTAGCATTTTTTACAATATTTTTCCATTAAAATTGTGAACATTTTTTACAGGACTAGGATAAGAGTTAAGGTTTTGATTAGGATTAGGTTTAGGGTCAGGGATAGGGTCACTGTGGGACTATAAACACAGTTTATTAATATTTGTGTATTATAATATAAGACATGTAAATCATATAAATCACTATTATTCAATTATAAGAGGATTTGCTTAGGGACCGAATAGGACACGTTTTTGTTGTGTTCTCAGATATTTGTATAGATCTGCAACTGTGTGCAATGCAATTACTTTTTTTTTTTTTCTCAAATATATAATCATACACAAGATTTTACTGATGTCTGTGAGGGGGAGGGGACGTGCTATGAGCCTCTGATCATTCAATGCTCTCTCACTCTCTTTGTCTATGCACTCATTCTCTCTCTCCCTCTCTCTCTCTGTTCATCTCAGCCCTGTCTGCACTGATGCTTGTGTCAACAGGGGATTAAAGTGTGCGGGCATGTTCACCAAGCAGAAACTTGCAGTAAAAATAAAGCCATCAACACAATTACAGCATAATCACGGAAAATAACATCTTAAAACTGAAGTCTGTCTTTGCATCCATTTTGTAAGGCAGAATGAGAGCTGCATGAAGAGAGAATGTGACATGATGGCGTGCTTGTGCCTTTCCATTCCAGGCTTATAGTATAGCAGTATCACACATAACTGGTTATGTTCCTACTTTTAAAAGCATGGTTCACACAAAAATGAAAATTCTGTCATCATTTATTACCCTCATGTTGTTCCAAACCTGTATGGCTTTCTCTCTGTGGAACACAAAAGGAGATGTTAGGCAGAATTACAGCCTCAGTCATTTTTTCCTTTCCTTTTTCCATACAGTGCAGATAAATAGTGAATGAGGATGTCATTCTGCAAAACATCTCCTTTTATGTTCCACTGAAGAAAGTCATACGGGTTTGTTGGCAGAATTTTTATTATTGGTTGAACTATCCCTTTAATTGATGCTCTGAGCAGAGGTAGAGGAGAAAAAGAGAGGGAGGGAGGATGTAAAGAGACGTGTGGGGAGTGTTGGAATGAGTTCAGTGGGTTCATTACTCTTCCATACTCTTCCAGTTTCTGGATAATTTTTCCGACTCTTATGCTTCCAATAGAACACCATTGCCTTATCACTGGATGTTCAAACATTTGCATTAAAAACTGACAAAGGGTTTCGACAAGTGAAGAACATGTACATTTTTGCTTCCTTTTGCTTTTGCTCTCATTTTATACAGTATATGCATGTTTCTGTATCTGTTCTCTAGAATAACACCTTTAATAATAGATTTTCCATCTATACACAGGCAGTGAATAAATTATAGATAAACACATAACAGATATCCATAGATATAGATAAACACAGAGGATCAGTAAATTTACACCCTGTGTACATTTGGTAATAAGATCCATCTCAGGTGGTTCAATACAGGTTTAAACAGGGTCCAAAACATTTTGTAATCAGATCATTGAAACCACAAGTAGAAAGAAATCATTTGGAGCGAAAACACTAATCTGTGGTGATGTATACCGGGTAACACTGAAGGACCATCTACTCACCTGTCGATCACTCACTGAACTAAAACAAGGGTTTTAAACTTTGCTGGTTAAATGTTTTTTATTTATTTATTTATTTTTTTAAATAAAATTAAGATACTTAAGAATTGTTTTGTTTTTGTTTTGTTTTTTGCTTTGTTTTGTTATGCTTTGCTTTGCTTTGTTTTTTGCTTTGCTTTGCTTTGCTTTTTGTTTTGTTATGCTTTGTTTTTTGTTTTGTTTTGTTTTGTTTTGCTTTGCTTTTCTTTGTTTTTTGCTTTGTTTTTTGTTTTGCTTTGTTTTTTGTTTTGTTTTGTTTTGTTTTGCTTTGCTTTTCTTTGTTTTTTGTTTTGTTTTGTTTTGTTTTGTTTTTTGATTTGTTTTGCTTTGCTTTTCTTTGTTTTTTGTTTTGTTTGGCTTTGCTTTGCTTTTTGGTTTGGTTTGGTGCTGTGTTATGTTATGTTGTGGTTTGTTTTGGATTTGTGTTTTGTTCTTTGTTTTGTGTGATTTACACTAAAACTTAAATCATTGACAATATTGTGACATTATTGACAGTAAAAGTTAAGTTTATGTAGTACATAAAAATAAAATAAAAACCAAACAGGTAAACAAACATGTGTTTGAAACATGTGTTCAGCGAAGTGCATGGGCAATTTCACAGCTTTGGTTTTCCATATTTTACATCTGATAATGTAAATACCCCACTGCTGTCTTGCCTGGTAATTCAAATAACCCCACAGGTTAGTCCTTTATTACTTTTTCAATATCAAAGCAATATAGATTTACCAGAGATAACAGTGCAAAAAAAAAAAAAAAGTTAAATTTCTTAAAAAAAAATAATAAAAAAAAAAAACAGTTTAAAAATAAATAAATACTGTAAATATTTAAATTCTTAGGGAATGCACAGATAAAATATATTCCTTAAAATGCACTGAAAGTCACTTTGGATAAAAGCGTCTGCCAATTTAATAAATGTAAATGTATTTTCAAGCGGTCACATGCTATAAAACAAAAACACATGAATTTAACATTCTCCCACATGTGCATACATGTGAAATCCATGCGCTTTTCCCCCATGAAGGACACACACACTCACAAACTTGTTTATTCAGACAGCATTATTGCTTTTGGAGTAGTTGGCTTTATACTTTGATAAAACTTCAATGGCTTCTGCAAGACAACACCACAACCACTTGCTGTTCTGCTCAGGGCTTGTTGTTTAAAGACAGAGAAAGAGAGACAAAAAGAGAATAAAATTCAGCGATTCTCACTTTCATCTCTGTCTGACCTAGTTCTTGTCTTCTCTTTCAATTGCTGCCTTGCCATTGTTTGAATCCAGCCTTAATCTGAGAGCATAATCATTTCAGCTGGTTGAGTACTTTATGTATTATCCTTGTGTTTGTTTGATGCACCTTTATGCTTCTCCGCAATGCTTGCTAACCCAAACTGAGTCTTTTCGATGTAATTTCTTGTTTTCCTAAGTACTTTCCCTGTAGCTTCAAGAGGAAAACTCTCCTCCTTTTAGACTTTGTTCACACTGCACACAAATCTGATATGGTTTTCAAATATGATCTTGAAGACTGTCTGTCTGGACTGTCATTTTGCAAGTTAATTCTGTTAAGTTTGTTTAGGCAGTGTAGTTAATATCTGGTGTATTTACATCAGTTGCTTTAGTATGATGTCAACATGATTCCAGAAGATTTTGTCATACAACTACTTAGAGTAGCATGTGGAAAGACAGTTTGCAAAATTAGAAATTTTGCATCTGCTTATTTCTATCATGACATCTTGCCAGAGTTGATCTCATGCATGAGAGAATATAAGCGAAAGAGGCATTTCACGCATTAGTATTGTGTACAAAACCGTTGACTCACTCATTCACTGTTCACTTCAAATTGACTGTATATTTTCACTCACTCTTTCCTCATATTGCAAACTGAGTGTATACTGACACAGCTCCAGACAATATTGTGCAACATGTATTGCGTTATATAACATATTTTGTCTTGAATGCCGAAAAAGTAATTGAAGTCCCATCTAGCTGTTTAAACTGAGATACATTCCAAAAAAATCTGGCTTCAAACCAGTATTCATACATTTGTCTTGTAATGTTTTTATGCTGTTCAGAGTATATATATGTAAAAAAAAAAAAAACTAAAAAGGTTTGAGTCGGCTTGAAAAAATATCTGATTTGTTGCTGCCTCTTTGAACCAAGCCTTAGGGTTTTCACACCGAACACATTTTTACATTGTCTGCACTGCTTTTTAATTGTTTAATTGTAAATATATACACTACATGGACATCTTTGACCATTGCACTGCGTCGTGCTGTATTTTAAGATTCCGTGTCAAGTTAAATGAACAAGGATGCATTTGATGTGTTTGGAATCTAAGACTTTTTTTTCATTGTTTCCTTCATCTGATTTCAGTGATGTTGCAATGATTTTTTTTTTTCGTTTGACGAAAAGCACCCAGGTGATGCTAGGAGCACAGGTAGATTGACTGCCCTTGTGCTCTTATGACAAGGTCAAAAGACATAAAGTTAATCAGTACGGAGGACTGACCTTACCCTTGGAGCCAAGGTCAATGACCTATGATGACCACACCAGAATGGAACCGCATTGGGCCACCGCTGTTAACTTACATGTGTGTGACTCTTCAGCGATGAGTTTTACACAGTCACCTCTCCTTCTCATCCTCATACAGGTAAAACAGGACATGCAGAGGTGGTTCGCGTGGTGTATGAACCAGAGAAAATCAGCTTTGCCCAGTTGCTCAAGGTATTCTGGGAGAGCCATGATCCCACACAAGGTAACATTTCACCCCATCACAAATTTTATTGAATACCAGATCCTGACAAATGTGCCAAGGCTGTTTAGTCATTTGTGTTCTCTTGTACACAATATTCTGAGAATAAAAAAACCTCATAGGGTTAGTTCACCAAAATGAGGGTCTTTGCAAACCCATATGACTTCGGGTAAGACTTTACAATAAGATTCCATTCATTAACATTAGCTAATGCATAGGTATCATGAACTAACAATGAACAATATATATTTTACAGCTTTTATTAATCTTTGTTAATGTTAATTAATAAAAAATACAATTGTTCATTGTTAGTTCATGTCAGTTCATAGTGCATTAACTAATGTTAACGTATATGACTTTTGATTTTAAAAATATATTACTATATGTTGAAATTAATCAGGGTTAGGTCCATTAGGGTGCAATATTTGCCCCCTAGAATTGATTTCTAGGGGCATTTTTGTTTTTTTTTCCTTTGAAAGGGCTTTTTTATTAACTTTATAATAATGACTCTGTGTCATCCTTTTATGTCACATACAGTTTGAATATTGAGAATTAACATCAACATCAACCACTATTTGTAGGGCTGGGTATTGTCAATGACTTCCCAATTTAATTTGATTCAATTAGATTCCAATTTTGAGATTTTTTCATTTGGGAATATTTCAGTTACAATGTCAACAGGCATGTCTCATATTGCCTGATCTCTACACTGCATGTCTGAAACACCATTCCGGAATCGCTTTTTTGTCATTCACATATTTCCAAATAATTAAACTATTAAGTTAACATAGCCTAAAAAACGAACAGGGGTACAACAGGGCTAAAGGCCCCATGGGGTAAAAGGCTTCTTTTATTTTATTTTCTCCCAAAACACTAAATGGCAACAAAAAATACCACAGTACTTTCCTAATCACCTGTTTATCACTATGCAGTGCAAAATTTTCCTGATCCATGAGATCTTTTCTTGTGGTGTCTAAAGGTTGAATTTGAGGCAAATTTTTGTAGCTAATGAAAATCCCTGAAATCAGCACATTTATTTTGATTTTAACTTTTGTTTAATGTGATTAAATTATATATATATATATATATATATATATATATATATATATATATATATATATATATATATGTGTGTGTGTTTTTTTTTTTTTTTTTAAATAAATGTTCTATAAGTGAAAAGATAGTATTTGTGGTAAAAAGACCCCCCTGTTGCAGGGGCTGAAGACCCCTATAAAACTGTTTTTTTAAGTGGGAGGAATAGATTTGTTCTGAATAATGTTCAAAGTGGGCTCACATTGACTCATCCAATCACAATGGAGATTAATTTGTTTAAAGAATACTTGAGATGTTATAAAATGCAAAATGTGTATGAAACTAACAGGAAATTGTGCACCCTTTTCTGAAGTAGTTATTTTGAGTAAGTATTATCTTAATTTGCTACTCAAAAAAGCATCATCCTGTCTCAAAACGATTAGCATTAGCTGACAAATTTTGCACATTAACTATTTCTCCTATATCTACACAATATCACTATAACACCCCCTAGGGACCTTTTACACCAAGGGTGTGGGCCTTTACCCCAAGTGTGGGGTAAAAGCCTCCCTCACCACCTTTGTTTAAAAACTGAATTTTAATCTAAACAACCTTCCGTTATTATTTCTTTTCACACAAATTATTTTGTTCCATCAATATTCAATAAAATGAAATACATTTTTCCCATCTTGATACATTGTGTGACCAGAAAAAAAGCAAATTTTTCTTAAGGTATGCCTTCAGCCCCATTGTACCCTATATAATGCAATGACACAGAGGAGATGACTCCAGATTTGGAGTGAGGAGCTTATTAAACAAAACTGTTGTCAAGTCCTTAATGCCTATTGAACAAAACATGGCAAAAATAAACATTTCACATGTCATATGGACCACTTTTATACTTTTTAAACTTTTTTTGGTCACTGTCATTGCACGGAAAAGAGCAGGCAAAACATTCTGGTAAATATCTCATTTTGTGTTTCTTGAAAGAAAGTCATATGGGTTTGGAACGACATGAGGGTGAGTAAATGTTGAAAGATGTTTTTTGGGGAACTGTTCCTTTAAGATTAGATTGACTTTACAAAAATAGTTCAAACCCAGCATAATACAGTACACACTACCCGTTTACTGTTACTTATTAAGTAATTTTTGAGTGCAGTGTTAATTTAAAAAAAAATGTAATAAATAAAAACGCTAGGCACAGAATGCACACAATTTAAAAGCATGTTACTTAATACAGTGTTAAGTTCCAGTAGCATGAGAGGTATGGTATGAGAGGCCCATTATGAAAGCACAGAGAAGAGAGACAACAGTTTGATTGGCAGCAATCATGACCAGAAGATTCAGAGCGGAGATTAAAGTGTCTCGACCATCCAGTCACATTCGGACTCATACAGATACCTTGTATAAAACCCTGATTGTGTCTGCGGTGATGACAAGCACTCTTGTACTTAGATTGGCTTATACTTTATGTTAAACTAAAATCATTATTATTTAGCTGAAGTTGTTGAATCTTTCGAAGGACAAAAAAAGAATCTAGTACAACTAGTACACTAAGTAATTTAAAGAAAAGCATTACACATAAAGAAATGAATAGTACTTTTGACATATATGCTTTACAATGATGTAAACCTACATGAGATAAAGACAACAAAAGCTGTTGTATTTTACATAAGGGTGGTCCCCCTCATGGTGGTTGCCATGTTGAGATCACATGACCAGCCAAATACTACATACTTCGGCTGTGTCTCGTTTGAAAGGCTGCATGCTAGGTAGGACGCGTCCGATACCGAGTGTCCTCCTTTAAACAAGCCTCGTTTAAACGAGAGGGCCTTCGTAGGACAAACGAAAACGGAACGTAACATGGTTGCTATGACAGCACGCCACTCTTTAACAAGAACAAAGTCCCTTTAGAAGGGAATGTATGAGGTACATTTTAGAAGAGTTATAATGATGTAAAGAGAAAACAAAATAGATTTTACAGTTGTACTTTTAGTCTAATACGTTATTTTAATTATATATGAATATAGTTATACATATTATATACTCTGCACCCATCTACTGAGGTACTTCAACTTGGGAATTAACATTCCTTGCGTTTGAACATCATATTGAAATTTTTTTTAGACATTTCCGTTGAAGCAAAGAATTGTGGGTTGTGAGTGCCCACGAAGGATACACCTCATGCATCCTCCGAATTCCTGTGAAAGAAAGTCGCATTCGAAGGCTGCATTCGGAGTGGCCTACTCGCTTTTTTTTAAACGAGACAGCCTCGATGACGTATGTGGCCGACAAATGCGACCTCTGGAGGACGCATCCTTCCAAACGAGACACAGCCATCTCAGTAACCCCCTATTATCATATACTTTTGGTTGCAGAATGCTGGGCTTTTCAGCAGAAAACAAATAGACGTTTTTTTTACAAAGAAACCCAATACAGTAAGCTTTAGAGCTACAGCAATAAACTAAGACCATTGATGGAGACGAACATAGCTGTAATTAAAATTGCACTCCTCCCAAGCTTTCAGATAGACTCACTGCTGGTTGATTGGGAGTTTGTTTCCCGAGAAACTCGGCACTAATAGATGCTAATTTTGGATCCAAAGAAGATCTATTCTGTGACTGCACTGCGGGAAATGTCAGGGTTAAAGAGTTGCTTTAGTTTTCAGAGTGCTCTATATTTAATTTAAAGGTGAAGTGTGTAATTTCTGTGCCATTAGTGTCACCTAACTGAATTGAAACAACAATGATTAAATAATTACAAACAGAGCAATTTTTTTTTTTTTAATAGCGCCAGAAAGTCAGTGTTTACACTTTTTGGAGGAATCAACCTACAAAACACTTATTTGTAGTTGTCTTTGCATAATAAGCTTGGATATGAGGAAGTACTTTATTTTGCATTAACATCACCTTTACCTAAAGACAATGTTCACTTTCTTCACTTTCTTTAATATAGGAATGCGTCAGGGCAACGACGTTGGTACAGTCTATCGATCGAGCATCTACACATATATGCAGGAACAACTCGAGCAGGCACTGCACTCGAAGGACGAATATCAAAAGGTATCCTTCTACCAAACCCTCTAAAAAACCTCAGGTGATCTTCACTAACACAACAGTTATACTTGTGTAGAAAACAAAGGCTGCTCATGTTGACTGCACCCTCAGCTAATGGAATGCTAACACCTTAGGTGTCTAAGTGCACAATAAGGTGGGAAAGGTTTTTATGATTGCATTTAAAACAGCCCTAATTGGTTCCTGCTTCGTTTGATAACCTCAGAATCCATGACAGATAAAACAGGTTTCCTCTTAAGCAGGTACAATGATCTTACACATGAATAGTAATTCTGTTTGTCTTTTAGACAGCTTGGAGAAGGGTGACTTTAAATCCGAGCATGAGAAGGTTCAAAGTTTTACGGTGTGGAGCACGAGCACTGCCATCTGCAATATGCGTATATGTTTCTCTAATTGTGGAACTGTTTTTGAGCCCAAATTGAGGTTTTTTGGTCTCAGTGGTGCAATAACAATACAAACCTGTATGCAGTTACACTAACAACCCCGCCCTTTCCGTCGAGCCTGTTAGAACAATAGAAGCAGAGGAATTGACTGTGGTTCTTGCAGACACTAATCTTCCCCACGGTACCCATGTAGTCTCATTTTCTTCCTTCAAACCCTTCTCCTCCCCCTTCCTCTTATGTATGATCATACTTCATTTTTTGGGCTGTTTTCTTCCTCGTTTCTGCTATCCTTTCATTCCCTCAGTATTACAAGTAGGATACAACTGATATTGTTTTTACATTTAAGTGTCCGATAACCAATATGCAGGATTATTTTTAATTGTTATTTTATTTCTCCTTTTTGACACAACAAAAAGTCAATAATAATTAAGCTACAACAATAAAAATTCTTAATTCATAAAATGAATTATAAATAATATTATATATTTTATTATACATATATATTTTATACATTATATATATAATAATAATTATTATATATAATAATAATGTATATTATTATTATTTTTTTTAATGTATTGTTTGCATAGATATCTCAACTTTTATTTAATATTAATCATAATAATTATTAATATATAAGTACATAATCATAACACTACAACAATAAAACAATTCTATAATTCATAAAATGAATGATTCATAACATTATCTGTAATATTTTGGATATTTTATATATAAATATAAAATATAATAATAATGATTATAGATAAGAATTTGTATTATTATTGTTATTATTAAATTATTATTATTAATATTGCATAAAGTTATTTATGCAAACAATAATAATTTAGTAAAATAAAAATAATCATTTCACAAACTACACTACAACAATATAAATAATAAATAATATTATGTGTAGTTTGTTATATTTAATTATATATTAATTATCAAATATAAAAATAAAGTATAATAATAATAATAATAATAATATAATTATTTCATTTCAATTATTATTATTTTTAATATATTTTTTACATAAATGTAAGCTATATTATTAATTGTGTTTATTGTTGTTGTTATTATATAAATAATAATATTATTATAATAATAATTATTACTATTATTATTGCTATTAGTCATACTACTACTACTACTACTACTAATAATAATAATAATAATAATAATATTAATAATAATAATGTTGCATAAAAGTTATTTATGCAAACGATGCATTAAATAAGTTACTTTTGAACAGTTTTATCCTGCTGAACACACAGTGGTGTGATGGTGTTATTGGGTTCTGTTTTTCTTTAGAGACCCACCAAATAATGCCATTTAGTGGAAGACACAATATTAAATAAACGAAAACCAATTAAGTATAGAAATATGAATATCAGTAAAAAAAATACTTGTCAAATCAATTATCTGTTCTCTCTCTAAATACAAGCTATGCATTCTGTACCACACCGGTGAGTTGTGAAGTGCAAGAACAGCCCGGATTCATGCTTCGACATATTGCGGACAGTGTTGTGGCAGACACATTTGACTATGGATTATTAGACAACCTTGACTCTCATCGTCCCACTGTCCTCTCTTTTGCCTTCTTTGCATATCACATCAGACATATCTCTGCTTTCTTTGTGCTGATATGAAGGGTTTCTGGAGGCTCCCTTTTCGACATCAAAAGAACCCAAATGAACGGCACAGTCTGTCGTTATCACTCTGCTCTTCTCTGAGCGCTCCATTTTGAACAAATGCTGAACACAATATCCAATATCTTTTCCTGTGATATGGTACATTTGGTATCTCGGCAACTGATTCTTGAGGAAGGATAGATGTAGCTGGACACTGACGCCTACAGACACACTCTCACACATGCCCACAAATTGAGTCCTCACTGTTAATGGTGAAAATTCTTATTTTAATAGATTGGGAAGCATATTCTTTGAAATTCTTGCAGAGTAGAGACAATGATGCTGATTTTAATGATTTGAGAAGCATCAACTCAAGAGTCTGAATTATACGAAAAGGAAATTTTGGTATTTTTCTTCAAATATGCAGTCACACACAGTCGTACAGGCACTGCCTGTAGGGTTGGGACCCTGGGGATGAGAAGAGGGGGCGCGCTATAGCCATGCTATAATACACCATATCTTAATAGATATGATGCAAAACACATGTTTTTCTAGCTGCTGTGTTTATAGCTGCACAGCACCCATAAAGGTCAACTATTACCCTTAGCATTAAGTAGGTTGCTGATAATTGGGACTGCTGTATATCTTCTAACAGAATGCACTTTATACATAAAATAACGCTTTAATGAATTTTGAGTTCTTAAGATTTTTATTATGCACTAAGTGTATTATATTTTGTGAATATAGTCACAGCGTAAGTGGCACATTCTTTAACAACATCCTTTAACCGTGACTACTGTAACTTATTGCTTAACAGTGAAGTGTGGAATATGTGAGCCACTTGTGTCTACTGTCTTCCAAATGGAAGTGTAAAAATAATGACTGTTTTCAAACAGGTTTCACGAACACTCCCTCATCTTCCATTGTTCGCTCAAACAAAGAATCCCACATCAAATTTACACCATTGGAAGAGCTAGTTTTACTATGTCAGGCTGGTCAGGATTCTCAAACAAGCAGAGCAATGTTTTGAAAAAGCCACAGAGCCACAGTTTTACACTGTGACGAGGAGGGCGTGGCCGGGCCGTGATGGAGCACGGCCGGCTCAGAATCAGCTGATGAGCAGGAGAGCGAGATTAGGGGTGGGCGTAGGCGGCGGTTCAAGAGAGAGAGACGTACGTGGCCACGTTGCATGTGTGTCTGTTTATGTTTGTTTAAGTTCATGTTTTAAGTTAAGTTTTTCATTAAACTTTTATGTTGACTGTTCAGCCGGTTCCCGCCTCCTCCTTGACCGTCCTTTATCTGTTACATACACTTTTCAGGCAAATCAACCTGTTGTCTCTGCATATTAAGCTAGGATAGGAGTATTTTAACATCGACATATTTCACCTTTCAACAAAACAGCCTTTTCACGTGCATCTCTCTCTCTCTCTTTTTGCCAAGAAAATGCTTAAGTGTTAATTGCTTTATTTTCTTGTTGTGGAATTTCATATACACAGGTTTTATTTGGGACTGGACTCCATGGTCAATTGCAATTCTCAAATAGTTATATCTATGATCTAAAAAATAGGACATGTAGAGGACTCATGTGGTATTTCGGTTTATACAGAGGCTAAATGGATCATTTTCAGAGTGACATGTTACACGGTTGAATGCGTGTTCATGGAGCGGTGATTTTTAGGACAGTGTGTTCATGTAAGAGATTTAATGCAAATTACTGTGAGATAGTAGTGTTGTTCTTAGTTCTTAAAGGGATAGTTCACCAAAAAAAGAAAATACTGTCATCATTAACTCACCCTCGTGTTGCTCTAAACTTATATGACTCTGGACACGTCCACACTAATATGTTTTTGTTTCTCTCATCCACACTAGAATGGTGCTTTCCTCCAAAAATTGAGTGTTTTGAAAAGAGATCTTCATTAACGCAAACTCTGGAAGATTAGTGTGGATGTGGCCTTTATTTCTTCCATAAAACAAAAAAGGAGATGTTAGGCAGATTGTCAGCCTCAGTCACTATTTACTCTCATTCGGTGGAAAAAGAAATATGCAATGAAAGTAAATGGTGACTAAGGCTAACATTCTGCCTAAAATCTCCTTTTGTGTTCTACGGAAGAAATAAAGTCATACAGGTTTGGAAAATCATGAGTGTAAGTTAATGAAAACAGAATTTTCATTTTTGGCTGAACCATCCTATTAAATCAAATATGTCCTGCAGCACCTTTTCTCTAGCTTGTCAGATGAATAAGGCTGTATGCTGTCAAAGAAGCTTTTTGCTGCACAAGGCTCTGCATATCTCATTGTGTTCTCAGAGACACTCTAACAGTCTCACATGCTCCCTCTGCTGGTCATCCTTCTCAGTTTCCCCTTTCTCTTTTTCTCTCTCTCATTCAGTGGCTCCATCCTCCATTGTCTGCTCTCTCTCTCTCTCTCTCTCTCCACCCACTCCACCCCCTGCCAAGCCATCTGCTTCAGCAGGCCCTGTCTCCGTGGCAACAGGGGAGGCCATGCTGCCTCCTATTGGCCTGCTGCCATAACGGAGAGGCTGCCGCGGGTCGAGGGTCATCTGTAGAGTGCCGCCTCACCGGTGTTGTAATCAGCTGTTGAGACCAAGCCACAATGAAATGAGTGTCAGAAGGCAAGGGGTTAATAAAGCCTGGTCTGACTGGCAGCTGGGTCCATTATGAGTGAGGGACAGGAGGGGGTGGGGTTTAAGGAATGAAGCTTGAGGAAGGGGGGTATTCGGCTTGGCTGGGATGGTGGAGCGCTACAGAGACTCATCAGAGATCTGGGGTTTGGGAGCTCGTCTGTGTTGCGTAAGAGAAGATTTGATGTTGCCATAAATCTTGTCTGCAAGGGGGGGAATTAAATCTGTGGGTGGGTTTTTAGGATTAAAGTGCCTGGTTTTTGAGTGGAGTATTTTGGGAATTTAGAGGGCTATTTGTGGCGGGACAACAGCACTGGTTTTGCTCACCACTCGCAAGTGTAATATTGCTTTTAGACTGAGATGGATAGTACATGCTTTTGGCAGCTAAGGTTTTAGCATGTTGAATGTGGAGTTGAAGTGGGGTTCTTTAAATAGATGTTCTTCATCCAGAAGCATTAAGCACCTGTTTTTTTAGGGGGCAGCCCTAGCTTAATTGGTGCACTATGCAAAAGACAAGATGTGTCCAGAGGATAAAAAAAAACACTTTATAACAATTAAGTAGTTTAACATATGAGTAAAATGTGTTAATCTAGCTGTGCAGTTTTCAGTTAACATGCAAAGCTACCCGGGTTCAAATCCTAACCTAATACATATGTGACCTGCTCCATCATTTTGAGTCACTTTGTCTCAGAAATACATTTTGTGTTAGTCACATTTTTATAATGTGTTTTAACAAATATATGTATAGGTAGATGATGACAGAATTTTCAGTTTAAAGCAAATGATCCTACACAGCAGAAGGTGTGACTGGATGTGACTGGATTTGACTGGGCAAGTTTAGAAATTTGAATTTCTGCCACAGGGTTTTAAACAAACACTTTATAAATACAATAATCATGCAACTTTATTAGCTATCAAACACACAAGCACACACACACACACAAACATACAGTATATATATATATATATATATATATATATATATATATATATATATATATATATATACACACCAATCAGCCACAACATTAAAACCACCTGCCTAATATTGTGTAGGTCCACCTCGTGCAGCCAAACAGCACCAACCCGCATCTCAGAAAAGCATTTTGAGATGCTATTCTTCTCACCACAATTGTACAGAGCAGTTATCTGAGTTAACGTAGACTTTGTCAGTTTGAACCAGTCTGGCCATTCTCCATTGACCTCTGTCAACAACAAGGCATTTCCGTCCACAGAACTGCCTCTCACTGGATGTTTTTTATTTTTCGCACCATTCGGAGTAAATTCTAGAGACTGTTGTGCGTGAAATTCCCAGGAGATCAGCAGTTACAGAAATACTCAAATCAGCCCATCTGGCACCAACAATCATGCCACGCTCCTGATCACATTTTTCCCCATTCTGGTGGTTGATTGGAACATTAACTGAAGCTCCTGACCCGTATCTGCATGATTTTATGCACTGCTGCCACATGATTGGCTGATTAGATAATCGCATGGGTGATTGTTGGTGCCAGACAGGCTGGTTTGAGTATTTCTGTAACTGCGTGGGTGTGCATTATTTCTCAGCAATTCAACAGGTCAGTCAATTATTCCGGTTATACCACGGTTACCACACCTTAAGACACTGTTCAGGGTTTTATCTCACACATTTTCTGGTTTTCATCCCTAAAACGCTCTTATGAGAGGAACTACTTTCTTTCACTATTGATTCAGTGTTTTGCTTTCACACAGTCTGAGCCATCGTTGCTAGTTCGAAAAAGTCACTTTAGAACTAGCAGCGGAGGATTGCGATGCTTGCGCTGCTGTACTCGAGGACTTACTGGAGTAATGAGGTAATGCGTTTGTGCATGTGTGTGTGAGTTTGTGTTTGAGGGATCGAAAGAGAGAAATAACATCACTTCAAACATCACAGCGAGTGTCGCCATATTTCCGTTGTAAACCTTAACAACCTTTTTCAACCCTACTGAGATGCAGGTGTGGCTGACATGACGGCTCTTTTTTTCTCTCGTGAGTTAGTGTGTGCGTGTGTCTGTGTGTCCACGTGTGTGAGAGTGTGTGTGTGAGAGGAGGAGGAGGGGTGAAGGTCTTTGCCACAGATTTTTCAGATAATATAGAAACTGTTGTATTGATCAAGTGTATCCAGCTTTGATACAGCTCAAGCCTTCATTGCTAATTTGAAAACATCACTTTAGAACTAGCAACGGAAGATGCGCTGCTTTTCGGCATTGGAGTAACAAGGTAGTGTGTGTGTGTGTGCGTGTGAGCAAGAGAAAGAGGAACTGAGAGAGATCGCGAGTTGAATTGCCTGTGTTTAAAGGGGCTCTCGTCAGGAATAACATCACTTCAAATTGCCAAAGTGTAAGTTTTAATTGGTTATTTTGTTGTGGTAGCCTGTAGGGCTCTTTGAAAGAACTGAAATAATTTGGCGAAGTGATATGGAACCGTTATGCGGTCATGACCTGGAACTACTTCATAGCTGTGCGTTTACTTGAAAAATAATTGCACACCTTAGAATGTCCATGAACCAATCAGAATCAAGCATTCAAAAGACCCAAGGTGTATATATATATATATATATATATATATATATATATATATATATATATATACTTGGAAGTTGCCTTCAAAATCCACTTCGCTCAAATATATTTTGCCCCCCTTAATTTAAATAAGCAAAATGCTTCTGTCTTCATTGCTTCCATTCATTGTAGTGTATAGATTTAGACTTGTGCAGTATTGGAGCAGTGTGCAGTAAATCCAAACAAATGCACAACATTTTGAAGCATTAAGCTTTTATTTTTAGTCCTCTCTTGCATCTCTAGAGCTTGTCAGCCATTTTGGATTCCATCAAAATCAACCAAAATGAGAGCAGTGTTTCCCCTCGGCTTAACTGATCTACAAATCCCGCTTCACTGAAGTATTGTATTACAGCCACGCACGTACACCGCTACAGCATGCTACCAAATCTTTCTGCCTTACTTTAGCTGACATCAGCAGACACCACTGACCTGCCCTAGTGTCCCCATTCAGGTCAGTGCTAAGCTCTGCTCTCAGGGCAAAAAAAAAAAAAAAAAAAGATTGTCATAGCCACACTGAAACTAGGATCTATAAGCTATCACTACCAGACTCACCGGGCATACCACATTACAGAGGACAGTGAAGATCACTTGGTGTTTTAATAAAGGAGATCTGTTCTTATCGACCAAAATGAGATTTTGAAATTCAATATGCAGGTCTTGCCCTTTCTACATTTACATTAATGCATTTGGCAGATGCTTTTATCAACAGTGACTTACAGTGCTTTCAAGATATACATTTTATCCTTCTGTGCATTCCCTGGGAATTAAACCCATGACCTTAGCATTGCTAGCACCAGACCAGTTGAGCTTGGTTTGATAGTCGATGAGGTTTTGTAAATGTTCTGCATAGCATCATATTGCTTCCTACAAA
This sequence comes from Myxocyprinus asiaticus, assembly GCF_019703515.2. NCBI lineage: Eukaryota > Metazoa > Chordata > Actinopteri > Cypriniformes > Catostomidae > Myxocyprinus > Myxocyprinus asiaticus. The sequence goes on from NC_059362.1 coordinate 37,901,174, forward strand.
TTTTGGTATGCTGATAAAAGCAGCCACAAGGAGGCACTGTGCCTTATTCACATGGGGGTCACACTCTATCCATTCCAGCCCCCCTCCCCTCCCTTTGCGCTCATTTATGTTCTCTCTTTCTCTCCTCTCACTGTCCTCACGTCTCAAGAACTTGGTGTGACATGTTCCCATCTATTAGCATCTCAATTAATGGCTAACAAAAGACAGGTTTTCCCCTCTGAGGCCTTCACATGTGTGGTTTACCTAGTCTCTTTGCGCCTTCAGCGAAATCCAGGTGATTGACTGCATTCCACCAATTACACCTCTCCATCAATGTCTGCAAGAAAACGCAATGGCCTTAATTAGCTACTGCAGACCCAATCTATTACACACTAGTGCAGTACAAGCCCAGTCACACCTTCGCCAGCCGTCTCCCATGGATAACATAGGCTGTAATTATGTAGGAGGATGGAGGCGGTGTATCGGAAATGGGTGCATTTTTAACTTGCTGAGATTCCATTGTAGTTTTTCCAAAACGTAGTGTGCTATCTTGCCGCCTAGTGCCTAGATATAGGCAGCTGCCTTCTATCAAAACTCATTGGCTGGCAAGAACCAATGAGGTTGCGTTATGATGTTTGGTCACGACTCGAGTTGAGCAAGAACTAACAAGGTTTGATGTTATTTACGTAGCCGCCATATTGAATTTCAGCTCTGTTTATAGACTTTATTAATGATTAATGTATAAAGACTTAAGGTCTGTTCCAAAACTTGGTGAGCTGCCTCGCTGTCTCCTGCCTACATAGGCAGCTGTCTTGTATTACAGCATCCTAACTGAAATAGAGCCTCATAAGAGACCGATTTAGAACACTCTTCATAGGCAGCTACTCCACGCATTATTCAAATAATGCTCCTCACTCGCAGAGCGCGGTAGATTCAACTCGCAACTGATTTCAATACAGGTGAGGCGAGAGGAACGATGTGATACTCTAATGAGCATAAATATGCATTGCACACACACACACATCTCTCGCTTCGTCCGCCATCTTGGATTTATTTTTCCACCAAGCTCATCATGGCGAATTATGGGATCCATATGGGAGAAAGGATACATATGATGATACCTTAGAAGGCTGGAGGCATCTCATTAGGTTTGGGAAAAGACCATTAAAGGAATATTACGGATTCAGTACAAGTTAAGCTCAATTGAAAGTATTTGTTGCATATTGAGGTTTTTATTTTATTTTTTTTGTGACTGGTTAAGTGCTCATGGATAAGATGTGTTTTTAGCCATTTTTTGAAGACAGAAAGTGAGTCAGCTTAACAGATGGAGTTGAGAAGGTCATTCCACCAGTGTGGTACGATGAAGCCGAAAGTCCGGGAAAGTGTTTTGTGCCTCTTTGTGTTGGTACAACAAGGCGCTGCTCATTAGCCAACCGCAGGCTTCTGGTGGAAACGTAGCTCTGCAGAAATGATTTTAGGTATGCTGGAGCAGACCCAGTGACTATTCTGTATGCCAGCATCAGAGCCTTGAATTTGATACCTGCATCAACTGGCAGCCAGTGAAGTGAGACAAGGAGTGTCACATACACTCACAATTCACTTACATTTACAATGTAAGTGAATTGTAACCTTGATTTCTGCCTTTTTTTTTTTTTTTTTTTTTAAAGAAAAGGAGGGACAAGTACAAAATTAATTAATTAAATTCAGCATTAACAGTATGCCACAAATGCTGTCGATTAAGCTTCATTTGTTTTGAACCCGGAATATTCCTTATAACGGTCTGTTGAATTCAGCCTTTTTTTCATTAAATTATTTCATTTTTTTATTCCACAGAAGAAAGAATGTCATACAGGTTTAGAACAACATGAGGGTGAATAAATGATGACAGAATTTTTGGGTGAACAATCCCTTTAAAATGCTGCATCCGGAGGTAGCAAAATAGGTTTTGGAACAGAGCAATTATGCTTGTTAGAGTACTATGCATACTCAGACAACTGTGCTTTAGAATTGAACACAAATGCCAAGTTGAAGATGGCACCATATTTTGCCATTAAGAGGCCAGTGCCAATGATACTGTTGTTGTTGACAACTACTAGAACAGACTGAGAGAGAGAAATTGACAGAAAGAGTTAGAGCGAGAGCTTCATGCTTGAGTCCAGTAGACTGATAGGAATAAAACCAATGTGGAAGGTGGCCCAGGTGATTGGACGAACATCTGTGTAAGGTTTCAGACATACCTGAATCTCATTGTAGAGTGTGTGTGTGACTGCAGGCCATGCATGGGCTAATGAGCTTTTCCCCCGGCCGCTCTGTGACCGCTCCTGTTATTTCCTGACCAGCTTGCCAGGCCGGCAGCCCCTCTCCCCCTCCCCCATGTGTGGCTGTTCTAAATGGAGACTCAATGCATGCTGCTCCCCGACATCCTAATGTACCCGACCAGTTGGTTTAACAAATACAGCGCTGCCAACCATCTGCCGGCCAAATCTGTCTTGAAATTGCTTTAGTAACAAACTGAACTTTCTTTGCTCAGTGCTGCTCTCGCTTCCTGCATCCAGCCTTTCTCAATGTGCTGCTCTCTCATGCTCTTCCTCACCCCTGCCCTCTCTCGTGTTCCCCTTGTCTAACTATTGTCATCTTTTGTTCTTTTGTTCTATTCTCCTCTCTAACCATTGTCATCTATACTCTTCTCGTCTCGTCTTGTCCGTCCTGCTCTTTTCTGATCTGTTCTGTTTTTATCTTATCTACTCTGCTCTGCTCTGATCTGTTCAGATCTGATCTGTTCTTTTCTGTTCTGATATGTTCTTATCTGTTTTATTCTACTCTGATCTGTGCAGTTTTGATCTGATCCGTTCTGATTTGTTCTGATCTGATCTTATCTGCTCTTATCTTATCTTATCTTATCTTATCTGTTCTGATCTGTTTTGTTTTTATCTGTTCTGATCTTATCCATTCTGATCTGTTCCGATCTGATCTTATCTGTTCTGATCTTATTGAATTGAATATATTTTATTGTCCCATGTAGGGAAATTTGTCAAATTTGATCTGTTTAATAAATTGTATTTGTTAAAATGTATCTGTTCTGATCTGTTGTTCTGTTCTGTTCTGTTCTGATCTGTTCTAATCTTTTCTGTTCTGTACTGTCCTCATCTCGTTTTGTCTTATCTTGTCAGTTCTGTTCTCAAACCATTGACATCTGTTCTCATCGTTCTGTTCTTGTCTCATCTCAACTTATGTTGTCTCATTTTGTCTAGTCTAGTCTGATCTCCTCTCATCTCCCTGACTGTGCTGTATTTCACACCTCATTATTTGACACATTGCTTCTCACAAAGAGATTTTAACACATCCAAAAAAACTGCAAGATTATTTACGGCTGTGTCATCTGAAGCATAATGAAACATTCCCCCACAAACCAAAAGACAATAGACCACATTCATTTCTAAATGCAAGCATGATAGAACTAGTGTTTCTTGATCAGATGGCATGCTGTCTTTATGCTTTTGCTTTCCCTTGATACCATCTAACCACTGATCCTCCTGTCCCACTTCCTCCCCTCTTCGTAATTCTATCATCTGCAGAAGATCCAGGTTTCATTTTCCTCTGTGATGATATCCACATGAGACCTCAACAAATCATATATAACAGATTTTTGGCACCAAAATGCACACAGCCCTAAACATCATTTTTGGACAGAAGCACAGAACTGCCAGAAACTGAATGATGCCACCTTCCTCAGCAGCTATGTGCCAGCAGACGCATTCTCAAAGACACTGACCCTGCTCTCTAGGGCATATTTACTGTACATATTACTAGCAAAACCACTTTTAACCCTAGAACACATGGGTAACTCCACTCCCTTATTATGCGTATTTTCACAATTGAATGCTTATTCTTTATAACACTTCTTGTTTTGGTCAATGAATATAAAATGCAATAATTTTCTTTGTTGGCTTGTGTGTGTTGGTGTACATACATAGCCAAAGATTGGGAAAAAATGTCCCCAAAAGTGAGCCAAATCTGACAAAACCTTCAGAGACCTTTGGGACCTTTCTCAGTTGGCAAACCAATCCATAAATACATCAAATACGTTTTTTTCTTTCTCTCTAAAAATGCTAAAACTTTTCTTTTAGTGCTAGGGTTAGGATGTGGGTTAGGTGTAGTCTGTAGTAATTATATTTAGCTTAAAGTAAATCAGTAGATGTCTATGGTATGTCTGCCGTTTGATACAAAAATCAACACAAAAAATGTGCATGTGAATGCATGAATGTATTCTTCAAATCAAATCACTTTATTTTCACATCACCATATATACATTTTAACAAAATGTTAATGTTTTGGGTTGAAGTCTTGGGTGCATGCTTCACAACAATGCAGAATTTTACATATATTATAAATTACATAAAATGTCAGCACGAAATTCACAACACAAACAACTGCAAGTGCAGTATGTGCAATATACACATAATACACAATATACAGTGCACTAGTCCAAAATTAAAAGACAGTACTAAACCTATTTAAAATGCCAAAAGTGTGCTCTACGCATCTAGAAATATGCCCGGTTGTAACGCTCTTCTCAATCATTTAATCATCATTTGATGAATTACTGCTTCCATGATCAATAGAAAATGTACACTAACAACTCTTTTTAATAAAATGATGTTTACTGCCTGCTTTCCGTGACCGATAATAGCACGTCATTTACTGCACCAGGCAAATAGCATTGGGTTTTGTGAATAAGGTGCTATTTTTAACATATAGCCTAATTTACAAAAGGATGTTGTGCTGATTTTTGCACTAAAATACTGTGCAAAAATGGTGCAACTGCTTAGTGAATTCACCCGTGAGAGTCATAAAAAGATAAACTTTTCATTGGATGTAGACCCAAAATAACGGTCAGTTCGATGGTGGTTTGAATTTGTTTCTGATTCTCTTTCCAGTCAAACAATCTGATGTGGCACATGTGGTCATCATTTATATCATCTGTCAAAGCTATGCTAAAGCTCTTTGTCTTCTATTCATTCTTTGAACCAAACGTGCTGTGCATGAGTGTATTTGAATCTGGCAATGTGCGTTTGTCTGGAGATGGAGCGCAGATCGTGTTTGGCTAGTCTTTTTTGTTCTGGAGGACTTTGGGTCCCTGTAGGCCACTGACCCCCTTTCTGAAACCGCATGACTTGAGCATCACTCATAGGTGGAATGAACCGCAGAGTCCCTGGAGGCAAGGTGACCCCTGACCATGGGTGGCGTGTGGCATAATGAAGATCTGATTGAATTAATGGATGAATGAATAAAAGATAGAAGTGTCAAGTAAAAAGAAGACATTACCCGACCCATGTCTTTCTGAGCTGATTGAAGTAGATCCATCTTACAGACAGGCCCAACTAAAAACATAAGACTTACATTAAAGGAGTAGTTCAAGCAAAAATGAAAATTATTTACTCACCCCCATGTCGTTCCAAACCGGTATGACTTTTTGAATGTATGATTTTTCTGGCCATTCTTTTCCATATATTGAAAGTAAGTTAGAGAAATAATCACAGAATTTTCCTTTTTGGTGAACTATTCTTTTAACACAAAAGGAAAGTGAAATGAAAGCGAAATTACTTGGGTGAATAACTTTGTTCACCTCACCGTTGGATATGACTGACTTTATATCATAGAATTGAACATTTGATACCTGCGATGTGTTTTGTGTTAGACTGGTGTAAAATGACTCTTTCTCATACAATTAAACAATTTGCAATGGCAAACTCATCTGAATGGTCGTCTTGACATCAACGCCGCATAAAGCTCCGGACGGGGTGAACAATAACGAAAACAGACCAACCCTGAGCGAGATTGAGGATTCATGTTCAATTTGAGGCAAGAGCCAGGCTGAAACAAAAGGATAAGCAGTATAAACCTGGCTCCCTCACTTTGCTATTTATTCATTCATCCCAGCAGTTTTTAATCAAAGAACTGGACATTGTTTACATTCCTCATGCTCAGCTGTTACAAATAATTAATCCTCTTCAAGGAATTAAATAATTGCATTCTGCGAGCTAATTTGAATTTTGTTCTCCACATCAAAGCCACGTAGAGCTCAATGAATTCTCCACAGACAAAGTAAAGAGGTAAACAACAGCTCAAATAAACGTGAGATCTTAGGCTGCATCCCAATTCGCATACTATTCACACTCTATAGTATGCAAAATCATAGTACGTTGAAATAGTATGCCATAGGTGCCTGGATGGTATGTTTTGGTGGATTTTTGAAGTATGCATTAGTGAATGGTTTTTCGGCCTAATACTGAACACAGCCTTGCACTACGGAAAATGTCAGTTGTAGAAAAGTGGTGAGGAATGTGTTACCAGGACAACTGTAACATTCTAAATTCTAAATTAAAAATTATTATTAAGTCTTTTTCAGTGTTAACATTTTATTGTACTACAGTTGGTATACTTATACTGCATGTTTCTTATAACAAAAGATGGCAGGTAGATTTGTTGTAGTTTGTGTGTTATGTATGAAGAAACGAGTATTGTAAAAATTTAGAAAAACAAAAGTTACAATTGCCCCAGGTCTACCCTCTCTGACAAAGGCGTCTGTGGTATCAAGATGCAATGAATGACTTAGCATAATGTTCTACCGTCTTCCTGCATACTTAGAAGTATTTATTTTTCTATCACCAGCGAAATACATTCTAGTCTCATAGAATGAACGTAACTATAACCATATTTTTGCTAACTGAGTTTTATGTGCCCTGTTCTAGGTTTTGCTTAAGTTTTCTGGTAGATGCACTAGATGCACTACAACAATTGTATGTTTTACTCACTTTCACACAAGTCACGACTACGATGGCTGATTTTTCTTACTATTACTCACACACTGCTACAGGTGCTCAAATTGAAACGTATCCTGTGATTTCACATGGTGTGACACGACATTAGGCGGTGGAGGAGAGACATGACCACTAAAGGGCAGTCGTGTTTCATTCTGTGAACCAACACCGATTGCTAATGGTTTAGTCAGTGAGTTTATTTCTCAAATATAACCATCTTAGCCAGGCTTTAAACAGAAAACTGAAGAGAAAACAAAAATCTCACCGAAAGCCACATCAATCGATATTGACCAGCAATGGCAATAAACTGTACAGATGAAGTTTACAAACAAACTTCCTCTTTTTTCATTTTTTTTTTATTTTTTTGCTCGGGCATTTGGGATGAAAATGCCCCAAAAGTGCTGTTTGTGGGGTTAAAACAACCCTTTTCAAAATGACTATTGGAGATTTGTATGTTATGATATCGAAACACTTTTACTCTAATGCATCATTTGAAAAACTATACATTTTTACACTTGTATTACAGACCCACCTACATTTACACACTAATTCCAATGTGATTAGCTTCCGCGGTAGCTTTGGACTTTGGACTCATAAGACTGCCATTCGAGCCCAGTCAAAGACGCGAGCTGACAAGTGAGACGAAAGTGATATAGAAATGACACATAATGATGTAGTTGCTTTTCATGTCACATTTGCTTTTAAAACACTATTGGTTGGGTTTAGGTGTTGGTTTAGGTTAAGAGTGTCTGTTTTGTTAACCTCTCATTTGATTTTAGATCACTAATGGTTAGGTTTAGGCTGAAGTTTTAGGTTAGGGAAGTACGATTTACTCATTAAAACCTCCATCTAAAATTCACCTTTAAAATCTCATCTAATTATGACACATTTTCATTCACTTTTGGCGCTGGACATTTCAATGGGAAACTGCAGCCAAACGTGTAATACAGCACGTAATTTTGGTTTGCCAAAATGTGGCAATGGTCACCTAATTTACATGAGATCAGGCTGAATGAGACTGCAGCCACAAGTTCTGTTCCAAGTCAGTCCTGGATTGTTTCTATATATCCCTCAACCATTCATTATGCACCCCTGTCTAATTGTAATGAAGTTGTTGCAGGGATTACATAAAAAAGTTTAATTTTTTGTGTGCTCAGTAGTGAGTCGTTAGAGATGGCCAAATCAAAGATTGATTTGTTACATAGAAGCTAAGTTGGGATTATTCAGTGCCATGCATCAGCAAGATCAGCAGTTCAGTTTAAGGGTGTCGGTGCCATATAAAATGTAAGTATGCAAAAAAAAAAAAAAAAATTGTGATTTTGCCCACTATTTTACATTGTTGTTGTTTTTTCCATGTTATACAAACCACTCACTTTTTAGTGAAATTCACCGTTGTATGTACAATACGTGCTTCGTAATGTTGTTCGTAATTGTGAATTTGAAAAGAAAAAATATTAATGGAGCACTTTTCAGCTTATCAGGCATTATGCAAAGAGTATGAATGTGTGCAAATTGCAAAGGGATTGAATGAATGTGGTTATGCCTTTTAGAAAATGTATTCAAGTTGTGGCAAGGACAGTGTCATTGTTTTCATTAAAATATTATTTGCAAATACTTTACAATAAATGTGAAGTTTTCTAACTATTTTCTTCAATTAATCCTGACTTTTGGACAAAAAAATCCCAAGTGTCTTCTTTCATAAGAGACCAGGGTTCGTGAACTGCAACCTTTGTTTGGGAAGGGATGTCCTTGTCAGGTCTGTGCTCAAAAAGGGAGCAGTTAAAGGAATAGTTCACCTAAAATTTTACTTACTCATCCTTATGTTATTTCAAACCTGCATGCTGTTATTTTGTGTCAAAGTAAGTGAAGTGTGAACATTGCCTGTTAATTATACTGTATAATAGTGTGTGTGTACTACGTGAACTTCAAAAGAATCATGTATCTTTTAAAACAAAAAATGTTGTGTCTTTATCAAATTTCAAGTCTTTATTCCAAAAGTTATTGCATTCAGAGCCATTTATTATATTAAGGACCAAAAACCAAAAGAGGACAATTACATTTGTGACCGCAATACCCAAGACTTTGATTAGTTCATCGTTCAACTCAGAAGTGTTACAGCACCCAAAACTACATGCCTTATACACAGCATGGGTGTTTCTTTAACTATGGGCAATTTTATGCCCCAGAGATACATTTTTATTAGAACAGATTTTTTTTCTTTCTTGGACATTTTTAACTATGACTTCATCAATTATTTTTATGCTACTTTTCAAATGCCATTTATCCATAGATTTTATTATTTTACTCTTTTTACGATCTTAAAATATGAAAAGCCATCATAAAAATTCATCATATTACATTTTAAAATGTATAAACTCAACCATTAAAATATTTATTGTGTGAAAATGAAATAAATTTTATGACTGTCCCTCAGTTGTGGCAACATTTCCATCAATAACACATTTTTTCCACTAACAGTTTGTCAAAGGTTAGTGTGCTTGGTTACCAAAGTATTTGGCTACAACAATGTCAATGAAGATTGCAAAGCTGAGACATGGGATGTGTGAAGAAAACAAAGAAATATCTAGATTCTAGATAAATATATATCCTGTATCCAGCATCATTTCCAATTAAACTGTAATTTATTCAAATTATGCAGAATTTTGCATTAGAGTGTGCAAATTATGCAAAATTATTTAATTGTGTTTATGTAGCATACATTAAATCCTAGCTATACAATTAGCTTTAGCAAGACAAAGGAGTCTGTCATTTTATTAAAAAAAAAAAAAAAAAATCTACCACAGAATGCTATTATTAAAACGTAATAAATAGATGTGGTGGAAATGTACATAGCATTTCAGAAAAATGACAAAAATGTAGAAGTGAGAGTGTGAAAAGTGTGTTTTAAGAGAGGTTATTTTCTAAAAGTTGACAAGGCCAGAAGTGACCATAGTTGAAGAAACACTCATATATTACTTCTTAAATTACTCTCTGATTCATAAATTAAACACATCTTAACTCTCCCCATAACTGCAACAGACATTTGGCAGTTGGCATAGAGCTCTGGTTTTTTTCAGAGATGTTCTTTGTTCCCAGCTGTCCATATCCACGATCCAAAAGGTAAAAATGAAAATTGACAACTTGATATGCCCCTTCTCTCTGATAGAACTAAAGCATGCAACGCTGCCTAACAGTATGTCTCCTTGGTGACTGGTCCAGCTAATAGCTGCACATGTGTTTGAGTGGGAGCTGGTGACTGGTATGTTGATGGGTGGAGCCAGACCCTGCACCGGGGCATCAGAATGCTGGGCTTCAGTTCTCTCTGCCCTTGCCAGCTTGGCCAGGTGCTGCTTGGCACTGCCCCTGCTGATGGTAGGGACCAATGGAGTAACTCATGCTGTGTTATTCAACTGGTGCAAACTAAAGACATTGCTAGGCCATGTTTACTGACTTAAAAAAGAGGAGAGGCAAACAGGAGAGAATCACTTCCCTAGCATAAGCTAAAGCGAATGCCAGTGTATATAATAAGATAAATGCAATATTGATTCTTATACAACAGTTAGTTCTGGGCCTTTAATCTGACTGGAAAAGTGGCATTCCATGAGTGCTGTTATTTAGTAGTAAATATCTGTCAGTCTGTGCGTTGCTTGGTTACACGCAATGGTTGATCCTGCTTTGGCTTCTTTTGAAGCGCAGTTGAGGAAGCTACTTTGAAACTGTAGCTTCTTAGGCTACAAGCTACTCATAACTTTAAGTAGTTAAACTATAGTCAAGCTACTCTTAAAAAAAGTTCATAGCTACACTTCAAGCTACTAGCAAAAAATTAGTAGTAACTAAACTGAAGCTATTTATAGAAAGAAATATTTTTACATATTTTGCAGCTTTGCAGAATTAAATAATATCACCTGATACATATACATTCAATAAGGATGAGATTAAACAAATCAGGGTGACAATAACAATTCAAACATATACATTTATAATAAATATAGTCAAAATACATTGATAGACAATAGCAATTAACAAAATATTTGGCTTCAAAAAGACGTCAAAGTACCTTTAAGGCTGCGTGGGGCTCAAGAGAATCAGTAAATAATTTATGGGAAGAACTTAATTTACGAGAACTGTCTAAACGTCACGATTCATTAAAATAGACTGCCATTCCCAATGCTAAATGTAAGTGAGTCATTTATTTTATCCTGTTCATTTGTATGATCTGTCCAAAAGAACCAATTCAGTTAAATGATTTGGATTTCCCAGCCCTACAGTAAATATGAGAAAGAGAAGACAGTTTAGGTGAGCATGTTTAATCACTCCCAGCACTGACCAGCATAAATCAGCCTGAACCAGCATATGGAAATGTATGCTGGTCTTAGCTGGCCTTTTTCGGCAGGACATGATGGTACAATACATTTCAAGCGTACTCTTCAAATTTCCTGAATGTCATGGCAAGCTCTGCACAGGATGACATTTTTCATCCGGAGAAAGCAGGCGCATTTTGCCCACATGCCTTGCAGTTGAACCTGTATTAATTTGTCTTTGCTGGCAGAGCTCCCTGTGGCCCCTTAGGGCACCTGATGGATGGATGGATGTGCAGGATTTGCAGGGACTTTATAAAAAGACAGAGAAAGAGAGAGCTAAATGATGTGTCTGTACCTAGCTCCTGTCTCCTGCAGCTGCTCCTAACAGGTGCATAAATGCCCCTTGCCAGATGGTCAGCAAAATGTGGTAGTTGGCAGGTTCTTTCACAGAGTCGCCCTCCCTCTCTCACATTTCTAGGCACAGAGATGAAGAGATGGAAAGAAAGAGGTTAGAAAATGAGAAAGGTTGGTGACCAAAAAAGTTGTATAACAGCTAGCATGCTTTAGTTGCTTAAACACTTAGTGCAGAAATTGTGCTTTTTCTGGGAGTAAAAGAGTGTCACAAACTAAGAAACAGAGTTGTTGCACACATTTTTTTATTTTGAATAAACTAACAGAGTAGAGCAAGGCAAAGGACTAGACTCAAGCAATAAGCCAAGTTTTCTGTTATAGGATAATTTTTTTTCTGTTATAGCATACTTTTCTCTAAAGTTGCTTTAAAACGACGTGTTTTGAAAAGCACTACACAAATAAAAATGACTTGACCTAAAGGCTAGGTTAGGGTTAGGTTAGGGTTTGGTATTTTTGGGTTAGGCTGTGATTTAACCACAATAAAACTGATGTGTGTAATTATTTCTCCTATCCCAGCTTAATATGCAGTTAGCCATTTGTAGGCTGATTTAATCTAAAAGTGTAACACTGAGGCGCTTTCAAATATTTCTCTGTTTGAGTGAGTGGCCCATCCAGACTGACAAAGCAACACTGGTTTGACCAATGGTGTGAGTTTGTGGGAGGACTATCTGTTTGTATAACCAATGGAAGAGAGGGGAGGAGAGTTTTTTTGGAACCTTTTTAAAAAATGTTGATATATTTTTTGCACTTCCATTTATTTACACTAGTGGTGCAGAAACTACACACTTCAGCTTTAAGGCGCTTTTAAGTCACAACACAAAGAATTTAGCTTTTATAAAATGGTGGCAACAGCAATGTCATAAAAGACATAAAAGACACAATAAATAATTACATTTATCACTAATAATAATCACTATAAAGAATTCTTCCATGAAGTAATATAAACTAATTTTAGGCGATACTGTAGATACATGTAGCCATTAATGTAGAATCGATGTGCGTTCACAACTGTGGCCACATCAGCTATTTTACAACTTCTAACGTGGCTGATCCACTCAGATTTCAGAATCAGACATATTAGTTTTATGAAGACAATTTTCTTCTCATCCTACATGTTTAACCTCCTGATGTCACGGACCCATCTGACCCTTCTGCCACATTCACTCAACCTTCGCTCTCTCCTGATTACTAATCACCTGCATCTGTCTCTCATCACCGCGTCAATCAGCTCCTCTACTTAAACCCCATTCTACTGTCAATCATTGTCCGGTCTCGACAAAAAATTCAGACTCACTTACCTGGTCCTCCAAGGAACTCCTTCATAAGATACAGAATAATTCCGCTCCACTCCTGCGATCCCAATCTCCTGACAATTCCTCTCCACTCCAGCGATCCTGATATCTTCCTTTCCTATGTGAGCATTCAGTAGTACGATCACCACCTAAAGTATATCCCACTCCTGAATTATACCAGTCCTTCACAGCTCGTCATTACATGTCTGAACCATCTTGCTTGTTACAATTCACTTGCTTGTTTGTTTCTTTTTGTTTTTGTGTTGCAATAAACTCTTGCTGTTGGGTTCAACTCCAGACCGATAAAAGCCATGAACCCAGCTGGTTCGGACCCAGTCCAGGAGCTGATTGACGTGCTCCGACGAGCACTCATCCCTCCAGCAAATCCCTCCGAATCTCCGTCTACGCCCAGCACTTCCACCATTTCTTCTCCGGTCTATTTCGCCAGTCCCGTGGTGAATCCAGCACCCTACTCTGGATCAGCGGAGGACTGTGGCGGCTTCTTACTGCAGTGTTCGCTTGCCCTAGAGATGCAACCGCATCGTTTTCCTACGGAGCGCGCGAAAGTGGCTTATATCATCTCCTTGTTGGCCAGACGAGCGCTACAATGGGCCCATTCGCTATGGGATCAAAACAGCACCGAAACGCAGTCACTGGATAGCTTTATCCGTCATTTTAAGGAAGTGTTTGGACATCCTGAGGGTGACACATCAGCAGCTGATCTCCGTCAGGGTAATAGTTCCATCACCGACTATGCTCTCAAGTTCTGCACTCTGGCAGCATCCAGTGGTTGGAATGAGGCTGCTCTCCTCACCACCTACCGCCTGGGGCTCGAACCAAAGTTGCGGCTGCATCTCACATCCTATGACGACACTATGGGGCTGGAGTGCTTCATCCAACTCTCCATCCGGGTAGCCAATCGAATGAAGACTTGCCTCGACAAGTTGCCCACCGAACAGTCCCCATTGTTTCCTCCACAGAAGTCCCCTTACCACTCTCCAGATCCTGATGGAGAACCCATGCAGTTAGATGCTTTTCGGCTTTCCCCGGCAGAGCGTCAATGTCGGCTGAACCAGGGTCTTTGCCTGTACTGTGGTGGTAAGGGACACGTAATTTCTGCTTGTCCCGTTCGTCCTCCCCGTTCACTGGTAAGTCACATAAATGCTACTAAAATGCTACTCTCCTTTGTTTACCAGTGTAACAATAACTGCTCTTGGTTTCTCTTTATCAGTACCCGCACTCCTCGACTCTGGCTCAGCCGGCAACATCATCTCGGATGTGCTCTGCCACTGGCTCCAACTCCAGAGACGCTCATGTGACCCCAAGCTCCAAATACACTCCATAGTTGGCAAGCCTTTGGGAAAAGGGATTGTTCGTTACTGTGTGGGTCCCATCAAACTCCAAGTAGGAATTTTACACACTGAAGACATCACCCTACTGGTTCTGGAGAGTTCCACCACTGACATCATTTTGGGATGTCTGTGGCTCATTCAAAATTCTCCAGTCATCTCCTGGTCTACTGGTGATGTCCTGAAGTGGGGATCCTAGTGCTTTCCATTCCTGTTTTCCACATCTTCCCTCTCCTAGACCCAAGCTCTCTGCCAAGAAAACCTATCCTCTCAGTCTTAACACAACCTCCATCGAGAGCCCTACCAGTTCCATTCCTGTGGAAATCCCATCCTGCTATTCCCACTTTCAGGACGTCTTCTGCCCTCTACGCGCCTCACAACTACCTCCTCATCGACCATGGGACTATGCAATAGACCTAATTCCCGGTGAGCCAATGCCTCGTGGCAAAATCTACCCTCTATCTATTCCTGAGCAAAAGGCCATGGAGGAATACATTGAGAAGGCCCTCAATCAGGGGTACATCCGCCCTTCTACTTCCCCTGCTGCTTCAAGTTTCTTCTTTGTAGCAAAGAAGGATGGAGGACTAAGACCCTGAATTGACTATCGCTTCGTCAACAAAATCACAGTCAAGTTCCGGTACCCACTTCCCCTCGTCCCTGCTACTTTGGAATTGTTGAGAGGAGCCACTATCTTCACTAAGCTGGACCTTCGCAGTGCGTACAACCTCATTCGTATTCGGAAGGGGGATGAATGGAAGACAGCCTTCGTGACTCCGACTGGCCACTATGAGTACCTGGTGATGCCTAATGGCTTGATCAACGCCCCCTCTGTATTCCAGGGCTTTATGAATGAGGTGTTCCGAGAGAATCTCCATCGATTCGTCCTCATTTACATCGATGACATTCTAGTATACTCCCGGAACGAGAACGACCATCGTCTACACGTCGTGCTTGTGTTGGAAAAGCTGAGAGAATTCCATCTCTACCTTAAGTCAGAGAAGTGTTCCTTTCATCAAACCTCCCTCCAGTTCCTGGGTAACATCATCAGCCCAGAGGGCTTTCAGATGGATGAGGGGAAAGTAAAGGTGGTGCAATCCTGGCCCACTCCTACTACCATTAAGGAACTCCAATGCTTCCTCGGTTTTGCCAACTTCTACCATTGTTTCATTCAGAACTACAGTACCCTCTCTACTCCTTTAACCTCCCTCCTCAGATCCAAACCCAAAACACTATCATGGAACCCAGAGGCTTCACACGCCTTCCAACTCCTTAAGGATGCTTTCACCTCAGTCCCACTCCTTGTACACCCAGATCCTAATAAACCATTTGTAGTGGAAGTTGACGCCTCCATGAATAGTGTAGGAGCTGTCCTTTCTCAGCAGCAGGGGAAACCACCTCTACTTCATCCATGTGCCTTTTTCTTCAGAAAGCTCTCCCCGGTGGAGCAAAATTACGACATCGGAAACAGAGAGCTTCTGGCTATCAAATTGGCCCTGGAGGAGTGGCGGCATTGGTTAGAGGGGGCTCAACATCCCTTTTTAGTGCTAACTGACCACAAGAATCTTGAGTACCTCAGAGAGGCTTGTCGCCTCAATCCCCGCCAGGCACGATAGGCCCTTTTCTTCACGCGATTCAATTTCACCATCTCTTATCGTCCAGGTAATAAGAATTCCAAAGCGGATGCCTCTACACTCTTGAGGAGAGTCCCGAGGAACCTAAAACCATTCTCCCTCCTCATGTCGAAGTAAGCCCCATCCGATGGTTCCTGGATGATAGCATTCACGAAGCCAACTACTGAACCAGCTCTGTCAGGGTGCCCCGCCAACAAAACTTATGTCCCTTCCTCCCAGTGCTTATCAGTCATTGACTCCGTACACTCCTCCTTAGGCACTGGCCACCCTGGGACCAATAGGACCCTCTCGCTTGTCCTGGACTGGTTCTGGTGGCCACGCATGGATAAAGATATCCGAAGGTTCGTTCAGGGCTGTCCGGAGTGTGCAATATCTCGAACTCCATGACAACTTCCTACCGGTAAACTTCTTCCACTGCCCGTCCCGCACCAACCTTGGTCACATCTAGGGGTCAATTTTATCTCTGATCTGCCTTCCTCTGAGGGATACACCTGCATTTTGGTTACCGTGGATCGCTTTTCCAAAGTCTGCAAATTAGTTCTTCACATCATCGTCTTCGTCATTTCCAGTGCCAGCAGCCACTCGTTACGGAAATATCTGACCTACAATGAACCCAGCAATCCAGCTCCTCCGCCTATGTCAGGGGAATCATCCCCTGGAGGACTATGTTGAGGACTTTTGTGCTCTGGCATGCCGGGTGGACTTTAAGTCACAGCCACACCTGAGCCTGCTCCATGCCATGTCACAGCCATGCCTGAGCCTGCTCCATGCCACGTCACAGCCACGCCTGAGCCTGCTCCATGCCGCGTCAGCCACGCCTGAGTCTGTTCCATGCCATGTCATGGCCACATCTGAGCAGTTGGACCTGGAGATGGTTCCCGCCCTTGTACCCACCTTTAGTTCTCCTGAGCAGGCAAGGGGAACTTTCAACCCTCCAACCCCGCCTGGACCCTCCGAGCTCTGGACTCCGCCTTGGCCTGTTGGTCCCTCGACATTGCCTCAGCTCTGCGTTCCCTCAGCTCCACTGCAGTCCTTCAGCCTGTCGGCTTTGCCAGGGTCCTTCGTCCCTCCGGCTCCTCCTTGGTCTGTTGGTCACCTGGCTCCGCCTTGGCTATCCGATCCTCTGGCTGCACCTTGTCCCTCCGATCCGTCAGCTCCACCGGGGAACTCCTTCCCTACGGCTCCGCCTTTGGTCCTCAGTCCCACCGGCTCCACCTCAGTCTTCCGATCCCCCAGCTCTGCCTTGCTCCTCCGAGCCTCCAGCACCACCTTGGTCCTCCCTGCCATCGGCTCCACCCTGGCCCTTCGAGTCTTTGGCTACTCTCCGGGCACCAAGTTCCATGGTGTCACCCTTCAAGTCTCTCACGGTTCCACCTTCCATGGCTCTGCCCCTCTAGTCTCTCACAACCCCCACCTTCCACAGCTCCACCCCTCGAGCCTGTCAGGGCCCCACCTTCCATTGACTCTGCCTGGTCCCATGCCCCATGCCCTGTCTCACCAGGCCACGCCCCACACCTCAAGACCCCCCCAGCCCCCTACAGAACTTTGGAACTATGTCATGTTATGTGTTTTTGCATCTTTTGAAACATTATACATTTTAACGATTGTATTACAGATCCACCTATACTTATTCCAATACGATTAGCTTGCGTAGTAGCATACCTCATAGAGCGTTGGAATTTTGGACTGGGAGGACCGCAGTTCAAAACCAGATAAGAACTCAAGCTGACACGTGACATGACAGAGACATAGAAGCGACACGAATTGGCATGGTTGTTAAAAAAAATTTGCTTTTCATTTCGCTTCTGCATTTTAAAACACTGTTGGTTAAGGTTAGGTGTTTGTTAAGGGTAAGGATGTCTGTTTAGTTAAACTCTCATTTCTATTTTCGGACACTATTGGTTAAGTTTAGGGTAAAGTTTTAAGTTAGGGAGGTACATTTTATTAAAACCTTCATCTAAAATGTATCTTAAAAACCTTGTCTGAACCTCATTCCGCTCAGTTTTGGCACACCCTGCTAGACATTTCACTTTAAAAGTGCAGCCAAACGTGTTATGAAGCACGTCATTTCAGTTTTGCAAAAACGTTGCAATGCTCACGTTTAAAATTTGCTCAACTTTCATGAGACCAGGCTGCGTAACGGTGACAATTTTTGCAGATATGTTTATAATGGTCCAAGTGAACTCTAAGTTGTTATAGTATATGTACATAGTATATTTTCTTTAAAAAAAAAAGCAAGGAAAAATCATGTTTTATTTTTTCATAATGTGTCCCCTTTAAGTTACCTGCAAATGCAAGATTTCAGCCTAGCCATTGAATCTTTGATGTTTAACAGTCTGTGCTTTCTGGAGTTTTTTGCCAGCAGGCTGAGAAGAATCCAGAACAGGACTGTGTGAGATCCTTGGTGAGGCAGTAAAGCGTTCATTAAGTGAGATAGACAGAGAAAGGGAGAAACAGAGGGAGCAACTGGGATTTCTAAATTGAGAGGGATGGGCAGATGTTCACTTTCTCATTCCAGATGTGAAAAGTAGTCAGTTAGGAAGATTGTGGGAAGGATAAGCACCCTGTACTCTTAATGCCCAAGGCCAAGCACACCCTCCCAATGATCCCTACAGGATCCACAGCTTACACATCGCTGGTGCATAGTGTTTATATTGATCTGACTCTGTTTGTCTTTCTCTCTCAGTGAGAATTAAATTTTTCAGGGTAGATGAGTGACAGGAGTGGGGACTGTGGCTTTTGTGAAACAGAGTGATCTCTGCACCTGATTATGTTTTTGCAACCCACCTTTTACACGCTACCAGTTCGACCAGAACATGGAAACCTGTTTGAAAACAATCACTATTTTTGCAATCCCATTTGGTAAAGAGCAGATACAAAATGTTCAAATGTCTCTTCAAATGTATATTCATCATTAGTGGCCTTCTTTTGCCAGGTGCTGACTGAACAGGGTTTCGGAGCTATAACCACGGAAATCGCAATGGCCAAGGAATTTTATTACGCTGAGGACTACCACCAGCAGTACCTTAGCAAGAACCCCAATGGATACTGTGGACTGGGCGGCACTGGAGTCTCCTGTCCGATAGGACTGAAGAGTAAAAATTAACGCACGTCTACTGTCCTCTGATTGGACAAATTTACAGTATATTAACTAATAAAATTGTTATAATGCTATTGTAGGTTTAAGAGTTTTTCTTTTTGCTTTTTTGTATCTGTTTGTGGTCTAATACACACCAAAGAGTTTTTCAAGGCAAGTCAGTCCACTTGGCCACCATCTTGGGAACGCTCACTGGCAGCTATTTTCTATGGATACAAGTGGCATAAAAGTACAGCTCTTGAATAGAGAAAGACAGAAATCTCCAAAAACGTTGGTCTAGATTATGATCAAAGCATATATTTCAAATCAGCAGTAAACTTTGACAACAATTGTATCACAAATTGTGCTTCTTTAGCTAAGATCATGCTAGAAAACACAAATTTTCAGACTGGTCCTGCTAATGTGCTTTTTCTTTCTTGAGTTGACTGACAGGTGATGTCTGTATCTAAAAAGTTTCTGGCCCTTTTACCTGTAAGGCAGGACTTCCTTTTTGTACATCTGCCATATTGTGTTCCATTTTCTCCCATTGCTTTTTTTTTCAAGTGAATACAAGCAGACTATTTAGCAGAGATGGGCCACTTCTATTAATAAAATGAATGGGAGAAATTGGAACACCCAACGGTCAACAGATGTAGAAAGGAAATTTTGCCTTACAGGTAAAAGAGCCAATCACCTTCCAGTGTTGTCAGATTTGACTGCTAATATAAAATATGTTGTTTGATCATAATCTTGGTCAACCGTTTTGGAGATTTCGGTCTTTCCTCCACTCAAGTAGATAGGAGCTGCACTTTCATGACTGGAAATAGCTTTCCAGGAGCATTCCAAAGATGGCCGCCAGTGGACTGACTTGCTAGAAAGACTTTGATACAAATGATATATATATATATATATCTCTGGAAAAAAATTAAGAGACCACTCCAAATGTTCCATTTCTCTGGATTTACTATTTACAGGTATGTGTTTGAGTAAAATTAACATTTTTGTTTTATTCTATATACTACTGACAATATTTCTCCCAAATTTCAAATAACAATATTGTCATTTAGAGCATTTATTTGCAGAAAATGACAACTGGTCAATTTATAAACAACACAATACTAATGTTTTAACTTAGGAAAATTTCAGAATTCAATATTTGGTGTAATAACTCTGATTTTCAATCACAGCTTTCAAGCGTCTTTGCATGCTTTCCACCAGTCTTTCACATTGCTGTTGGGTGATTTTATGCCACTCCTGGCTCAAAAATTCAAGCAGGAATTCAATAGACACTGGAATGTAATGGCTGCCATACATGTAGAGATGCTGATTTAAGAAATATTTGGAGTGGTCTCTTAATTTTTTCCAGAGCTGTATGTGTGTGTGTTTGTGTTTGTGTGTGTGTGTGTGTGTGTGTGTGTGTGTGTGTTCTAGATCCATCTGTCTATTCCATTCGCAATACATATCTATTAATCCCTCCATCTGTCTGCTACCTACTGTACAGTATGTGTTTCCTTCTATCTCAGCAGCACAAACAAGCATCCTTGTCCCTTTTAAAAGTGTCGCTTCATATTTTATCTCCTCAATTAAAGACATGACTGCAATCCCACACAAACAAACAAAGGCCCCTAAATTGAAAATCTGTGTATGCTTTATAAAGGACACTGCAAAAAACTTGGGTCCTTTATGGATGGCACAGACAATTCTGCATGGACACCTGTGTAGCTCTGCTACCAAAAAATTGCGTTACTATTGTGTAAACAAAAAAACAAGTCAAACACTCAAAATGAGCTGATGACTTGTTAAAAGAAAAGTCAGTGAGTCAGTTTTCACAGCCTATGTAGGTATTGGGAAACCTATTGGCAGGGGCAGACTGGCCATAAGGAGAACCGGGACTTTTCCCAGTGGGCCAGCCGTGAAACGATTTCTCTTCCCAGTCCACCCCTGCCTATTGGTGTTTAAGGTGGGTTTAAGGGCATGTTTGGTTTTGGCTAAAATTCTGAGCAGGTGGTTACCACCTTCTCCTTTGCCACTCTGAGAGGGCCTCCCTGGGCAAGGCTGGCACTGGTGCTCAGGAACCAGGCCTGGCACAGCTTCTAACAGTCTGCTATACTCAGTATTGCTGTGAAACAAGGACATTCCGTGACGCACGCACTTTGGTCCTCTAACCTGTTACTGGAACACACACCTTGCTCACTTTTACCAGCCACATTAGTGGCTCTGGCCACAAAAGCCTAATACATTTAGAAAGGAAATAGCATTCAAATAAGATGTTTCCCTCTTTATTGTTGCCTAGTCATACTGCTATAGAAATAAATATAAAATATAGCTAAACATTTTTAAAATGGGATTTTTTTTCTGTTTAACCTTTCATTTGCAGTCAAAGGTCACCACAGTAACAGATGCTAAGACTGTCATCTTCTGGTGGGTTGTGAAATTGCATTTCCAGTCAGCCTCGATAAAATGACTCGACTGCATGAAATTATTGGCCAGTTGATAAGTTTATTTATATTAATGTGACGTCTTAGTTTAGGTTTAATTTAAGCTCTTCTAAAATAATAATCATTTCAACATTAAAACTTGAGATATTTCGTTCTTTAAAAAATGGGGCATAGATAACTATGTTAATGCATGTTTTTTATCGTATAGTAATAAAACAAGCGAACAGCTTTATTACTTAGCGAATTATACGTTTCGGTGAATCTTCCCTTAAAGGCAGTTTGTAGTAATGTAAACAGGCTATCTAATCAAATGCCAAGTCGGAGCCATGTAGGGTCAATTCCTGGCCACTTAGGGCAGTCTATCAAGCTGTCAACAATTTTCTTTAATGTATGTTTGTAAATAGTACCGACCAATCCCATTGCTGTTTACAAACATTGCAGCGCATGCACAGTAAGTGGTGGCTGCAAGCGCTAGCTCCTCTAAATATCGGTGAAAGATAATATAAAATAAAATTTGCCTTCAGGTTTAAAGCTAGCTAGGTTTGCGTACACTATTGCTAGTAACACATCTAGTTATAATCATCGACTAAATGAAATTGCGACACAAAGTCATCATAAATACAGAAATATTCTTAGCTATACTATTATTATAAATATATGAGTTCACAACATTCCTGTAATAAAATGTTCGCTAAAAAGCCTTGAGTTGGAAATGATCTCCTCAGTCATGTCAGCTCTGTTGACGAAATCCAATAAAAGTGAAGCCCTCGGTTTTTGCCATTGCGGTTTTGACAGCTAACAGCGCAGCATGGCATTTCATTTAGCTTAACCAGACAATGTAAAGGTAACAGTTAACTTTTTGAGGACTGTTGGTTCAGCTAACTACAGGTTTGGTTTACTGTTTGCACCGGTCTATTGCCACCACTAGGGAAGATATTGTCCACCAAGATAATGTATATTACCTCGACATATCAATAATAACGTATTTTCAAACATAATGTTAGTCAGGCACACGCTTTCAGGCCCTGTCTCAGGCTCTCACTCTAACCAAGTAAATAACAAGAAAACGTAATTCAGTATAAAATAAATAAAACATAGCAACAAATCTTCACAAGCAAATTTACCACTGCAACGCACATCAGCGTGCCCCAGAGACAGGATAACAAAAGCTGTGGGGAAGGGCAGAGTGCGCAACTCAAGACGCATTAGATATCTCTGCGCACGGATGCCACAAAACGAATGCACTTAATATGAATTCTACAGAGAATTATCTAAAATTGCTGGGGAAGAAGTTAAACCTCTCAAACTGCTAGACAGCCCCGACATTATAAACAGCACTGATAAGATAAAGAGGAGAAAACACCATGCATCAACATCAGTTATAAGGCTTTTTAAAATGTACATCATCACCCTTACTAAAATGTATCATGTTTATTCTGAAGTAACACAGTGACAGAAAAGTTATAGTTTCATATTAAATCTATTAGAAGGAATCCATTTAACTTAATTTTTATATTATTTTATTTTAAGTACTTTATGTACATGTGTTTAGGCTATTCGTTTTTTTTTTTTTTCAATAAATACTAGTTTATAAAAAAAAAAGAAAGAAAAGAAAAGACTAGATACATTGACCTAACTAATGATGAGGAGCCATCCAGTATGGTTATGTCTATATTATTAGGCTACCAATGACAATTAAACAGTGGAAGAATTATGACAGGCTAAAATTGTAGAATGAAGGGGTTTAAAATCTGGACCCCCATGAATTTTAAATAAATTCATAAATTTAGATAAATTATAGACAAAGTTTTCCTCCTGTTCTAACAAACTGGACCTGTTTACCTTCAGATATTTCAAGATATGACTTACTATAAATTATTAAGAACCTGATGAAAGAAAAACAATATTTCGAAAGGACACAATTATTTTTACTGGAAGCACAGTCCCAGCTCAGTAAAGTGGTCCACACATACTGTAGGTACCGTCAGAATATTAATCAGCCCTATAAAAATAAGGTCTTATTTAAATTAAGTTAATTAAGTTTGATTTCTCATAGCACTTTAAAAGTAAAACAATTGTAAAATTTAAAAAGTTCCAGATTTCCAATGTAAAAATGAAATGTACTTTAGTAATTCTGTTAATTAGTAATTAATTACAATTATGTAACCAACCAACTTTGAGCTTGTGGGTGAGCTTGGTACCTCAGCCACCACTGAAGACCATTTTTGGACCCAGGAAAAACCCTGGTTGTGATATAGTGTATGGGTGTTTTGAAATTGTGAATGGTAGGTAAATTGGCGTAAGTGAGCCAAAATAAAAATAAAAATATATATAAATGCTTTGCCTTGTAGGTCTTGCTGTGGTGTTAAAAATTATAGATAGAAGGTCTAGTATCAAGTACATGTCCAGAGACACATTAAGGTTCTAGGGGCACGGGGCCCCCTGGGCTTGAACGATGATTTGCCTGTTCATTAATGCTGCCCTGGCCATGGCATCAGAATCTCACTCCAGCCTTGTATCCAAAGTTGGCAACCCTGTTTTAGGGGTAGGCCACGTTCCAGTCTTCTATTTGACCTTGAAGCCTTTCAGGACTTCTGACAGTTTAGAAATACTTTCCTAAAAACTCTTCTCAAGAGTGAGTCACAGTCCAGAAATGGCATCATGAAACTACCTTCAGCTGGCTGTGAACCCTTACTAAATATGAGTCTGAATGGAACATATTTTTTTTTAAAAGAACTACAACACTGTGTCGTCAGAGTGCAAGATTACCACATGGACGTTTCTTCAATAATGGCGGGTGAGAGAGTTCGAGAACGCACGCTTTTGAATGACTGGTTTTGCGTCAGCATCTCCCTAGAATCTAACCAATGACGTGTTTGTGAGATGAAGAATAATTAAACATCTTGGCAGTCAAAAAAAGAAGAGGGGAATGGTCCTTGTAGACTATTTGTGGCAAATAAATTTTTTACGCTGACCGTTATTTGTTTACCCAGTGTAATAACAACAACATTACACAAGACCACTCAAGTGCAGTAGGCCTGCTCTTGATGGGCTTTGTGTTTACCGACTGCAGTCTTGAAGGAAAAAGTGGAGATATTTTTTATTTCAGTGATGTGTCATTGCATTTTGTACACATGACTTGTTACTTTTTTCTTTTATTACTTTTATGTATATATATATATATATATATATATATATATATATATATATATATATATATATATATATATATATATACACTAACGGTGAAAAGTTTTGAAACACTTGACTGAAATGTTTCTCATGATCTTAAAAATCTTTTGATCTGAAGGCGTATGCTTAAATATTTGAAATTAGTTTTGTAGACAAAAATATAATTGTGCCACCATATTAATTTATTTCATTATAAACTAAAATGTAATTAAAAAAAAGTTTTTTAAATTGATGACTTGGACCAAATAATAAAGAAAAGCAGCCAATAAGTGCTCAACATATAGATGGGAACTCCTTCAATACTGTTTAAAAATCATCCCAGGGTGATACCTCAAGAAGTAGGTTGAGAAAATGTCAAGAGTACATGTCTGCAAATTCTAGGCAAAGGGTGACTACTTTGAAGATGCTAAAATATAACATAGTTTTTATTTATTTTGGATAGTCACAACATAATTCCCATAGTTCCATTTATGTTATTCCATAGTTTTGATGACTTTACTATTATTCTAAATTGTGAAGAAAAAAAATTATAATAAAGAATGAGTAAGTGTTTCAAAATGTTTGACCGGTAGTGTATATAAATACATTTTACAACCTAATCCATTTTGTTAGACAACTAGTTGGTTATTCAGCCAGTAAATCTTAAAATCATTATTCATACCTTTACAAAAAAGTACTGTGGTGGTACCAAGGTACAGTGATGGTATCCGAAGGTAATACCATGGTACAAAATAATAAGCATATTCCTGTACTAAGTCTATCATATTTTTCATATTTCACATTCATGACATTTATGGAACATGTGTACATGTCCAAAACATGGTATTACCATGGCGAACCATGGTACTTTTTCATTTAAAAATCCAAGTTAACACTAAGTCATTAGACCACACCAGAGGTTTAAAACCAAACTTTTTTTTAATACTAACAAAGAATCATCTCAACTACTTGTACATGGCTACCATGAATATTTGTACAAAAATGCAGTAAAAATATTATTGATTAATATATACAGATATGTCTCCTTAGTGTCGGCAGGCAGGACGTATATGTAGATGACAGGTACACCAATGGTCTTGCACGAGTATACACAATACAGACATTGTTTCCCAACATCAGTGACACTAACTCCAGATCAAAGACTTTAAAAACAGAGATAAAATCATGTCTTCAGGAATACATGAAAAAAAGGAAATACAGTTACTGAATGATACGGTGTATAGTCATGTGAATAAGAAAGTGCAATACAGAACAATACAAAAATCTTAAATTACATGACAGTAAGGAAGGCTGGCATGTGAGACTGCAACAGAATTTGTAGATCATGACAAGAGCCTATGGGAAGAGCTGATCGGCCAAGCAGGCAAAACTAATTGGAGGGGGGAAATCCAAGGCAGTGGATGGTAGGTATCAGTTGTGTTAAATTGCTTTCGTCCCTTTCTTTTAAACATTTATCATATTTACATGTTCTGATACTATGTATATCTGTTGGTTTCAGGTTCCTTTAACACCAGAGTGTGCATTGCTAACCTGAATGACTCTTAAATTGTGAGCACTACATCAAATAAGGCTTGAGGTTGCAGAAGCACAATGAAAGAGCTGTGTGTCACAATGTTTACTATGATGTCATAATAGTACAGTAAGTACCCTGTTTCCAGAACTGCTTCAGAAAAACTGCAAAGTGTGAACACCGCGGGATGGGACGTTTTAATTCTACATTCTTTCAGGCTGAAGGACACCGACAAATAACTGGCAACCCAACAGCGTTTTGACTGAAAGAACAATCCATTACAACAGGGATTTGGAGAAACACAATTAACAGGTTAGGAAAGTTGACATTGTGGCTACCCTTAACACATTATGAACACTGAACAACAGACACTCAAGCCTGATAACCTCCATAAAGTTACAAAACCAACATACTCATGTACATAATACTTAAACGTAGGTCAGTCAAGTTTCACAGTAATCACACGTCACAGTGTTGATGTATTTGTCTGGGATATAGGAGTCATTTATAGTCTTGAAGAGGTTTAAAATCATTAAACATACAACCTTTATTTTGTTTTCTATGCCTGGTGCTTTTTGTGGTGTGTTTGCAGACTACATGGGTTGTATAGTGCCTTTGTGTCTCAAATCTATCGCTATGGTTTTTGCAGAACTGACAAAGATTCATGCCTTCATGTGGATACATTAATCTATATATTTATGTTAGATAAATCTGTAAATGACGTAGGCACACCAAAAGATATTGGTTGAATAAGAAAAGTTGACATCACCCACCCTTCTTACATTTGTTATTTGTCACCCACTGTGTAATAGCACTTGGAAGATCTGTCTTACTCAAAATAACATTACGTAACGGCATCGTGCGTACGGGTTTTCTTTTACATGAACTTGCACGTGAATGAAGTCTCACAGACTGCGAGAAAACCCATGGATGGATGTACTCTGACAACTACATTAAACTCTAGAAACAATTAACCATGCATATCACAGACTTCATTAAATTATATTTGATTGCTCATTGACGCATCATCTGCAATGAGAGTTTACGCAAAGAAAAAATTTATTTTGTAATTTATCAGTTTCCCTCTGAAAAGGATATTATGGACCAAACACTTAGAAAAAGATTCACATTGAAGAGAAGTCATAGAAGAAACAACTCACATAGTTTCTATGGAAAGGTGAATGGGTATTCGATAAAAAAAATTCAGCTCATTGTTGAAAAAAAAAACTTTTTTCTGTAAGAACACTGTCGACGAGAAATACGGACAATTATACACAGCAGGAAATAAAAACCAAATGCAGTTTGCTACCAGAACATGCATTAGCATGATGAGAACAATTCCTGTGGTTGGCTGCACTCATTGCTACGCAAGAGTCAACCATAGAACATACTAGGTTTATTGGACAAAAATTCATTAGGCAATATGTTTCTAAGGGTTTTCTGTGCCACATGCAGCGCTGGTGTTTAGCCACATTTAGAGGCTAGCATGCCCTTATGTAGAACATACTATAATGGCTTGCTTGGTACAAATGGTACATAGTTGTGGTGTAAAAGAAAAGCCAAATGGCCAGCTATCAGCCAATAGGCACATCTGACACTAGCATGTGCAACGGCCTAGGTGCCAATCAGACATGTGGGTGAGAGCAAGGACGGGTACATGATGCCTCTAACTGGTGACCAGTTGACATTACAGTCAGATTGAGAGAGAGAGAGACAGAGAGTGGACAGATTTAACACAGAGTATTTCCAACATAAAAAAGTATTGTGACAGTACAGTGAGGATTGTATATGTGTGTGCTGAACAAGAAACACGAATCAGAGTCCCCGAGACCCCGGCTGTGTGTTTGCAAGTTTCAGAGGAAGGTTGGCAGAGGTCCTGTGACGCAGATGGGGGGAGGTTACAAATCCTCCTTACTCTCTATTGTAGCTGAAGAGTTCAGTGTGAGACAGGCAGGTCTGGGCGTCGGGTCTGGATGATTTTTGGTTTAGGGTTGTTCTTTGGTTCCTCCTCCTCGTCTGTGTCGCTGTCACAGACGTGGACCACCACACTAGGCGTAGACTCCGTGCCGGCATGAAGCTCAAATTTCTCACCTGTGTGTAGAAAGGAGAAGAATTTATCAGTCTCTGCTAAACATAATGAGCTATTATAACATATTATGTTGCTATTATGTCTAAAACTTTAAAACAACCGTAAAAAAAAAAATTAAAAACAATAAACACAAAATAATACACAAGTTTTAAAAGAAAATGCTTCACATTTCTGCCTTTAAACCCTCCAAAAGTTGGCCAAATTCACTCCCATTGTAAGTGCCTCACTGTAACCTTGATTTTTGCTTTCTTTGAAAGAAAAGGAGGGACAAGTCTAAATTATTTTTTAGTGGTAATCAACATTATGCAACAAATTGAGCTTAACATATATTGAATTTGGCACTCATGAAGATGTACATGGTAAACAATGACTTTAAGAAAATACAATGCATTAATGAGTCAAATTTCCTACATTACATGTTATACATTATATTTAGCAAACATTTGCAGAAACAACTGTGTAAAACATGATGTATGATCTCTGTCTTAAGTCATACACATGCAAAACTAATATTGCCGTTTTGCTTATTTCTAGGTCATCATCAAGCCTCAGACAATGGAACGCTTTATGGTCAGAAGTCAGAGATATCAAGTAGGAATTGCCCATGTCTGACTTTGAATGGAATGCAGCATTATAGAGTCATTTGACCTGTAATACTAAAAATAAGACCTAGAGGGAGCTCTCTATCTAGACCTCAATCTGAGAAGAATCATTGTTGGATATTTTAGGTTGTCATAACTGCTGTCACAGCCAGAGAAAAACTGCAATGATCAATAGCGTTATTGCTCTTATACACAGAATCCATTTGGAATAGTCAGACTGATGCTCCATATCTAATACTGATGTGAAACGTCCTGTAAAACTACCAGAATGGAGCTCGGTTCACCTTGCAATCCACAGAGCCTCAGTCAGAGCAGTCTGCAGGGGTTTCCATACTTCGGGTAATTAAAGCTACGTAGAACCTCACACATTCACTCACTATTCCACAGAAATAAGCATTTCTACATCTTTCTCCTTCCCGGCTGCATGGGAGCTGGGAAGTGGGTAATATTCGAAATTTGCAGGGTGAATACGCTGTGTGTGTATGTGTGTTTGCAGGACGAGAGCTGAATCAAAGTTTACCACTGTGCCCTTGGGCGGCATGAGTGTGCAGTGCATTGTGATTGCCCATAGGATCCAGCGCACACTAATGGCCTCTTATCTTATTCTCTCTGAAAGTCTCTGTCTTGCACTTTCTCTCTTGCAATTTCTTTCTTTTTTTTTTTTTTTGCGTTTATTCATTACTATCCTGTGCTTTCTCACATTCTCATTTTCAAGCACAAAAACATGCACACATCAAAACCTGTTTATGACTGTTTTGACCGAATTTCGCTTTCAGTTACGTGCCATGTTTTATTCATCCGAAACACACTCACTCCACAATTCCACAGCTATGTTCCTACAAATTTACAATCCATTCCTCTCTCGCATTCCTCTTCTCTTTCCTTTCCTCCACTGTGCTCTCTTGCATAGTCTCCCGAGGGCTCAGCCTCTCTCCGAACCTGGGCATGACGTCAATGCTGCATATTGACGTCAAGAGTGAGAGAGAGACAGAGAGAGAGAGAGGGAGAGAGAAATCAAGCTCATTACTGCAGAGATGAAGCAAAAATATGTCTTCAAAATGTCTTCTTAGACCTTCATAGTCATCTTTAGAAATCGTACTGAAGGACTCTATTTATGCATTTGGCAGATTATTTTATTCAAATTGACTTACAGTACATCAAGGTTTCAATTCAATCAGTTTGCATGTTCCCTAGAATTGAAACCCTTGACACTGGCATTGCTAGTGCCATGTTCTACCAATTGAGTTACCAACCCTGCTAAAAAGACTGGTATAACTGGTCACCAGTGCATGTTGTGTTTTGGATACTGGTGTGCTGGTGTCACCACTAGGCTTCTAAAATTCATACACATCTAGGATGGCATGAGGGTGAGTAAATGATGAGAGAATTTTCATTTTTGTCTGAACTATCCCTTTAAATCACTGGTAAAATCACTCTGGATCCCACTCACCCTGCCCGCTACCTTTTTGAACTGTTTCCTTTTGGCGGCGCTACAGAGCACTGAGAACCGTCAGGCACAGGAACACTTTTTTTCATGAACAGTTATAATTGCCCCATTGAGCAATAATTAATGTGCAATACACAGCTTAGTCTATTTATATTTATCCAACATACCATACCTCTTCTGCCATTACATTCCCTTGCTTCTGTATATAACAGATTGTATTTGTATATTGTACATATGTATATATATATATATATATATATATATATATTGTCCTATTGTGTATTTCTATATATACTTCATTTTCTATTCACATTTTATTTTTATTCTATTTTTTTCTTGTTGTTGTATTGTTTGTGCACTGGAAGCTCCTGTCACCAAGACAAATTCCTTGTATGTGTAAGCATGCTTGGCAATAAAGCTGATTCTGATTCTGATTAACCAGCAAGACTTCCTTGGTTATCCAGCTTCACCAGAAAGACTATTCTGGTCGACCAGCTTCACCTTATAAGTATATCTGGTGGACAGCATGGACTATGCTGGTTCACCAGTTACACCTGCATCAAACCAGTACTAACTAGCATAAACCAACTTGGAACAGCATAGAAATTCATGCTGATCTAAGTTGGCCTTTTTAGCAAGGAATGTAACATTTGTGGTGATGTAACACAGCCATCCCTGATAACGCAAGATGAGCTGCTATTTAGAGCCATGAAAACAACTCTTTATTAAAACAGCAGTGATCTCATTGGCATGTGGAGCACATCTCCCCAGCTCTATCCTCCAATTCATGAACACCGCTCATCAAGAGCTGCGCGTGTGTGCATCACAAGCATGTACCACTGAAGATCCATCATCTAGGAGAGAGAGGGTGAATGAGTATGGCCAAGGAAAGGACAGATGGATTTAGTCTGGTTAGTGTAGATTCAGTGGGCTGGCACAGGGAAAATATGAGGGTATTTTAAGCACATTCTTTTGAAAGAGGGGCAAAACACTTCACTTCCCTACATCCTTTTAAAGGCCTCTTCTTCAGAAACACAAATGACAATTCTGCATTCCTTAGCAACTGTCCAAAAATAAACTCCTCTTCTGATTAAAAAAAAAAAAGGTAACCCTTTATTGTGGGAACAGCATGGCACTGTACAAGCAAGAGGGAACTAGGGAAGACAATCAATACGATCAGCACAGCTGCAGATTGAATAAAAGCCAGTGAATGGATAATGACTCACACAAATTGTTGTGTATTTGGTGTCAGCCATCTGCCACTATGATTGAAAATATCCTCAAATAAATAGTAAAAAGTGACAAGCTATGCAGTACTTTGATCCATTGTGTCCCCTCGGAAATGGATATTAGCCACCGATATATAAAAGTAGAACAGTATATTACTGATATATAAGTTTATATATATATATATATATATATAGAACTGGATCACTGATGCAACGTTAAACTGCCAGCAGCAGGTAAAGCCACTGGAAGTGTTCAAGCGGCCATCTTGGTATACCCAAACTGCCATAGAGCATCAATGACTGACAGGCGAAAACACCCCCGTTTCACCATCTCTGACCTGTGCATTTCGCCCTCTAGTGACAATCATGTTTAATTTTTAATTAGTTCATTATGAATAATATTCGTTACAAGGGAGAAGGTATACGAGCATTCACCTGCCAGTGTTCAGCCTATCAATGCAGCACAACGATCACCAAAGGAAGCGGGGAAACTGTCCACAGGTTGTAATGTAAGTATGAAAAGCTGTAATATTTGCTTGTTTTGGGGTGACAACATGTCCGTTTGCCTTGGAGGGTCCTTAAAAACGTCAAACCGGGATTTTTAATTTGCCTAAAATGCCCGGGATTTGCCTGTTTTCATACTGAAGCGCTCGCTGTTGTCATACATGGATACATGTATAAATTACGTGTTCATTTGCAATTTAAACCTAGCTTATCGGTTTAATTTTAACCAGCTTTACTTTGCATGTCTCCCTCAGGCGCTACACGTGAGGGAGAGAGAGCACACGTTCTTATTCATGTGACCGCGAGAAAAAGGCAAATTTTTGGATAAAACATAAAACAAGTAACTCTGAACAAACACTTCGATGTTCACAAGAAATAAGACCGAAAATATCTGTTTGTATCTTACCTCAATTTCATTTAACTTGTTTACATTCAGCTGATCTGTTCGCCGATTAAGTTTGTTAGAGGTAAACTGTTTGATATAGATACACATAACTCGCTCAGGCTTTTAAGAAACAGGAAAAAATCCCGACTTGAAATAAATAAATAATTACATGTGTGGGACTTTTGGTTGTAGGGATTTATACGCAGATTTCATATAGAAAATCTGTGATTGAATGATTAATGTTTACTCATTG
The DNA here is from genome assembly GCF_019703515.2 of Myxocyprinus asiaticus. NCBI lineage: Eukaryota > Metazoa > Chordata > Actinopteri > Cypriniformes > Catostomidae > Myxocyprinus > Myxocyprinus asiaticus. The sequence continues at coordinate 37,933,683 of NC_059362.1, forward strand.
AAATGAGATGATTTCCTATAAGGGACATTGAAATGTTTGAGCATAGCAATATGGCTGTGCAGTGGCTTCACTGATATGACATCATGAGCAATCCAGTTCTATATATATCAGTGATATTAGCTAGTAACATATGCCAGCCAAACAGGTGATTATCCTCAACAGACAGAATTAAATGTTTTAGAGCAGAGTGTTACTATGAAAATGTATATTCATTATAGAAATTTCCATGATTTTTAAAGACCCCATGAAACCGACACTTGATGAGCGCAGTTTTCTTTCCTGTGTTGCTGTATTTCCAACTGAAAAAGGAAGGGAATGTCTCCAAGGGCTTTTACATTTTTATAAGTAGCCAGTGGTCTTTTGTTACGTCACAGCCATGAACCAATCAGCACGTTTACATGCACATTCTTACCCCCATTTCATGTTAACACCTTTATCAGCACTCTTATCCAATGTGTGCAAGTATTATGCGCATGCCTGTTTACATTTTGATGTCAAAAGCAGAGAATAACCTGATGATTTCTAATCTCACGTAAACATATTGCTATTTGCTAGTCGGTTGAAGGTAGTATTTGAGAAGGGACATTCTCATTCTAAAGGGCATTTGTATGGACAAATGAGATGAGTCATTGATATTTTCGTCCATTTTCCCAGAAGAGAGAGACTGAATTTTAAATTCTAAATGTTTGTTTTGTCAATTTTTAGGAGTACATGGATGAATATGGATGGCTTCAAAGCTAAAGGGCATGGATTAAAAGCCACAAAACGTCTTTAAAGGGGCATTCAGTAGTTCTCTAGCTAGCGTAAGAATTGCTCTTCTTCGTGTACTTTAAGTACCAATATGACAGTGGTGTTACACGCTGTACTGCCATCTATCGACGTGGATCAGCATGATCATCTCTACTGCCCCTGCCAGCTCTGGAATATCACTTGCATCTGGAAAATGTCTGAGTTTGAGGTAATTTCTAAAGTTATTTATTACTACTATAATATAATTGCTTTGCCTAAAAACAAAAGTCAGAATTCAAGCGAACAGACTTCTACAGTTAAGGACAGGTTATTATTGTCCCTCATATCAATAATCTTTGGAAACCCTCTATGTTTCACGTTATTTTTAAAGACAGTTATTACCATTATTAGAGAACTGCTAAGTGTAAAATAAACCTCAATTCTCTAGTGATACAGAATGTCATGGTGAAGGAAAGATTAGAATTGTCTTTATCAAATTTAGCATGTCCATAAATACTGTATTTGAAGAACTCATTTTGCTTCCAAGCAAACCAACTTCATGGTTTACTCAAAATCCACAACAATTGCTGTGCCAAGCTACTGATCGAATAAAGACATATGCCGTTTCATAGAGGTGGAGACAGATGGGTCCCCCTTACTATAGCTGTGATATCAAATAAAATAAAATTACAAGTTGCTTTCCGGTTGCGTTTGTAAACACAGCTGAAAATTGTCCATTACTATCATACGTTAACTACTCACGTAATTTTAAAAAGTTCGAAGGAAACTTGAGTTTTCTGTAAAGTCTGCTGATACTATTTTAGAGAGTGGTCTAAACAATTAATCATTTCTAACCTGTCCAACAAAAAAGAAGCAACATCGGCATCACTACTCAGGTTTTTCTCCATCATCAAATCTTTCCAGCTTGTGTATGCCGTACCGATGTTTTCTCTAGATTTTTGTCTTTGTCGGTCTTTCTGTCTTCTTGCTTCTGACCTTTTTTGCTTCTTCGGCAGTACAGCCACTGAATCTCCTGTTGTCTCCGCTTCTAAAGCACGATAATAAGTATGTTCTATTGTGTTCTTTTCGCTCTTCACGTCACCAAACAACACTGTGCTAAGCACAGACACGCGTATCTTCATAGGCAGCAGCCAATGAGCGTGAGGATTCTCTTCTTCGATGTTTAGTGAAACACAGAGGTTTCCCAAAAGCATCCTTAGCCAACTATGGTTGCAAGTTCCATTGCTACCAACATAGTTCAACGATCTGGTGTTTCCCGAAACCGTAGAACAGCATCGCAAAGTTGTGTGGTTGGAACTACAGTTCTCCACCTGTGGTTAGAAGCATAGTCCCTTGTTAGTTTGCTGTGTGGACATTATTTCACTTCACTGAGGATTATATATCTTTGATTCCATATATATATTTCATTTCGTGTTTACATGCATTTAAGAAAACAACTTATTCCGGGGTATTGCAGAAAGAGGAGTTCTGAAACGTCATGCAAATGCAAATGCAGCTGTTTAAGGGATTAAAGGCTGTTAAAGGAAAGCACATTAACACACACGGTATCTGTACACACAGCTTCTGTGTCCATGTTAATGCGCAAGTGCCGTTTTTGGCTGCGTTCCAAATGGGATAGATCAACCTCCAAAGCACTTCAAAGGGAGAACAATCATAATAGGTATGCTGTAATATAGCTTCAAACTGAATTTTCAGTAAAAATGGCTTAAAAAGTCAGTTCCAAATGACGGGCTTCGCACACTCCACATGCTTGGCTCCAGGTCTCTAATCTAAGTGTCCACAGATGCAGCAGGAATATTTCATTAAGTGTTTTTGTTCTCTCAGGGTGAAGTGGCTAGCGGTATGTGCCTTGTAAACAGGGCAGGGAACAACAAAAGCATTTTGCTTTAATGAGCTAGAGTTTACACTGTGCGTACATGTATTGTTGTATTGTACATTTCCAGTGTGAGCACAGCCTCTCCAGCACAAAAGTGTGTATGGAAAAAGAGTGGCAGAAACACACACACACACACACACACACACACACACACACACACATGCTTAACAAAGAAAAAAGCTTCCTTCCACAACAACCACAATCATTATTGCCTTCCGACAGCAGTCTAACACAGTCAAGGTTCCTGGGCTGAATAGGGTGTTTGTTTAGCTTGCCACATGGTTTCACTTGAGTGCTGTTGATTGCTTACCAGTTTGTACTGTCTCCTCTGTCCTTTAATTGCTATTAACATACAGCTGTGTGACTGAAGCCCATCATGAGCTGACAATGTCACCTCTAAAAGTTTGAGGCATTGAAACATCAGAGCACGAATCATGATTAATTCACATATCTCATTTGATATATCATCCTCAGCACTTGCTCTCAGATGGCTTGATCCCTGCTGAAAAAAAAAAACAGCTTAAACCAGCCCAACGTGGTTAGCTGGCCTCACAGCTTGGCCAAGCTGGTTAGGCTGGTCTGGCAGCTAAACACCATTGTAGCCAGGCTGGGAGAGCAATAAAACAAACTAAATACCAGCTTGGCCAGGCTGGAATAACAGATTAAACCAGCTAAGACCAGAAATCCTCCCTAGGATGTTTTTTCTTCTTCAGAAGTGTTATTTTAATACATAGTGAAATGGGTTTGTATTAAGACTTTACATGCACCCTTTCATGTTGTGTCTTCTTAAGTAATAAAATACTTTAAAAGGCAATTAAGAGATAATCAGTAACAGTAATGTACTGTTCTACTTTAAATTCAGTTTTAATTGAGACAAGATTAATCAAGTTGCTTCAGGATTTAAGTAGAGAACTGTTCATTTAATGTGTCAAATGAAGCCAGCCTGATCTCTGAGGTGTGATTTACCAGCCCTGCATTATGATTCGGATTAATCAAATGAAAACATATATACACTCAAGATAGAAGAATCTTTATCCTTGGGCAATTCAGGATGTAATTTATGTATTTCATTACTTTTGCTTAATTTTAGAAATGTGATAGAAGCTAATGTGAGAAGTAAATTAATTTATGTGTAGTTACGGGATGGCGCGACGAAGTAGCAGAAGCTCAGGATTGATAAAAGTGCTCTTGAGTAAGACACTTGAAGGAATATTCTGGGTTCGAAAGTTAAGCTCAACAGACAGCATTTGTGGCATAATATTGAATAAAATAATTTTGACTTGTGCCTCCTTTTTGTAAAAAAAAAAAAAAAAAAAGCAAATATCTGGGTTACAGTGAGGCACTTACAATGGAAGTGAATGGGGCCACTCCTTAAACATTAAAATACTCACTATTTCAAAAGTATAGCCACAAGACATAAACAATATGCATGTTAACATGATTTTAGTGTGATAAAATCACTTGCTAACCTTTTCAGTGTTAAGTTATAGCCAATTTTACAACGACGATGTAATGTCAACAAAAAATGACTGTAAAAATGTCGATTTAAACAACTCAAATAATACATGAGTTTTAACAGAAAAGTTAATGTAAGTGCTTTTATAAATTATAAGCTTCACATTTTCGCCTTTAAACTCTCCAAAAATTGGCCCCATTTACTTCCATTGTAAGTGCCTCACTGCAATTTTGATTTTGCTTTTTTTAAAGAAAAGTCAAAATTATTTTTTGTGGTAATTAACATTATGCCACAAATACTGTCCATTGAGCTTAACTTGTATTGAACCCGGAACATTCCTTTAACCCCAAAAGGTCTACTAGGATTGTACTTACTAATTACTCAGAAATTAATAAAAATAAATTAATTTCTTAATATTGTTTTTGGGCATGTTATCATCAGCTCATGTATTCCATCCTGTGCTTGTTCCTGTAGCTTAACAGGCGGAGAATGGTGCTGGCAACATGAAGGCTGTGGGTTCGGTTTCCAGGTAGAATATAGTGGATAACATTTTGTTTCCTAAAATTTTCCAGTGACAAGTCATCTTTCTGTACGTCGCAGGATTAAAAACCAGGCGGTCAAGAAGATGTCTTGCCACTTTTCGTTGTCAGTTAGGACAAAAATGTACATGTAAGTGATTAGGGATGGGATGATATGGTTATCTCACGATTCGGTTTGATACACTATATGAGGTTCAAAATTCGACATATTCTCGATTCGATATAATAACACTTAAATGACAAAATATTACAGACATTTTTTTATTTTCTGAAAAAATATTTGAGCAAAATGCTTATTACAGTTTCTCATCAAAATAAAGTTCTTTAATACACAATATAAATGCTCAAAGTTTAAATAATAAGAGTTGCTCATATACCTTTCTCTATAAAAAAGATTACAAACAATAAACTTTCAAAAATAGTGCAGAACAAGCAATAGAACTGAACAAAACCTGTCCTAAAAAAATATGTGAAAGTGTATATTTATATTTTAATAGTTAGTTTGTCATCATTATTATAATCAAAATGTAACTTTGTAAAAATAAAAAAATTCTACATTATATTAATTAATATTATGAGTTTTCTTAACTTACAGACAAGTCAGACAATTCTATTTTTGAGTGAACTGGCTGGATAGATGGCTCTTGGCAAAGCTTAAAATAATATTATGAATTCCAAACAAAAGTTCATCGACCTAGAAAATAGTCCCACCTCAAAAGGACGATTTGGACAAATTTAAAGATCAAATAATAAACTTCAAATTTGTTTTCGTACAGTACTGTAAGTTTGTTTTCTTTTGGTTTTTACAATCTGATGGACTAAATCATGCTGTTTCTTTGCCTTAAGTTGTAGTAAACCTGGAAAATTCTTATAGAAACAGTCACTGTATTGCTTTACATGAAATGGGAAGTGACTGCAATATCAAACCAAATCTTTTGAAATGAATGATCCTAATTTAGACTCTCATTTTGATCGGGGTTGAGTATCTGCTGTATATCGTAGCGATTCATATCGCAGCTCCAGAAGCTTTTAACAGTATGTAAAGTGTTTCTCTGAATAGTGTTGTAACACTCTGATAAGCTATGACTCATCTGTTTACATGGGACATAACTCCATGTAACAGTATAAGGATGGGCAAGGAGGAGGCGGGAACCGGCTGAACAGTCAACATAAAGGTTTAATAAGAAACTAAGCTTAAAACAAACATAAACAAACACACATGCAATGCAGCCGCATGCCTCTCTCTCTCTCGAACTGGTGCCTCCAGCTCGTCTTTATCCCCCTCCCGGCTGATTAGCCCAATTCAGGGCCGACCGTGTGTCCTCATGGGGAAACCCCTGGCATGATGCACTCCCCTCCCCTCTCTTCCTGGAGGGGGGTGTTGCCCTTCCGGCCGTGCTTGCTGACAGGTCTTCCCTACCTTTCTGGAGCCCTGGGAGAGACGAGGGGAGGGAAAGGGGAGAGGGAAAGAGCGAGGCAGAGCGACAGAGAGAGAGAGAGGAGAGAGAGAGAAAAACTTGCTCGCCTGTTCCCGGACACGCTGTCGCTCGGTCCTCAACTGCTCTTCCCCTTCATTGGCGGATGGCGGCGGTTCCTCCGGCTCTCGGAGGCCGGCAGTGACCCCTCCGTCCCCAGACTCCCCTGGCGACAGCGCATTCCTCCTCCCTCCTGGGTTCGGCACCACTGCAACAGTCTCTCCCTCGAACTGGTGCCTCCAGCTCATCTTTATCCCCCTTCCGGCTGATTAGCCCAATTCAAGGCCGGCCGTGTGTCCTCACGGCCTGGCCCCGCCCTCCTCCTCGTCACACTCCATTACATAAATAAAATAGGGTAAAACATCAGTTATACCTAAACATACCCCATAGTTATTTAGATTGAGCCAGACCGAGGGAGATTTAGAATTCAGCAGGATGTTTTCATGGGATTTTGAAATTGATCCCTTGGGGGTTTTGATGGCTGTGAGTCCATAATGCCAAATGTTCCTACTACATAATCCCCAAACGCCTTTTACACTGTCAGCTAAAGATAGACCAAACAGAGGGTGACATTCAATACTGACCTGATTCCATAAGGGATCTACAGCCAACCAGACCATTTAGGTCTGTACCATGATGTACTCACGTGCTGGCCATGATCTTAACTGCTCAGTTGCAAAACGAGGCAAGATGGCCAGAATGTGCCAAACAGCTGTTCAAATGGGAAGACAGGACAAAGCGTTTGATAGGGAAGCAGATGAATTAGGCAGAGTGATATAATCCTGACAAATTTAGACACATTATGAGAAACCGCAAGGCTTTCTTATGAGTATCTTTAAGGATATGCTGTTTTTAGCCTAAAACAGCAGTAAAAGTAACTGACAATAACTTTGTTTTGTTTTTTCCTTGATTTAAAAAAGAAAAATTAATGAAAAAATCCAGCCCCAGAGGAAAATGTTATAGCTCATACTGTAGGTTTCTCTTTCGTAATTCATGCCTTCATGGAGTTCTCAGTTTCACTCAGTTTTACTTTGTTTCAATTGTTTCTCCTAAACTCCATTTTGAGAAGTAATACTGTAAAAATAGATACAAATCAATCAATTGTTGACATTCAGTATGGTAATGTAAAGAGCTATAAAATGAATGTGGATAGCATAGACCAGATAATTTGGTGCTTTTGGGAATAAGAAATGTTTAAGTGCATATTGAAATCTCAGATTTTATAGACACTGTTGAGATCGCTTCTGAAACTCTAGAGGAGAAATGTTTTCTAAGTAGAAAAATCCAAGAAGCTAAAGACTTAAGCAGAAGTCTCCATTTGCCCTCAATTTAATCTTATTGCTGTCAGGGAGAAACAATTGAGATATTGAAGCGAACTCGTACCATATGAAAATGACAATACATGTAAAACACATATATGACATGTACAGTACTGTATGATCCTGTATGGTTTCCACTGATATAAGATATGCCAAATACTGTACTTGTACATATATGTGACAATCCCAAATAAACACATCCTGTATATTACTATGAATTTGTATACATCACATGTATGGATACAAACAGTATATTGCATAAATTAAAAACATGTTTGCACATGTACTTTAGATTATGTCACAAACAGATAAAATCTGGTGGACATCATGGGTGCAAAGCAATTCTTAGCTGATGTTTGGGACTGTGGAGCCAGCCAAGAAGTCAGTAGAGAGCAGAAGATCCTGTCTGCATTGTTTATATGAGGTCACTGAGAGACTGACCTGTTGATATGGCTGTAATGGTGAATATGATATTTATGAGGCAAGAGTCAATGATGGCAGATCTGCCTGTCCCGATGCATTTTACATGACTGACATGGTAAAAGCAGGTCAGAGTTTCTCTGCTCTCTGCTATTTTAATGTCCTCATGCTCTTTCTAGGATGTGCATTGAATTGTAAAGCAGTGATGCAACATACCTGGCCTAAAATTAGCTGTCCTAGTAACCCAAGGGTTGTAGGTTGTTCTCTATTAACTATCACTATTCTACCACTGAGAAAGGCACAATATTATTACCATGGCTTTTTTGGATATGGCACCAAGCCAATGGCATATCTTTTATTTATTTTTTTACTCTATTATAATGGTACAATGGGATTTAAAGTACCTTGGAGTCATATGTAAATACCATGGTACAGAGGGGCCCAAAAGTATGAGACTTAATGCTAGTGAAATGCTCCTATTTTGCATTTTTCTCATTTAATATATTTTCCCTATTATAAATGATATTATCTGCATAAAAATTTGAAATCTTTGGTATTTGGTTTGTCCCCCTTTTGCTTTAATGACAGCATGCACTCAAGCTGGCATTGGCTCACAAAAAAAAAGGCTGAAATTGATTCAGTTGTGGACAGTGGTTCCACATGTTTGAAATTAGTTTTCTTAACTTAACACAAACACTTGTGTAGAAAGAACCAAGCTGAATTGGGTAAACCCAACAAAATTAGACGTGTCAATGTAACTCAATTAAATCTCTTTAATTTCTTTATGTACAAACTAGTGAAAGTGAATGTTAGCATGCCAAATACATACTCGTTGGAAACACTACAGTGTGTAGTTTAGTAACTATACTATGGTTAGCACAGCATTTGCTCAACGAAGCGAGCAATCAATTTCATGTCTGACATCCACCTGTCCTTATCGTTAGCTCAAGCTCCACTCTTCACCCCCAATAGTAAACCCCAAAACTCCAACATAATAGACACTCTACTAAATCTCAACATAACAAAACATTAAACACCAACAACTGTCCCCCGCTATATTCATCTTGCACAAAAACACATAAAATAACACCTAATTTTAACATTTACTCTCCCTATCGAGTCCCATGCAAAGCATGTTAGAAATGGAAATCACCTGCCCAGTTTCATCAATGCTACATTAACACCACAAAAAGTATTCCTGTAGCCCCAACTCAAATGGATTAAGTAAACTTTTATTTTAAAATATAAATGGATAGAACGCAATGAAATCAAGTTGTGACCAAATGTTCTATTATTGTGTTGCTTTAGTTCATTTTCATTAGGTGAATTGAACAAGCAGTAAAAAAAATCATTTTTTGAGTGCTTCACAAGTTTGTGCAAAACCTGATGAAGGAAATCTGACCCAACATGGTCAATGTCAGAAATGTGCTAACATTTGATTAGTGGTCTAGGATTGGAGTAGTATCTTAAATGATTTGTCTTGATGTTACATCATAACTTTTATTTGCTTAACTTTTTTTCAATTTGGAGCAAGGCACATCTGGTAATTCTTCATCATCTACTGAGGAAATATTAGTGGTTGGTGGTAGACAACAGGAAGACAAATCAGATAAAAAGATTTGGCGAACATAACTGCTCAGTTACATAACACTAAGGAAGAATGCCAGTCATATCATCTGTAATTTAATACTTGATGCTATAAAAAACTCTAGTGAAAATTCATGGTGACCCGTTAATGGGTGACTGCTCGTACACAGGAAACACACTTGAACATTTGTGCTTATTTACTTGGAGATGGCCAAGCTGTTCCCAGGAGAGTTAGGGCACTCACACTCCTACTGTATGCTTGTAGGTATGTGTGGTCCATACCAAACATAGCCCCCCATCAGCACTGTCAAACATCCAGATAAGCAGGAGCATCTACATGCCAGTTCTATTCAAAACACACTACAACTCTACGAGCACAGACTACAGTAACCACTCATCAAGGCACAGGGGGAGTTGCAACACACCGCTGAAGGTCAGCTGAAGAAGAGCGGGATTTGATTGGGAGCAGGGTAGTGAATGTAATCACCTGCACTGCAGTGAAAAGGACTATTTAAGACAATAGCTAACCAAGTGGGTAATGGATGTGCCTGATTTGAGAGGATAGGGAGGTGCAGCATGTCACTTGACATCCCAGCATGCAAGACCAATAGAAGTTCAGAGTTCAGGTGTGGACAAGATAACACCTGGTTTATGATGGAGAGACTTTTCCTGACAGTGCCAATAAGGGTCTATAATACCTGGAGAAAGCTTACCGCTGGCATTCCCATTCATCTCCCCTGCAGACAAAACAGCTCAAACTAGCCTATTCTGGTCCCAGCCTGGTCAGGCTTTTCTTTTCCTGGTTTAAGAGGGGCGTTGGTCTATTTCACAATTTTAAGTGGTACTGGTAAAATATCTATGCTATCATGAAATATGTGCAATTTATATGTTGCCTGCAAAACACTTTATTTCCTCAAAATACAGGGCTATTTCTGAACTGGTTTCAATGGAGAAATATGGTTTTTACCCCCAGAATTGTGTAGTTGCAACATCTACCAGCATGGTCTAACTGGATCTTGCAAGCAAACCTAACCTTGACTCTATGACTAGTGCATAATGGATCAGGCCAATACATCAAATGGACTCGAATGGAGACCATTAAATGGGGCCGCAAGCTTCATTACTGCTGAGTTGCAACTGACCTGGGCCGAGCTTGGCAACTGCATACAGCAAGTCGTAGTTAATAACAGGTTTGGCTTCATCAATCTGTTGCCAGCCAACAGGAGGTGAGCCAGGTGGGGAGATGAGGAACTGTTTCGAAGGCTGGGGAGGGGCCAGGTGCAAATTGTCTCCATCGGATGCTGGGTTCTGCACCTGAAAGCCAGAGGATGCAGGTGTTAGTCCAATCAGGATTCATTTAAACAAAAAGACAGCCTTCTCCTCCTCCATTTTTTAACTAGAACACTTGATGATCAGCTGCGGTCTGACTAGAACTTTCTCAAGTATTTTGAAAACGTGTTAAATTATAGATGAAATTGATACTTTCTGTATGACTAGATTGACTAAACGAAATAGCAAAAACAATGACTGTTTTTTAAACAGGATTCCCAGACACTTTCTCATCTGTCATTGGTCAGACAAATAGATAATCCTGGTCAAAACACACACCGTTAGTTGAGCTAATGTTGCTATGTTGGGCTTTTGGATGCTTAAACAGAGCATGGGAAATCAGCCTACGAAATGGCTTAAGTATCATTGTCTGCATATTACGCTGGGATAGTAGAAAGTCATTTAAAGCTATAGTTGACCCAAAAATGAAAAACAAAAAAAAAAATGTTCTGCATCAATAACTCACCCTCATGATGTTTGGAACAACATCAAAACAATCACACACATCATCTTTAAAGCAAATATATGCTACAACTTCAAACCTTGTTGGGGCTTTGTTCTTGAATATCAACAAGTTTCTGCTAAAAACTACCTTCTCTACACTGCTCACATATTTAATATTTCCTTAGTTTGAAATCTGCAGTCTTTGCAATAGCCAAGTAAACTAGATTGAAACAGTTTCACTCAGATGTGCAGCTAATCCCAACTATCAAAATGCATCTATTTGAGAACTGTCTTCTCCAGCCAGTTGATTCATCCCTACTGTACAGTTGTGGTGTAATTCCTGCACACGCAAGGGGTTAGAGAACCTGGCATGTTTTTGCGGAAGGATTACGATGAGCATGTTGTATGATCAAATGGTAGCTGCACTGTTGTGGACCTTATGTAGAGGACAGACTTTCTAATGTCTCAAAATGACATGAGGACAACAGTGAACCCAATAATAATGCATAGTTTATACTTTAAAGAGCAACGCAATATAGTCTCTAAATGGCTGCTTAAAATAGTGCATGCAATCAGTAAGCAGTATGTTTTAAGTGTCAAAAAACAAAAGGGGTGGCAGGATTTTTGCATTTCTGTATGATATAGCTGGTGGGCACTTCACTTTGAAATTAAGTTTATTTAATCAGTTCAGACTAGAAATACCATAATACCATTTGTCAAGTGTTTAGTTTGTATTCTTAGCCATCTGTTGTGGTATATGTATACCTACATGTACTTGCATTAAAAGTCCCCTTGTTAAGAAAAAACATCTGCTTAAAACAACATTATAATGCTGTCAAGTTACATTTTAGGCCACTTCACTGTTGTGTGACGCATGTATACTGGTGTCTTAAGTCACCTAAGCCAATTCTCACCTGGGCAAAGTAGAGTTTCAGTTTTTTCCCTCTGAAAGGTGTCTCATGCAGCTCTATCCTGGCACTGGCTGCTGCTTTGGGATTACTGAAGTTGATTCGTACACGTCGAAAGCTTTTAAACTGCTGGAACATCACACCTTCGTCGTATGCGAGGAAGAGCGCCTCGAACATTTCCTAAAAGACAAAAATAAATAAGGAAAATTAACAAGGCATCAATATTTAAGTTCTGTCCACCAGCAAATGTCGAAGTATGAATAATGCATGTGTCTTCACAGAGGTAGTTAAATAGTTCGATAAAATGTTTTTTTACTAAGCCAGAAACAAGCAAAGCCTGTTCCAGCAATATCAGTCTTATCAGGGCCATGAGAAAATTATTATGAATAATGTCAGCACATCACTGAGTGAATGAATGTCATTGTATTGTTTTATGAGACAAGAGCGCTCTTTGGACTAGGCAAGCCTGAGAGGACATCCAATGAGCTCGGCTAGAACTGGACCCTGTTGGAGAGACAGTGGCTAAATCTGTTATGACTTCATATTAATTTCCTGTGCAGGAGAGGAACTGATAAAAGCAATTCTTTCTGCAGCTTGTCTCTCAGTCCATCTGGGTCTGCCCTGTTGAAAAGACCAGCAATGCTGAGGAGGATACAGCTGCAGGCAGACCTCCAAAAAGTGGCAGGAGCTCCAAACAGCCAGAAAAGATACAGGGAGCCCCTAACCTAAACCTTTTCAAAACCCTAACCGTGAGTGGAAGTGGAGTTTTGGAGTTCATGCAACCCCTTTTTTTTGAGTAACCCCGCCCTCTTTTGGAGATTTCGCCTGCAGCTATACCAACTTGGAATTGTTGGCGATATGCATAGTCATTTCTGTGGTGGTTACAAACCTCAGTAATCAAGGGGTCGATAAAGATACCTTCAAATGTCTGTACTATTAAAATAATTATTCAGGTAGCAAGCTACAAACATGTCAGGAAGATTCTCTTCAAACATTTGCTAGTAGCTGACCTAAAAAAAAAAAACCATGTAAGAAGATTTTACATTATTGTCCACTTAACAGTAGCAGACTTTGCAGCATCACTGAGAATGCAACATGTACTTTATGTGCATTATGAATTCCGGTCTGACACATTCCGGAAAGCAGTGATGCAAAATATCAAGCTTACGTAGCTAGAAGCCTTCATAAACTGTACTTGCGTAGAGCATATTTTTAACTACGTATGGTTTGCTTATTAGGTCAATAAAACCACACTGTTATAAAAATCTCCATCTGAGAAGCATCTGAAATAGAATTTCTGGAACAGAAACACCTTAAACTGATTACTGTTTCCAAAAAAGAAAGCGTCATCAAATGTGTGTAGGCTATCACATTCCTGATTTGATTGTTCAACATAGTGAGGTATATAATGTGTTATTTTGAGAGACCAGTTAAAATGGCTAATGTTTCAGTGTTAGTTTCCATTGCCTTTTAAAGGCATATGAGGGCACCACAAACATGAAACCCTCAAGTATGACCTTAAATTCTACAATGTGAGAACATACTATACTCCACAATGTTAAACCGTTATATCCAGAACTAGAAGGCATGTCTTAAAAGGTTAGTTCACTCAAAAATGAAGATTCTGTCGTAATTTATTCACCCTTCTTATGGTTTCCACGAAAGGAAGAAAGTCATATGGGTTTGGAGAAGGGTCTGTCTGCGTCCTGCAAGACTACTACAAGAGACGCCCACTACAAGTTACGCCCCCCTTCAAATAACCAGCAAAATGCTTGAGTCTTGCGAGAGTTGGATGTCACATTCATACACTGTGTTTGTTGTATTTATTTGGAGTACCGCAGCAACCCTACACCTATCCCTACCCCTAAACACAAAAGATTTAAAAAATGAAAAGTTTGTAAAATTATTAACTATACAGCAACTTTAAAGTTCTATTGAACACAATCATACCACCGTATCACTAGGTGGCGTCAGTTAGGGAGGAGAAATGTAGAGGAGAAGAAGCTAGCAGTATGCTAAGCTAAAAGGCTAACCGGTTAGCATGTGAGCTAACTGGAGCAAACAGAACACATCATTTATATCTTCGGTTTAATAAAATGATATGTGACATAATTTATAAGTTATTCTTTGTCATAGTAACAGTACATAGTTGAGACAACATGAATCATACATAGATTGCATAGGATTTTAAAAGTTTTTTCAGCAACAGAACTGCTTTGTATTTCAAGGAGTCGTTACCTAGAGTGGGCATGTCATGTAGTGGGTGTTCCTTGTCATCTTGCCAGATGCAGACAGATACACTTGCTCTAGGGGGAGGGTCCTTGTAATCAGTATATTGTAAGTTGCTTAGGATAAAAGTGTCTGTTAAATGACTATTTACCATCGATAAAGAAAGACTGTGGTCTTTGCTTCACAATACACAGAATCTAAAGTTATCACTTTTCTTATCATGAAATAGTGAATGTGCTTCATAACAATGTCAAGAGACAGAGGCAGATGAAAAATTAGAGGCTCTTGCTGGTACTCTTTTCCCGAGACAGATGTATCGCTGAGCCAGCTCTCTTCCATAACGTCAATTCGCCAAACATCTTGTAACCTGTCACAATCTGTGCAAAACTTCAGCATATTCCTTCATCGCTGTGCCAAGAGGAAGTGTCCCTAGAGATGACAGCTGTGGATGCGTTAAGTCCGCCGCATGTCAGGATGTGAGGTGTGTATCAGCAGTGACAGCTGGGCCATCTCTGAATGACTCAGCAATGGCAGGTGACACCAGATGAGTCCATGAGAGTGTTGCAGTGCATATGTGTGCATTTTCTATATTACGCTGTCTTACTCAGCACTTCCCTGAGGTTTTTCAAGATGCTGAATGTGTCCAGAGCTAATTAAATAACCAGAATTGATGGTTTCTGAAATGCAGAATCACAGGACATACTGTAATTCTGATGCACTGTGCCTTAAAATGAAATAACTTTTTTCAAACATTGTTAGGAAAAAAATTCAGTGACTTAAATGAAGGAACAATTTTTAGTCTTGCAATTTAAATTTTACATTTGTCCACAATTCAGACCAGGTATTCTTCAGTAAAAGTACAACAACAAATTTTGAACTAGATTTGGACGTTTTCTGTTTGTGAGAACTTGCTGCCATCGTGCTAGGGTTTCACTAAGGTGTTCTAATTGTTGTTTAGCATGTTGCTATTTGGGTGTTCTGGGTGGTTGACAGATGGTTTCTTACTGGTCCAAATCAAAAGAAACCACCCCCAAGTCTCTATGATACAGTATTCTTGTCCCTACACTGTAAGTTTCGGGTCCTCCTTCGAAGTTTTAATCCACCAGGCAAAAATCCACTTGCGTGGAAAATTAATAGCACATATCTCAACAAGTCACACAATTTTAGGTACTATTTATATTCATAGCTCAAATGGTGAGGGATGTGTTATGCATATAAGTTTAATACTTAGGGATAGTGATTTGTTAAAATCCCTAATGCTAAGTATGAGCAATAGCAATGGTGACACTTGCAAGCACCACTAATTATAGCTGCACATGCCAAAAATATACAACATCTGGGTCACAGCCAAGTGTAAAAAGTTTATGAGTGTTATACTTTCTATATTTAGCATATCATATTGATGCCTAATTTACAAATCAATACAGTAACACATTTTAAATAGAAGAAAGGTGGAGGAGGTAAATATAGCAGAAGGTTTATTATCCTTTTATTGCCATGAGTAACTCAATAGCTGTATAACTTTCCTCACCTCTCTTTGACTTTTAAAGGAAAGTAGTGGAAACAACTTACATTCCTTTACAAATATGGACACCGAGATGACAGGAAGAGGATGCAGGGTTATGAGGAGTGGAATATTTGGCTTTCTAAAAATACTCTAAATCTAATCAGAAAAGATCTGTGGAAGTGGTGGGCGTGCCGAGAGAATATTTTAGGGCTTTAATACAGCTATGCAGAGCACAGTGAGGAAATTGTGGTAGAACCAGATGTTTTCTGAAAGAACAACTGGCACCTGTTAGTTCGATATGGTTTATACTTTCAATTTAGTCACATATCCATATGAATAATTATTAATATTATGCCTCTCTTAGACCTTTTAGCAGAATTCAGAGTATTCATGTGAATTCAGGTGAATATAAGAATAGCTGTTTCTCATGAACTGACATATTTTAAAAACTCTTAAAACCTTAAAAAAAAAGAATTTGGGGTTAAAAAGACACTAATCACTAGTATAAAATAAAACACATTTAATATTAGGGCTGTGAATGGATTAAATTTTTTTAAACTAATTAATCGCACAGATTTCTGTGATTAATCATGGTTCACAGTACATTAAAACAAACATTAAAATATAATCATAACTATATTTACTTTATACTTTGTCTCAAAGAACTTGAAAGAATTGGTTAGTCATAATTTATAATTTATAAATGTTATAAATATGAACATGATAAAATTTTCCTTTTTTGCGGATAGAGTTAATTAGTCACATTTTTACAGATATAAATCTTTAATAGAAGTATATGTATACATGCCATAAATTCAGTGGACATGCTGTAATAAAAGTTTTTTATTACAAGATAAAAAAATCTTCTGGCATTTTCCATTGGACTTTTTAAATAATAAGATCAAATGGGAAGATTCGATTAATATCAAGTTTTATTGGCAAAAGAAACTTAAGTGTATATAAAACAAATTTAATGCTGGAGTTTAATTTGCTGAAGTTTTAAATCTCAAAAAAATTATTACTATTATTTTCACATTCAGTCTCTCTCACGTGGTTTCACTCTTGACCCTGGTTCAGATGACAGTGAGTAAGCGTTTTCGGTCAGTGTGAAGAGATTCGGCAGCTTGCCCATATCTCTCCCATACTTGGCTCACCATTTACAGGTGAAGTCTCCATTCTCCGTACAGTAAATCTGCTTGTCTATTATGACTGGGACATGTGTCAAGCATAATGAACAAGCGTGCACTGCTCCATACAATCAGTTTCTGTGCTAAGATGTTCAGTTGAGTCAAGCTTGTACCTCCTGGAAATTTAAATGTAATTTTAGCCACAGGAGGTGTGGAAAAACATTAGTGAAGTTTCAGGAAGTAAAAAAAAAAAAAAAAAAAATGGATACTGCATTACGTTGCGTAAATTTTTAAAAATGCATTAAACAGGCAACTATTAATTGCGGAAATTAACATGTTACATTTCCCAGCCCTATTAAATATAAAAAGCTCAATATCTCTGCTTTCAAAATAGCCAGCCCTGAAACACATAGAAATGCTCTGAGCATGAAAGCCTTCTTTTCAGCTATTATAGTAAAAATCGGCATGTTTCCATATAATGCCTAGAATGCAGGGCCCACTTTGTGTCCAACCCTGATTTGCACCTACATTATTATTGACTATCAGCCTCTGTTCAATGTTTGTTTCTTCAGTTTTAGTAACTAAAGAGACAACTAATTGAGTAGAAGTAATTGTTTGCATCATGTGTTAACCTCATTTTGAAAGCTGTTAGTACACTGAAGACAATCCATGGAAAACAAGATCCAACATTTTGAAACTTGTTTGTATGAGGGGGCCTTGTTAGCTCAGCGAGTAAAGACACTGACTACCACCCCTGGAGTTCGTGAGTTCATATCCAGGGCGTGCTGAGTGACTCCAGCTAGGTCTCCTAAGCAACCAAATTGGCCCGGTTTCTAGGGAGGGTAGAGTCACATGGGTTAACCTCCTCGTGGTTGCTATAATATGGTTCGATCTCGTGGGGCGCTTGGTGAGTTGTGCGTGGATGGCATGAAGACTCCACACGCGCTATGTCTCTGCAGTAACGCGCTCAACAAGCCATGTGATAAGATGCACGGACTGACGTCTCGGACGAGGAGGCAAATGAGATTCGTCCTCCGCCACCCGGATTGAGGCAAGTCACTAAGCCACCACGAGGACATTCCAAATTGGGGAGAAAAAGGGGAGAAAAAAAAAAGGGAACTTGTTTATATGGAGGTAAATTTGGCTAGTCACAAAAGCACAAAGAAAGAGCAGACAGAAATATCTCCAGTTCTCCATTGAGAATCTCACTGGTACTTTATCTTCATTGAGAACTGTGTTCTCCTCAGAAGAACTTGGAGAAATCTAAGGCTTTGTTCACACTGCAGTAAGAATCAGATTTTTTCTCAAATCCGATTCTTTAGACTGACTGTTCAAACTGCAGGTTATATGTGGACAGATCAGATTTTTTGTCATAGTAACGATGCAAACTTGTGAATGTTTGTCAATGGATGTGTTTATCAATGGATGTTTTTCATGAGGGCATCCAAATATTAACACATTCTTCACAGAAAATGGCTTAAAAATGGGAGAGGTGGCATATGCAATATTTATTGCTGCTAAGGTTTACAACTGTCCCGTATTTGCCAGACGTCCAGCATTTTATCCCACACGGGACACACTTATTATTTTAGCTGGTAGCGAAACGTCCCGTATTGAAAGGGTTGGACAGCGAGACTTTTGAAGAGGACCCCTTCCTGTATTAAAACGCTTATAATACTCAAGTGTTCCTTATTCGCGTGAGACATTCAACCTCATCGCGCTGTGGTGGCTCGCATCTTAGCGCATCTCTTTGGGTGAGTAAAGCCTGTGTTGTCTGTGTTATTTTAAAAGAGGTTTGCACTGCTTTGCTGCCCTGTAACATACAGTATACTCTATATAACATATGGGTGCGTTCCAATCAGAAGAGATTCTCATACTTCACCTTCCACTGTCGGAGGGCTGAAAGGTTTAATAAAACGGTCATTCTGAACTCACTTTTTAAGTAATTTTTATTGAAAATTCTCTTGTAACGATCCTACAGCATGGCCATCATTATTGCTTTCCCTTCTAAATGTCCTGTGAAGGCATCGTTTATGCCATTTGGAATGCAGTACATATCTTCTCATTGCAACACCTGATGAAAAAACCTTCATGCACAACGAATGACGGAAAAAACACATGAAATCCGATCTGACTGTTTAGACTGAGACGCATTAAGAAAAATCTGATTTTAATCAGATTCCAAACCACCTACGAATGTGGTTTGGATCAGGCTTTTAAAAATCAGATTTTTTCTGCCTGTGTGAACATAGCCAAAGTACTGCTGTGCTTTCAGTTTTCTGCTAGGAGCTGACCTGAAATAATTTTCCTTTCCCAACAGAGGCCAGCTATATTCTTCTACTTTTGATCTTACAGGTGTCTATAAAATCAGACTTCAGCAAATCAACAGGCTTGCTCTTCATTTGCCACCACCTTGAAACACATTATGTGAAAACAGCAACTGTTTAAAGCAGTTGGCTTCAAGTGCTCTGAAGAGGTGGAAATGCACATTGATTCAACCTGGTGCATGCTGGGATTAATGTCATAAGAATCAGCCATAATGTTGTCAAGACGAGGCCATGCTGGATATGGAGCTGGCTACATACAATCTTTCTTTGAGTTCTCAACCGCAGCCTCTCTGCGAGTTCTGATAATGACTAAATACTAAAAAAACAGGGTAAATACAGTGTACAGTGAAATTGTATGACACTAAGAAATCAAAATACAGTAATTTACCAACTTGTTGTCTAAACAAATGTTCTTCAACCTCATTTTTTGTGAAGACCTAAACTAAGGCAACCAATTGGACCTCTGTCGAAGTAGACTCCATATTTAATTTGATACAAATGTAAACAAAGGTGTAAGGGAAATTTGTACAGTCCAATCAAAAGGTCCTCGGACACATCTAATTTTCACAACCCATGTTTTTCAAAGTATCTTATCCACTGGAAATTTGTGGAAAGACATTTTCAATGTTTCTTTGATTAAACAATCTACACCAAGGTCCACAACAGTACAAAATACTGAATGGACAATTCTTCTATCCATCACAGCTTAGTGTTCATTTGTGTCCAGTTAAAGATGGCTTATCCTTTGACAAAGGTCTGTTGTCTCGAAAAACATTTACACTTTAGGTGAGAGTGGAGTGATATAGGACAAAACAGTGTGAGTTATATAAGAAAGAGAGGGAAAATAATTTGTTTTGGAAGCAAAGGTAAAGACAAGCAGCCATGTTAGTTTATTAACAGCCTGTGGTGACGTCGGTGCTGTATCTCAACTCACTAAAGCATGAAATTACAGCACTTTGACACACTCAGTTACCAGCTTTACGCTCGACAGCTAAAAAGACCATCACTGATAAAAGAGGTGGTAAAAATAACAAACAATATCCCAGTGACACTTCCCTTAACTTAACATAGATTGTTGCTTGTGTGCCAAGACAAACCTAAGCAACTGCATCAAATGACAATACTAAGATGTTAACATTTATTTCGAATGGAATGAGTGGCCTTTACATCTAGAAAAGAGAGGTGCTATGCTTTTTCCACTCTTCTATGAGGGTGGTGTGGTATGCATTTGGGCATTTAAGCAATTACAGCTGCAGCCAAGCTGTGTTTACTGTGCACTTTGTGGCATGAAAACGTTCTTAACAGGGGGTTGGGGGTTGGAAGAGGGGAAAACGCAAACTGAGCCTAACCTTAACATTGATCCTGAAATTAATGTCAAATTGAACAGTTCCCTGCTTTTAATCAAGACCAGATCCTCTGCTTGCTGGGAGATGAATTAGCCTCAGACCGGGAATGGGAGAGGAGAGTTTTGCATGGAGACACACTATTCATCTCAAACACATCCAGGCCAGATCCTATTGAGTTCTTCATTTTTGTGTTCTACTTTGACATAATATGACGATATAACAACAGTATAACTCTTTAAACATGGAACATTAAAACAGCACTATACTTCTCTTAGGAATACAAATATAAAACAGCAGAGATGAGTCAGAGTTAGACATCAAACTTTCGTACCATCCTTGACTCAGGCATGCAGAACATCTGAAAATAAATATTATAGCGGTAATGGAAATGAGCAGAGAGGTAATCCAGTGTGAAACAGTAAAGTAAACAGCCAGGGGTTTAAAAGACTCAACTTTACAAAGCACGCTAACGGACCGCCCACTGTCCGTTCGTTAACCGTCTTATGCATAGTGCACATATGACTGGAAAGTACTTTCTTGACCTGAAATTTGGTAAACTGATATGACAGGAAATAGACCCTGTGCTGCAATGCCTGAGATGACCTGATAGGAAGCAGGTCACCTCTGTGACACCCAGAGAAAATTAAAGTGACCTCCTGACTTGCAATGTTCCCAGCGAAAAGCAAATAAATGTGGAAAGCCCAGAAGACCTGCTGCTTTTCCTGCTATTACTCAGTATTATTGCTGAGCTGAACCACAGCCTAGTCACAGCACAGGCAATAAGAAACATGTCTAAGGAAACTTGAGATGCAGGAAAAAAAAAAAGAGAAAAAAGAGACACTGCATGCTCTTATGGTGGTGAATACAGTAGGCGTGTTGCTAATGGAAAAGGTAAACATATAATATGTGAAACTGGAAAATAAGCCAGCCTCGATATATCATATCTGGGGTTTTCAAGTAACATTTTAATAATTAAAAAAAAAAGTATTTATTATATTAAAATGTATATATATATATATATATATATATATATATATATATATATATATATATATATATATAATTTAAAAAATACTAATATTTATTTATATATATTTTTTTAAATAATAATTTTTTTTTTATAAATTGTATTATTTATATATATTTAAAATTTGTAATTTATAAAAATACATATACACTCACCGGCCACTTTATTAGGTACACCTGTACATTTATTTATTCATGCGATTATCTAATAAGCTAATCGTGTCATGCAGATATGGGTCAGGAGCTTTAGTTATTGTTCACATCAACCATCAGAATGGGGAAAAAATGTGATCTCAGTGATTTAGAACGTGGCATGATTGTTGGTGCCAGACGGGCTGGTTTGAGTATTTCTGTAACTGCTGATCTCCTGGGATTTGCATGTGCAACAGTCTTCAGAGTGTGTAAAGAAAGGTGCGAAAAACAAAAAACAACCAGTGAGCGGCAGTTCTGTGGACGAAAACGCCTTGTTGATGAGAGAGCTCAATGGAAAATGGCCAGACTGGTTCGAGTGGTACCCGGAGGGGTCTTCTACTGCTGTAGCCCATCCACTTCAATGTTCGACATGTTGTATGTTCAGAAATGCTTTTCTGCATAGAACTGTTGTAATGTGTGGTTATTTGGGTTACTGTCACCTTCCTGTCAGCTTGGACCAGTCTGGCTATTCTCCTCTGACCTCTGTCATTAACAAGCCGTTTTCGCCCACAGAACTGCCGCTCACTGGATGTTTTATACTCTAGAGATTGTTGTGCGTGAAAATCCCAGGAGATCTGCAGTTACAGAAATACTCAAACCAGCCGTCTGGCACCAACAATCATGCCACGGTCTAAATCACTGAGATAAAAAACCAAGCTCCTAACCCATATCTGCATGATTTTATACATTACACTGCTGCCACATGATTGGCTGATTAGATAATCGCATGAATAAGTAGATGTTCAGGTGTACCTAATAAAGTGGCCAGTGAATGTATATACTACTGTATATACAGTATATATATATATATATATATATATATATATATACACACAGTTTTGAAACACTTATTCTTTATTATAATTTTTTTTCTTCACATTTTAGAATAATAGTAAAGCCATCAAAACTATGGAATAAAATATATGGAACTATGGGAATTATGTTGTGACTAAACAAAATCCAAAATAAATCAAAACTGTGTTATATTTTAGCATCTTCAAAGTAGTCACCCTTTGCCTAGAATTTGCAGACATGTACTCTTGACATTTTCTCAACCAACTTCTTGAGGTATCACCCTGGGATGCTTTTTAAACAGTATTGAAGGAGTTCCCATCTATATGTTGGGCACTTATTGGCTGCTTTTCTTTATTATTTGGTCCAAATCATCAATTTCAAAAACTTTTTTTTTTTTTTTATTATTGCATTTTAGTTTATAATGAAATAAATTTATATGGTGGCACAATTATATTTTTGTCTACAAAACTAATTTCAAACATTTAAGCATATGCCTTCAGATCAAAAGATTTTTAAGATCATGGGAATCATTTCAGTCAAATGTTTCAAAACTTTTGACCGGTAGTGTACATATACAACCCCAATTTCAAAAAAGTTGGGACAGTATGAAAAAGGCTAATAAAAACAAAAAGGAGTGATTTATAAATCATATTCACCCTTTGCTGTATTTAAAGCACTACAACTACACATTATATGATGTTTTTCCTTGTTAATTTCATTGTTTTTTGAAAATGTCCAGTAATTGAAATCCAGTAAGATGATTGCAACATGCTCCAAAAAAGTCGGGACAGTCGAGTGTTTACCATCACCATTTCTTCTAATAACATGTATTAAGCATTTGGGCACTGAAGACACAAATTTGTTAAGTTTAGAAAGTGAAACTTTCCCACAATCATCCATTATGTAGGTCTTTAGCTGCACAATTGTACAGGGTCTTCGTTGCCATCTAATGTGCTTCATAATGCGCCACACATTCTCAAATGGAGATGTTCAGGACTGCAGACAGGCCAGTCTAGCACCCACACTCTCTGCTTACACAACCATGCACTTGAAATCCGGGCAGTATGTGGTTTGAAGTTGTCCTGCTGGAAAATGCAGGGACGTCCCTGGAAAAGATGGTGCTGCATGGCAGTATATGTTGCTCCAAGATTTGTACATATCTGTCTGCATTCATGGTGTCCTCACAGATATGCGAGTTACCCATGCCATGGGCACTGACACACCCCTGGCCCATACAGACACTAGCTTTTGGACCTGACACTAATAACAGATTGGATGGCCCTTTTCCCCTTTGGCACGGAGAACACGATGGCTTTGTTTTTGAAATGTGGACTCTTCAGTCCAAAAAACACAGTTCCACTGTTCTACTTTCCATCTAAGATGACACCGAGCCAGGAAAAGTCGGCAGCTCTTCTGGACAGTGTTGATGTAGGGCTTCAGCTTTGCATAGTAAAGTCTTAACTTGCATTTGTGGATGCAGCGATGAGTGGCGTTGACTAACAAAGGTTTACTAAAGTTATCCCAAGCCCATGTTCATGATATCCATTACAGATGAATGATGTTTTTTAAGACAGTGGCGTCTGAGGGATCAGAGATCCCTCGCATTCAGAAATGGTTTTCGTCTTGCCCTTTACACACCGAGATTTGACCAAATTGCTTGAATCTTTTAACTATATTGTGCACTGTAGTGGGTGAAATGCCCCAAATCCTTCCAATTTGTCTTTGGGGAACGTTGTTCTCAAAGTGCTGGATTATTTGCTGAAGCATCTGTTGGCAAATTGACAAGTTTTGAATGATCCTTGCTTTTGAAGGACTAGGCTGTTATATACTATGACACGATTGCCTCACCTGTTTAACATCTCCTGTTTCGCATCGCCTTGTTATTTCAACTCGTCAAATTGTTATTAGTCTTAAATTGCCCGGAGTGTGTTGCAATCATCTGATTTGAAATTACTGTAAATGTTCAAAAAACAATTAAATTCACAAGGTAAAACATCATATAATGTGTAGTTTTACTGCTTTCAATATAGCAAAGGGTGAAGATAATTTACAAATCACTCCTTTTTGTTTTTATTAGCATTTTTCATACTGTCTCAACTTTTTCAGAATTGGGGTTGTATATATATATATATATATATATATATATATATATATATATATGCTTGTATTCAAAGCGACTTACTGTACAGTGCATTCCAGGTATATTGTACATTATATTAGTATGTGTGTTCCCTAGGAATTAAACCCATGACCTTGGCGTTGCTAGCACCATTCCAGCTGAGCTACAGCAACATTATGCTTCCATTATGTAAGCCAAAAAATTCCTATCTATTTCTGGAAAGATGGAACACTGATAGTCATCTTTAAAAAAAATACTCCTTGGCTCCTGACATTCCTTCCATTCTCAGAAAAGAGACACTACATTAATATTCTCATCACAGTACTATGCTGTCAGGACACACAAGATACATCAAAGATCCCTCTAACCCCCCCTCTCCCAGATTTGATTCTGGTCACCATGCAGGTCTATTAAATATTTACTACACATGCAAGTACGGTATAGAGTAGTCCTCTAACAGCCCTAAATACCTTCATGTCACTAGTAAAAAAACAAGGAGAAAATATTTTTCTGATTCCAGAGCAGTTACAAAGGATGCAATGAACCATTATGACTTAAATTAAAAAGCCATCCACATAAAGGATAGATAATCAATAATGACTGCAGGGGTCTGACAGGGTGAGTGATGTGGAAAGGTGGTCAGTCGGCAGGGGAGTGACGCACTGAAGATAAAGTTTTTTTTTAAATTAATGGTGTGTGGCATCAATAAAAGAGATGTCACAACAATAATATGACTCAAAGCAAACCTCCTCCAAAAAAATCACAATCTACGACTGAGTGCAAAAATGAGGTACCGACAAGATCATTAGACAGAAAATGTAATGAATTTGAAATTATATTATAAGAGATATAATATTACAACTCAAATTCTAATTCTGAGATAAATGGAGAAACAGCAAGTGTACTGTAAAAATTCACATCTGTGTTAAATCCTGTTGAGAGCACATATGCCAGACAAAAAAGTACTTATAGTATACTAAAGTACATACTTCACTGCTGTGTGCTTCTTTGTTCTGAATGACCCATAATGAAGCTTGCTAGGCTGTTATATAAGTGTTTCCTACCCTTTGTTGACTTATGTACATCAAGTACCCCTCCATCAACTCCAAACCAGAAATGTGTTCATTTTAAAGAACACTGGATACCATTCAGCATTATCTTACATTTTATTAAGGTGGTCATTATTACAATGATTCACCTTTAAACAAAAATCAATATTGTGAGTAAAACAACAGACGTAGCTTCTACCACTTATGAGACACCTGATCTGATCTTGTCTTTCACTAGTTTAACAGTCCTGGGGCAATCATATACTGTTGTAACTTTTTCGAGAAAGACCTAACAGTGAAATGAAATCCAATTAAGTCAGTACCCCCTGGTTGGAAATCACACATATTACCAGTATGCTAGTCTGTTATAGTTTCTCCTCACACAAATGTTGTAAAAACATTGTAAACCTTTTTTATTTGTACTTCAGAATGATGAATAACACTGTAACACTAAGTCTCCCTAAATCAGCTATACAAAACTGTAGCCGTACATACTCCAAACAAACATGCGAGTTAGGTTGAAAGTTCCTGCCCTACCTTGACCTTTTGATTGGTGAACACCTCTACATCCACCGCACAGGCGATGAGGGTGGAAATACTACAGTCCACACTCCTGGAGGGCATGCTGGTTTCACTCAGTGTTAAGAGACAACCGGCTCCTGAGTGTGTGCGTGTGTGTGTGTGTGTGGAGTGCTTCGGAATGTCTCACTCTGTGTTTTGATGAGCTGGTGTTCGATCTTAAGAGCTTGCCTTAACTCTGATACAGTGTGTGTGTCAGTGTGCGTGTTCTCGGTAGTTCTGAAAGAGCAGGCGGGCAGGCAGCGAGCGAAGAATGAGCCTCCCCCCAATCTCTTACTCTCTGTGATGACATCACTGCCTCTCTTATGAACGCTCGCTTGCACTTGCACACGCCAGAGCTGCATTTTTTTTATTTATACACTATCTCTGGTTCCCCTCTCCCTCACAAGTCTGTCTTCTTGCTCTCTCGTAGCCCTATTATGCAATCAAGATTCAACTTTGTACAGAAATTTAAAAGTGCAAAGTACCAAATATGCCACTATTGAACAGTATACAATGTACAGTATACATACAGTATACATGTGTGTGTATACTGTGTATTGTGTATATTATGTATTATGTATAAGGTGTATGAAAATCTTCTGTATTTTTTCTCCAATTTGTTTTTAATTAGAATTTTTGTCTTGTTTTCCAGTAATAATATCTAAACATTTCTTGTTTTCAGAAAAGTATAACTAAATTTAGTGAGGTTTATGTTTACAGTTTTTCTCGATCGATTTTACACATTTATCTTATCAATTTTATTTATTAACTATAATTAATGCTCTCAAAACAATTTACACAGCTGATGAAACAGACATTTAATTTTGCAGAACAATTCAATTTCACTGCATAATGAAGCACTGTATTCTTTTCTGATAATGCATTAATTAAAACTAAATACTAACATCAAAATCATAGATGTGTTTTTCTATTGAATTCATAGCATTTTCAGTGATAGACACACAACTCTACCATTGAAATAATACGTTTATCATAAAAATCCAAAGTAAAGGCATTTTTTTCCATATGTTTTTGTAAAATTTCTCCTAGTTTTATTCCTAGTTTTGTACTGCTTTTCCTCTGGAAAGAGGATGAGGGAATTTACTGTAAAAACAAAACAAAAAAAACAGTCTTGCACAGACCTACGTAAGACAATACAGTAAGCACAGATGGTACAGTAATTGTGGACATTGATTTTGGCATGCAAACCAATGCTATTTCTCCCTCTTCTTTTTTGTTGAGATTGAAATCACTGTAGATCTGCTCACATTAGGTCGAAATCTTTGTGTGTCGCAGAGAGACTGTGATTCATAATATGATCTATTAGAGGGACTCTCAGATCTTTTGAGCCTCTTCTGTGTTTTCTTTACTCTACTCTTCCACCCTGCTGTCCTCTTTCTCTCTGCTTTCCTCAACTCTTTCAATGATCACCCCTTAAAGAGTTGAGAAAACCTTACCGTTTCCTCATAATTTCTTCCTCCTATTTCCTCTTTCTTCACCAACTCTACCTCAGTTTGCACCTATTCTTTGTCTTGTTCTTCCTCTTCTTCTTCCTTATTGAATTTTCATATTTGACCCATTTTATACATAGCAAAGACATGATAGTTGTGTGAAAAATTTGGTTGCATTTTAATTGCATTTCTTTTGCTGTGAGCATTACTAACAGAGCAGATATCCATATAAAGGGATTTGACAACCTGACGTGCATTTGTGAATATGACTTTAATTTAGCTGTCTGTGTTAACTGCTTTGAAAGCATAAACCTTGGATCAGAGAAATGTGTGGGTTGTGTTTTGAGAAAATGATGAAAACACAGTGTAACAAATTCTTTCTTTTTTTTTTTTTTTTTTTTTTTTGGCCTGGGTAGTAAGTGTTATTTCCTAATCGCTTATGCCTTAAAAGTATAGAAAATGGCTATTATTCCCCACAAACTTTGCTTTTGTGACCAGGACAGTGATATTTTGAAATTTACCTATTTTCCAAAACATTCCAGATAGATTCAGTGCTGAGTAAACTTGGAGTAACTTCTAGAACTTTCCAGTAATATAAATAGTAGTATAAATACAGGGTCCTTAAGCCCACCAGCTCAGTTTAGTTCCAGCTGCCTAAGTGGATACATATCTGCATTTTTCTGAGATGGCATCAAGAGGCTGCAAGCATCCGGCAGACACATTTTGCTATGTCTGCGGCCAATTTATCAAGACAAGAGCGAAAAAGTACTCCGTGGAAGCATGTGTGAGGCCTACAAGACATATTTCGGCATGCTTGTCGGGGATCAAGGCAAACCCTGGGCACCTCATTTCACCTGCGAGCACTGCAAAGAGACTCTGGAAGGTAAGATGGACATTTGTTGCTCAGAATTTTATGTTATAAAAATTTTTAATTTTTTAAATTGTAAAAGTTTTTAATTTTAAAATGTTTTACAATTTTCAGTGTTATTGAAAAAATATATCATATATGAAAAATGTTGCGAGAATCTCTTACACATTAGTCATGGGTGAAATAAATGTATTTTTGTAGGATGGTACAGAGGGGAAAAGAGAGCCATGAAGTTTTGCGGGAACCCACTGACCACTCAAGCAACTGCTACTTCTGCATGGTGGACCCTTCCAAACGTCGGACTGGCAAGAATGCACCTGCTATCATGCCCCGGTGCCACACTACCATGAGCTCACCGTACCCACTCCTCCGGAGAGAGAGCAGCCGTCTTTAGAAGAGAGCAGCAAGTCAGAGAGCGAGGAAGACATTGTAGATCCAGATGACAATTTCAGAGGTGGAGCTGAGGAGAGAAACCCATACTACCCCAACCAAAAAGACAATGTCGAGCTTTTGACATCTAAGCTCAAGCAGTGGAACTTGTTGGATGAAAGTGTGCAAGTCGCAGATCAGAGGAAGCGTCACCAACCTTTTTCCAGCTTTTTCACCCGTCAAGATGGGCTCTGCTTCTGCCACAATGTCACCAATCTGTTCGAGACAATCGGAATCGCTTGTAACAAGAATGATTGACGCCTCCTGGATGAGACAGCTCATCCAGGAGCCTCAAAGCCGTGCTGCTCCATAATGGTAACAAGTACCCGTCTCTTCCCCTGGCTCACTCGGTGCACCTCAAAGAGGATTACAACAGCATCAAGACCTTGCTTGACTCCTGGAAGTATGATGAGTACATTTGGGGGCTGATTCGTGAAAGTGATTTACAGTATAATCGTAAATCTCGAAAAACTACTCACTTCTAAATCTTTTGTAGTCATTTTTTATTACTTTAGTATAAATACATGTTAATTTGGATTCATATGTTGTTTTTGTCTGACTTTATATGAACGAAAAGATTCCCATTTTTTCATTGGAAATAGGTAAATTTCAAAATATCACTGTCCTGGTCACAAAGGCAAAGTTTGTGGAGAATAATAGCCATTTTCTATACTTTTGAGGCATAAGCAATTAGGAAATAACACGTACTACCCAGGAAAAAAAATTGTGTTACATAGTGAAATCAAGGAAAATGTACAGTTTGTTTAGGACAATTACAAAGTGTTCAGATTGCAGTTTTAATTGTTTTGAGAACAGTGACTTGAGCTTGTGAAATGTGTAAAATCGATCGAGAAAAACTGTAAAACAAGAAAAAACTATTTGACAATGGGGTAAGAAAAATAGACATAATTCAAAGGGAGAACAAGTTTATTTTTCTTACCCCATTGGCAGATGTTTTTCTTGTTTTAAGTTTACTAAATTGTGTCAGATTTTCTGAAAACAAGACTTAATATCTTATGCCATTTTGCTTGTCAAGTAAATATATCTTGTTTTAAGATTATTTTGATTATTTTATTTTGATATTTTTATTATTGTTTTAAGATTATTTTGAGATATTTTTACTGGAAACAAGATGGAAGTAGCATTTCCATGGACAGTTCATGGAAGACATTTAATTTGAGATAATTCACAAGGACACAACATAAAAGTGCTTTCCATCACACACTCGCCAGCAGACACAGATACAGCTCTGTGTGACGCTCACACTGTTGGCCTTCCCGGCCCAACACAGAATGCACATGCTAGATGGCTGCATGCATCTCTCTCTCTCTCTCTCACTGGCAACTCCGGCTCCTCTTTATCCTCTCTCGGCTGATTGGGGTAACTCAGCACCAGGCATCCATCCTTTACGGCCCAGCCACGCCCTCCTCGTCACATACCCCCATCGCCCGATTCAGGCTGGGGAGTCATCCCTTTCTGGAGGGGAGATGTTGCCCTTCTGGCTGTCCCGCTGCCGGATGGTCTTCCCCGCCTCCTGGGAACATGAGCAGGACGAGGGGAGGGAGAAGGGAGAGAGACAGAGAGAGCGGGAGTGATCAGGAGAGAGAGAGAGGATAGAGAGAAAAGAAAAAGAGAGAGAAAAAAACACGCTGGTCCCCGATCACGCCACCAGGCGGTCCTCAGCCAGTTGTACAGCAGTCCTCAGCGACGTCGGGCGATGGCACTGGACCCGCGCCACTGAATTGACCACTCCCTCGGTGCCGTGATCCTCCGTCAGCGGCAAGGGCTCTCTGACGGCGCATCTTCCTCCAAGTCCCGGGTTTCGGCACCAGTGTGGCAGATCTCTGCCTTCCCTACCAAGGAGGAAGCGGGAGCCGGGTGGACAGATCACGGAAGACATTTATTTTTACACTTTTCAATGTCTTCCCATTCACAAATTGCTTTTCAGCATCACACACCCTAGTGGCTTTTCAGCTCACTGACCACGCAGTCGCTCTGCTTTTCAGCAGCAGCTCTCAACCACACACACACACACAGCTTCGTTACGTCTCTCTCTATGTGTATCTATCTGTCTCTCTCTATCTCTCTATCTATCTATCTATTAGCTTTACTGTGGGGATAAAAATAAATCCCACAGAAATACAGAAACAGTTCTCTATGTCTTTTTAACTCTTATTTTTGTCAATCAATTCTTTAATCTCTCTGATTGGGCTAAAAAAAGCTTTTGTTGGGTTGAGTGGTTTACAAAGCAGGACAGGAGAGTGACTCAGCACTGCAGATTTATAAGCATCATGGACATAACTAATGAGGGAATGGAAAAGAGAGGTCTTAAAAAAGAAGGCATGCAAGAGAGAGAAAGAGAGATGTC
This sequence comes from Myxocyprinus asiaticus, assembly GCF_019703515.2. Taxonomy (NCBI): domain Eukaryota; kingdom Metazoa; phylum Chordata; class Actinopteri; order Cypriniformes; family Catostomidae; genus Myxocyprinus; species Myxocyprinus asiaticus. The sequence goes on from NC_059362.1 coordinate 37,965,180, forward strand.
TATATCTATGTATCCAGGCATGACGGACATATTATTAATATCTCAGACAATTACATGACATCATTCAGCATGTAACAAAAAGATTTTCTAATTTAGGAGGCTATTTATGTTTCTAATACAGGTTGCACTTCAGTTTCTGAAGCATGTCACACTTCAGTTTGACGTTAATACTGTTTGTAAAACAAACTGCATGAGACAAATTTTCATTAGTGTACAAAACTCTTGTGCTTAGTCACAAATTACTATTACTATAACTGTAAAAGGGGTTTATTTTGCTATAAAGACCAGCTGACTGTATATTATTCTGCATAATGCAAGGCTACTTACCAAAAAAATAAATAAATAAATGGACATAAAATATTGATTTGCATTTTTAAAAAATTATAATGTGAGAAGAAAAAGACCACCGAGTGATGCGAGATAGAATAGCTACAAAGAAAATCGGCAGCCTTGGACAACACTCGAGTAGAGTCATTAAACAAAAATATTTGACCATAGAATTATGTCAATTATACAGTAGCAGGGCTGGAATGATGTATTGATCAATCAGTTTCCAGGATTGGAACTATCCGTTTTCTAATAAAGGAATATAAAACAGCATCAGAATGGAAAAACATAGAGAGAATGTGGACAAAAACAGACACAGTGAGCACTCAGTACTAGAGGGACAAACAGAAAGGTCAGTGGCCATCCTAAATGGCCCATGCTATCACATTGTCTGCACTGCATCCCCAGAAGATCGTGTTTACCTTTCCAGCACTCTGAGAGCACTGATAGAAATGAACTGTGAGAGTATGTTACATTGTCCTGTCTCGATGGAAGCACTGAAGTTTTATCAAAGCGAGTCAATAAAAAAGCAGCCTAAATGACGCTGGCACCAAGGCAACCTTGAGAGGGGATATGGCCTCACTACACAACACCTGGTGCAAAACAGCCCAGATGGAAGCTGCTCATCTAAGAAGGCTTGACAATAATGGATAGATATGAAGCTCCAGGTATATATACACCAATTGGGCTAGCTGATAGTGACTGTGCAAATGGCATGAGGATCCTTCAGGATGACAAGGCTTGAACAGAGTAATATTTCCTGAGATGCTTTGGGACATTTTAATTAGGAGGCGAAGACAGCGATGGGAACACATCATTAGTAACACACACAAACACACATCATTAGATGGATTGGCAAATACTACATTCTACATATCCTTCATTAGTTTTCTATTTAGGGCAACAGTAGGTTTCTCAAAGTATTTTACAATTTAATAATATACAGTATAATTTTATCCATAGAAAAATATATTTGTATGGATATTGCATACATTTTTTGAGACAGGCCTATCGTGAGCTCTAAGGTTGGTATACTGTATGCTTCTGTAGGAGCCATATGTCTGTGTGACTCATTTTTTTAAAGTTGAAGTGTATAATTTCAAACCTGTTTTCAACCAGGTTTCCCGAACACTTGGTCATTGGTCAGACAAACAGATAATCTTGGCCCAAACTCACATCAATGTTGCTGTGTCAGGCTGGACAGGCCGCTCAACAGACTGATGTTTTGAAAGTGCCAAAAAGCCATAGTAGTTACACTTTTTCTAAGAATGACTAACTTACATTAAAGTATTTTAACAGAAAAATTACACACATAACCTTTGCAAAATTCCCGTTGAATTACTGCACTAGCCACGATCCTTAGGCGAGATTCAACAATCAGAGAAGTCACTATTACCATGGAAATGGAAATCATGAAAATCAACAAAAAGAGCTCAACAATGATCACCCACTCCCATAAACCATTGCACTTGATGTAATCAAGTCAGTCTGCCTACACTCTCAAACAACATACATATTTGTATATTTTTGGATATTTTGCAATCAACTTCCAATATATGGAATTTCACACATGTAATCAATGACTAGTCAATAGTTTTAGATTAACAGGTATTCTGAATCAGGTTTCTGATTCAATTGCGTCATTCAAAATGCTACATGCCATGAACAGTTGATTTCCTCACAAAAGACATTTTAAATTTTTCTCAATTGCTTTGGCTCATTTTTTGAAATAGTCTTAACTATTTTACTCTGAATTTTAAAGTGCAACTGTCCCAACTGTTTTATGGGACATCACAACTCTATTGCATGTCTGCAAAATGTAGCAACTCACCCAAAACATTTAATTCATGCTTCAAAACCTAATTGTTGTGTCAGTAAATTGGCCAATGCCACCAAAATAAAACATTTTATTGTCAACATGTGAGCCGTACTGGTCAAAATGTTTAGATGTTTTATCACCGTGGCAGACAACCCTGGAAATATTTGTTATATACAAATTTCATTTTTGTTCTACTTTTTTTTGTTGACACTGACTGCTTACTGTACTATACTATAATGTCAGTTTTGTCTAGCTGAATGCTATTGTGTATCACACTGAGCATTTTAGATACCGATTTCAACAGTAGGTAAAAGTGTACTGGGAAACGTCAATAATGTACAATACTGTAGTACACAGAAAAAGGATATGCACATTTGTATGTATACAGTAAATGTATTTTTGTAGCAATGTGTTACATGTAAACAGAAAACTCACATTTACATGTCCATTGTTACACACATCACGACAATGAAAAAACCTGCGGTAGTTCTGTAAAAAACAATAAATTGTACCTCCTCACAGTACGTAACACTACAAGTTCCCATCTTCTTGGTGGACATCCTGTCGCTCTTGTTGGTCAGGCCAGAGATTTAGCAGACATCACAAACACTCCATGTCATAGATATTTACGGAATACACATGTAGCCCTATGTCTGACAGATTTTGATCATTGAACAGGACATTTTGCATGTGATGGCTCACGATGAAAGAATGTTTAGAAGTTGTGAAGAGTATGACAATTTAACTGAGAATTAACTCATCAGTTTTGATCAGCAAGCCATTTGCATTTAGTTCCCTATCTGTCACTCACTCGACGTTGTGTCGATGTAGTGACACTAGGGGTCACTCTTGGGAGCCCCAAACACCTCTGCTTTTTTGAAAAAAGGCCAATGAGAATTGGCGAGTGGAATTTGCATGCCACTCCCCCGGACATACGGGTATAAAAGGAGCTGGTATGCAACCACTCATTCAGATTTTCTCTTCGGAGCCAAGCGGTTCTATTCATTGAAGCTGAATTCATCCGCGAAGTTCGTTCACCTCATCTGCTGGATTCTACGGCGTATTTCAGCGGCTTCTCCCCCTCTGCACCCGTGGAGTGCAGATAACGCCCATGGGCGCTTCGGCAGAACAACTAAAAATGTATATTCTAAAAAGAGTATATTTTCTTTCTAAAAGAGCGGCACACATGGAACGTCTTTTTAAAGATGCCTCTCCGTTTGTATGTTATTCCTGGTTGTGGTCGTTATCTCTTACGTGGAAGACATCGTTCGTGGATGGGTCTTGTCCTCATTGCGAGAACATGACCATGGCAACGTTGCGGTCATGGCTTGCATTCATAAGAAAGCAAGCCACTCCAGCGGCTCCCCGCCTCGGTCCTTCTACCTACGGGTATGAGGCTGTGCCGGTTAGCACTGGGGGCGATTTGGGGACCTCAGTGGGACCACCTCCGCCGGGTATCCCCCACGGACCTCCCATTCCCCAGCATGCTCGCTTGCCCCAGTCGGGCACTCGGACAAGATCGCCGGCTCGTCTCAGGGCGAGTTCGACCTCTCGTTCGGAGCCCGGGAAGAAGACGAGTTATCGAGCGCAGCATTGGAGAGCGGGCTCAAGACCCTGCACCCCGTCTGCTCGTCACCAAGGGCGTCCTCCTGCAATAACAACACCAGCTCCACTGCAGCTGGCCCCGGCATGGAGCCCAGCGCAGGAAGCAGATGCCACCCGTCTCACGGCCGGCCGCTAAGAACCCGAGGAAGGCTTCGAAGCGCCCCTGAGACGGGCGACCCAGGGGCAAGGAGATCCACTTCTCTAGAGCTGGTGAGCATACCACTCCATCCTCTGGTGGAGGACCGGGAGGGGAATCTTTTGTTTCATTTTCATTTAGTTTCACCGCATGTCCAAGAGGCTGCGGTACCCAAAAATTAAACAAGAGCGGTTTTCTTGTTCCCTGGGTCACATGTCCGGTGCGCATGGCCGTCGTCACGAATACCATCCACCATCCCATCTTTGCAGGTATGGCGCTCCAGCAGTGGCCCCCCCGCCCCTGTGCGCCCAGCTGTGGCACAAACATGCCCACACGGGATTGGGTCCGGTGAACTACGGGGACAAGACTCCTCCTCCCCCTCCTCGGCCAATCTTATGCTGGGCGGCAGGAGCCAGGTAAGTGCTTCTATGTCCCTGGACTCAGCATGGCCACGGGGCTCGAATCCCCTCGATGTGGCACCTCGAGCTCCGCCCCACCGTGAGGCCCCACCCGCCGGTACGTTCGACGTGATCATTCCCTTGGTCCCCCTTGCCCGGAGTTTAGGCGTGTGGCTCGCTCTTTTCAACCCGTCGCAATGGCTGACCCGGACCGTCCGACTCGGCTACACGATTCAGTTCGCCAGGTGCCCGCCAGGTTCAGCAGCGTTCGTTTCACCGAGGTGAAGGGCGAGAACGCCGCTACCTTGCGTGTGGAGATCGCTACCCTTCTGTGCAAGGGTGCGATAGAGCCTGTCCCTCCAGCCAAGATGAAGAAAGGGTTCTGCAGCCCTTACTTCATCGTACAGAAGAAAGGTGGTGGATTGCTACCAATCCTGGACCTGCGAGTACTGAACCGGGCTTTGCACAGACTCCCGTTCAAGATGTTGATGCAAAAACGCATTCTAGCGAGCGTCCGGCATCAAGATTGGTTCGTGGCGGTAGACCTGAAGGACGCGTACTTCCACATCTCGGTCTTACCTCGACACAGACCCCTCCTGCGGTTTGCCTTCGAAGGCCAGGCGTACCAGGCTCTCCCCTTCGGCCTGTCCTTGTCCCCTCGCGTCTTCACAAAGGTCGCAGAGGCAGCCCTTGCCCCTCTAAGGGAAGTGGGCATCCGCATCCTCAACTATCTCGAAGACTGGCTAATCCTAGCTCACTCTCGAGAGTTGCTGTGAGTTGCAAGCTCTCTCCGGTTCAGAGCATCTCTTTTCTGGGTTTGGAGTTGGACTCAGTCTCGATGACAGCGCGCCTCACAAACGAGCGTGCACAGTCGGTGCTGAACTGTCTTAAGGCATTCAGACAGAGAACAGTGGTTCCACTGAAACTTTTTCAGTGGCTCCTGGGGCATATGGCATCCTCAGCGGCGGCCACACCACTCGGGTTGATGCATATGAGACCGCTTCAGCACTGGCTTCAGACTCGAGTCCCGAGATGGGCATGGCGCCACGGGACACATTGTGTGACCATCACGTCGATCTGTCGCCGCCACTTCAGCCCTTGGACTGACCTTGCATTTCTATGGGCAGGGGTTCCCCTAGAGCAGGTCTCCAGGCATGTCGTAGTTACAACAGACGCCTCCAAGATGGGCTGGTGCGCCGTATGCAACGGGCACGCAGCCGCCGGCTCCTGGACTGGCCCGCGGCTGCGTTGGCACATCAACTGCCTAGAGTTGTTGGCAGTACTGCTCGCCCTGCGGAGGTTTCGGCAGTTGATCCAGGGCAAATACGTGTTGGTCCGGACGGACAACACAGTGACGGTAGTGCACATCAACCGCCAAGGTGGTCTACGCTCCCATTGCATGTTACAACTCGTCCGCCGTCTCCTCCTCTGGGGTCAGCAGTGCCTCAAGTCGCTACGAGCCACTCACATCCCGGGTGACCTCAACACCGTAATGGATGCGCTGTCACGTCAGGTTACCCTCAGGGGAGAGTGGAGACTCCAACCTCAGGTGGTCTAGCTGATTTGGAGTCGATTCGGTCGAGCACAGGTAGACCTGTTTGCTTCCCAGGAATCCTCCCACTGCCCACTTTGGTACGCCCTGACCGAGGCACTCCTCGGTATAGATGCGCTGGCACACAGCTGGCCCCCTGGACTATGCAAATATGCGTTTCCCCCAGTGAGCCTACTTGCACAGACCCTGTGCATGGTCAGGGAGGATGAGGAGCAGATCATCCTAGTAGCACCCTACTGGCCCACCCAGACGTGGTTCTCGGATCTCACGCTCCTCACGACAGCTCCCCCCCCGGCGAATTCCCCTGAGGAAGGACCTTCTTTCTCAGGGACGGGACAACATCTGGCACCCGCAACCAGACCTCTGGAATCTCCATGTCTGACCCTGGACGGGACGCGGAAGACCTAAGTGGCCTACCACCAGCGGTGGTAGACACAATCACTCAGGCTAGGGCTCCCTCTACAAGGCGCCCGTATGCCTTGAAGTGGCGTCTGTTCACTAAGTGGTGTTCTTCCCGATGCGAAGACCCCCAGAGATGCGCAGTCGGATCGGTGCTTTCCTTCCTGCAGGAGAGGCTGCAGGGGCAGCTGTCCCCCTCCACCCTGAAGGTGTATGTAGCTGCTATTTCGGCTCATCACGATGCAGTAGATGGTAAGTATTTGGGGAAGCACGACTTGATCATCAGGTTCCTGAGAGGCACTAGGAGGGACCTCTCTGTAGTCCTTCGGGGTCTACAGGGAGCTCCCTTTGAGCCCTTGGAGTCAGCTGAGCTTAAGGAACTCTCTTTGAAGACTGCCTTCCTGACTGCGCTCACTTCCATCAAAAGGGTCGGGGAACTGCAGGCGTTCTCTGTCAGCAAATCGTGCCTGGAGTTCGGTCCGGGTTACTCTCACGTGATCCTGAGACCCTGACTGGGCTATGTGCCCAAGGTTCCCACGACCCCTTTTAGGGATCAGGTGGTGAACCTGCAAGCACTCCCACAGGAGGAGGCAGACCCAGCTTTGGCGTTGCTGTGTCCGGTGCGAGCTTTACGCATCTATTTGGATCAAACACAGAGCCTTAGAAGCTCCGAGCAGCTCTTTGTCTGTTTTGGTGGACAGCGGAAAAGAAGCGCTGTCTCCAAACAGAGGATCGCCCACTGGGTCATTGACACCATCGCAATGGCATTATAGGCTCAGGACGGAGTTACAAGCCCACTCCACCAGGAGTGTGGCGGCCTCCTGGGCCCTGGCCAGTGGCGCCTCTTTGGCAGACATCTGCAGAGCAGCGGGCTGGGCAACACCCAACACTTTTGCGAGGTTATACAATCTCCGGGTTGAGCTGGTCTCATCCCGTGTATTGTCAGGCACGAGCAGGTAAGTTCCGGGACAACTGGCCGGGTGTACCGCTTGCACATAGTGCCTTTCCCCTCCCTTGAGGTGAAGACGTGCGCTCTTGACTCCCAGTCGTGTTCACAAGCTGTGATCCCTGGATGACTTTCCTCCTTAGCCCTCTGGCAGTTTACTTTATGGAGGAACTTGCTGACTGGCACAGTACATGCGCTAATGAGCCCCTGTACTGAGGTAGGTGCTCCACATGTGCTGGTTCCCCGAAGGCGACCCCATGTGATATCTTCCACAAAATCGTTTCCCTGGTGGCAAACTGCGTCTTCCTTGGGCAGAGGCCCCTCTGACCCTGGTCACCATGCTCTGTAGAAACTCCTCCACCTTCAGGTAGGACCTACCATGGGACCTCTCCACATGACTAAAACTTCCGACAAGACTCGATAAGACCATGTGACGCATTCCACTCAAAATACTCCCCCCCCCCCTCTTTTTGGGCGGGGTGTGGTCTCCACAGTGTCTTCTCCTTGGGAGGGACACCCCCCGACGCAGACACTTATGGCCCCCAGTCGGTTAACAAATTCCACTCTTTTGGGGAGAAAAAAAGAGGAAAAGAGGCCATGGCTGGGATAGCCTGTCCCTATTTTTTAGGCAGTCGACTTGTTCCCGAAGGACTGTTCGATGCTCTTAAGAGCATTGGGGGAGGTTACGTGACGGCCTGGTGCACTGGCTATGAGGCACACAGTGGTCTGCTCGTCTCGCACCGCCAGTCCACGTAACACAGTTCAGCTAGTTGTGGCATTTTGTATAGGGACCCCTAGTGTCACTACATCGAAACAACGTCGAGTGAGTGACAGACAGGGAACGTCCTGGTTACTTTTGGAACCTCCGTTCTCTGATGGAGGGAACGAGATGTTGTGTCCCTCATGCCACAACACTGAACAACCCACTGAAATGGCCGGGACCTTGTCTCGGCTCCTCAGCACAAAACCTGAATGAGTGGTTGCATTCCAGCTCCTTTTATACCCATATGTCTAGGGGAGTGGCAAGCAAATTCCACTCGCCAATTCCCATTGACCTTTTTTCAAAAAGCAGAGGTGTTTGGGGCTCCCAAGGGTGACCCCTAGTGTCACTACATCTACACAACATCTCGCTCCCTCCATCAGGGAACGGAGGTTACGAAAGTAACCAGGACGTTGTATCTCCCAGGATACATTGCCCTATTAAGGTACAAAGTCAAAGTCATCAATATTTCATCAATACTTCCCCTCTTATTTTAAAACATATCATGCATGTGTGTGTGAGAGAGAGAGTGTGTGAGTGTGTGTGTGTGTGTAACCAGTGCTGGGCAGATTACTTGTGAATTGTAATCAGATACTTATTACATATTCTATGACAAAAAAAATGCAATCAGTAACGTAATCTTGTAGATTACATTTTTTGGTAATCTAATCTGATTACTTTTGGATTACTTCCAACCTAATTCTATTTTATTTGATGTCACATGCATTTAAGTAGGATAACCTTGTATAATTTTAACAAAAAAGTACAATAAGAAAGAAAATGTATTCCATTCTTTATTACAAACAAAAAGAGCCCCACAAAAAGTGCTCCTCATGACATTTTTAAAAAGTGTATTAAACATTACATGAATGAACATACAATAAACATGAAATCTAACAGCAAAAGTTTATAATTCAAAACACTGAGACATCAAGTTAATTTTACATGCATAAAAAAATAGAAACATTACAAAAATGTATTGTTCATAAAATCATAAAATAAACAAAAAATGATTATAAAATGAATGACCATAAAATAAACAGCAATGGCGTTGCTAGGTGTATCAGTGGTATGCTGATTTAGAATAAAAAATACAAAAGATTGAAATAAAGAGAATGATTAGGGTGATCAATAAATTATTAACAATTTACTGCCATTACCTTCTTAATATGTAATCATGTATTCCATAAAATAGTAACTGAAGTCCGATTATGAATATTTTAAAATTGTATTTAATCCAATTACAAGTACTTTATTTTTGTAATCTGAGTACATAATCCAGATTACATGTGATCAGTTACTACCCAGCACTGTGTGTAACAAAACAGAAAAGTTTAGCTTTAAGGTTGCATGTATGACATGTGTAAGTGTAATAAATATGTATGTGTAATATTGTGGCTTAACCTTTTTTCAACGTATCTCAGGGGATACACACACTTCAAAATGTGCTGAATAAAAGCATGAACAACATATGACTTAATTTTCTTCTTCTGCATCTGAAGACAATTTTCTCAATACTCCTCAATTTACCTCATGCTCCAATGGGACTTTGTTCCCTTCTCACTCAAAGCGCTCATGCTTGTTAAAGAGTGGCGTGCTGTCATAGCAACCATGATAAGTTCTGTTTCCATTTGTCCTACAAAAGCCATCTCATTTAAACAAGGCTTGTTTAAAGGAGGATGCTCGGTATACTGCAGCCTTCAAAGGACGCGTCCTAGCAGCCTTTGAAATGAGACACAGCTAATGTCAGCATGTCCTGCACTATGGGCGGCCATGTTGTTTTTAGGTCAGGCTGACTTAACGATTACAGAAAATTTGAACCAAATCATGTGACCCACATACTCAAAACAGACCCAAAAATGATAAATGATAAGATTGGGTGAGAAACTCTTTCTCATACCCCCTATAAGAAACTGAAGAGTATGTATCTTGTGGTGTACGTTGCCTGTTTTAGGGTTAAAAAAAAAAAAAAAAAAAAAACTGCACACTCTATAGGTGTAGAATAGCAATAGCAGGATTCTCTGGACTCTAAACCAATCTTTCTGGTCTTTGTTATGGAAATGCTGTCATTCCCAACTCCCTCCAGCACAGTCTACAATAAATCCACACACACATAGTCAGCTCTCACACACAAACATACTATGCAAAAAAAAAACCATCCAAACAGGCAGATTGGCAATGAAATGCAATGCAGTGGTAGATAGAGGCACAAACCAGCAGTAGAAAAATATAAAGTGCAAAAATCATCAGATATTTAAAGGGATAGACCCAAAAATAAATTCTTTCATCATTTACTCACCCTCATTTTGTTAAAAACAATTTGTGTCAGGCTGTGTGTGTGGGTGACAAACAAATAAATATTTATGTCCTTTTTTTTTCCTATAAATCTCCACCTTTACTTTCACATTCTTTGTGCATATCACCACCTACTGGGCAAGAAGGAGAATTTATGGTATAAAAAGAAAAAAAAAGGATTTAAGGACTTAATTACTGACCTGTTTCTCACCCACACCTATCATATCGCTTCTGAAGATATGGATTTAACCAATGGAGTCATATGGATATGTTTAATTTGATGAGGCAGATAACGTTCATGAAACTGCAAGGCACAGACACAGAGAGGACATGATTAGCTCAACTGAAACCACCCGAATATACTTCACAGCAGACTCCTGCATGTTTAAACAAGTGAAGAAAGGTAAATGAACCACCAGCTATCTACAGTATTAGATGAAGATAAAGGGAGATGAGGAGTGCATGTGAGTGGCTGTCTGGAATTATCATCCCACTTACAGTGACCTTCCAAGGGGTGTTAAGGGGAAAGAAAGAGGGAGAGGGGTGTTGAAAACAAGAGAGGGGGAAACAGAGAATGTGTGAGTATGTGAGGGAAAGAAAGAGAGGGAGAAGTATAGACAAAGGTTATTTGGTAATGGCTATACTACCCTAACTATTTCTGCAGTTCACGAGTTTGCCTGCCCATAATTATGGTGCTGCTGGGCCGATTACTAAGCGTGATGTACAAGAGCAAGGGCAGTAAAATGTACCACGCCCCACACTGCATCCAAACGTAGGCTCACACTGCAATCGGACGGGAGATCCCACACTGTGATTCGAACAGAAGAGCTTATGATGGAAATAACATGGAACTCACACTGCATTCGAACTGGAGAGCCCACACTGCGATCCAAAAGGGAGAGCCTGTGTTGCGTTCGAACGGGAGAGCCCATACTGCGATTCGAATGTGCATTGCATTTGAACGGGATAGCTCACACTGCAATTTGGACGGGAGAGCCCATGACCAATGCGCAGACGCTCGCACTGCATCCAAACGGGAGAGCCCCTGCTATGCGATATGAATGGGTTGAAACCTTGAACACGGGCCACCCAGCATTCGACGAGAGGATCAATTTGTTGCTAGGGTGAACCTTTTGATTGTAGTTGCTACCCGTATATAAAAAAGTGACTAAAGAGGTTAACTATGATGCCGGATTTATGGAAATCCAGTCAGGTGACCTAAAACAGCCTGGTTGTCGTAAGTTGTCAGGGTCGTTTAGAGATTTTATTTGGGTTCTTTTTAAGGCAAGAAGTAAATTGAATTCAGGTAGGTAAATTGAAAATAGCCAAAATGGCCTTTGTTCGCAAGGGCTTATGTTGCTATTTGAATGAGAGGCCCCGAGGTGGGGGGTCCACACTGCATTCGAACGGGAGAGTGTTTATACTCGTGTGACTGCATTTGTCCTCAATCTTGGTTATTTCCGGATTGCTGCACATCGGTTCCCATACCAGACTCTGCCTGTCAACTGTTCTCTGATCTGACGAAAAGCTTGTTTATTGGATGTCCATTTAGGGAAAGTTGTTGTGCTGTCATGGCCCGAGTTCCTGTGTGGAAAATGGAGATAGTAAATGTTACCTCAACAAAAGTGATGGGATAAAGATGGACGACTAAAGGATGCTTTAATGAGAAATGGATTTGAATGCTTGTGTATTCTAAAGGGAGTAAAGAAAAGAGGTGACTGTGCCATGAGTCACCTGTGAAGGTAGCAATGGGGACTTCCACAGACACACTTGTACATGAAACTGTACGTCCTTGGACATCTGCAAATGGAGTGGTAAATGGAGGCCTAAGAAAGCCTACAAGCTTCTCTGCAAGAAAGTGTGGAGAATATCTGTACATACGCTTTATAGGGCAGTAGAAAGACCTGTGACACCTGATGGGAGAAATTAATACAGAGCAAGGAAAGGCATACATGTGCAATGTGCAAACACATTTAAAAAGGGGGGAACCAGACATCTGCAGGTCTCCTTGTGATAGACCTATAGGGGGAGCTATAATGAAATCGGCACACGCATCCTACAAATATACTGGATCAGGCTCTTGTAGACAGCTGCTGAAGGCAAACATGCCCACAGAAACCCCTATACATGCATGAGTAATGATAACAGATAATGGTCCAATACAAGCATATTGGAATAGTCAAACTGCTCCAGCGGGAGCCGAGGGTATAGCTAGAAAAATGTATATTCACTACAGAAACGAAGAAGACTTTTCCGTTTCTTAAAGGAATGGCACATCAAAAAAAGAAAATTCTCATTATTAGTCATTTTTTATTTACCCTAATGTAACTCCAAACTCGTATGACTTTCTTTCTTCCGCGAAACACAAAAGGTGAATTTTAGAAAAGACTTCAGAGGGTTTATTTTCCATAATGTAAGTGAATCGTGACTTCGGAAAAGCTCGGAAAAAAAAACATAATAAAACCACAATAAAAGTTATCAATACGACTCATGCACAATCTGTGTTATAAAAGAAATTAAATTTAATTTGTTACTCATAAATCAAATGAAAAATAAAGAGCTAAAATAAAATATGGCTGTTATGTTATTTACGCTTGGATCCCGAGACGCGATGAGAGCCAATGAGGTATTATGTTATCGATGTAGCCGCCATAATTAATTTAAATGCTTTTTTTAATGATTTGTCATCAGGGTGAGAAAATATAGACAGAATTTTTATTTTTATTTCATTTAAAAAAATAAAACAAAACTTCATTTCTATTACTTTTCCAGGTCTGGAAATCACAATTTTTAAATTGCCTGAGATTTTAGTTTTCCATGACCATGGGGATCCTTTAATGTGTGCAGTTTTTGTATGCATGGAATTCCCTGGATGATACTGAATTTGCCAAAATGTGCAGTGTACAAATCAAACAAAATAAATGCTGTGCAATGCATTCGACCTTCTATTTGTTATGAATGAATTGGGAGTAATATCAACCACAATTTTTAACATTGCTTTCATTCTTATCATTATTTCACAGACTGCTAAAAGACAGAAAATGTAAGATAACCATATTTATGATGATAACTGGGCACCAATTGTGGAATAAAACAATGCAATAGGGTCAAATGCAACAGTGTAGCTTACTACAGTTTGAAGCATTCATCTATGCATACTACAAAATAGTAGGCAGTGTATAGTATATACTGTGTAGTATGCAGTAAACCGTACACAAGTATTCCATTCCAAACATAGCCAATAAAAGAAGGAGAAAGAGGAATAAATGGGAAAAAGAAAGAGTCAAGAATGTGCAGAATGAAAGTGAGCAGTGAAACATGGAGACAAACACACAATGAAAATGAAAGAGAGGGAGCGAGGAAAGGAAGAGAGGAGAGGACTGCAGCGAGCTGATTAATGGCACTGCAGATGAAAGGCTCGTATTGACGTCAGACACACAATAGAAAGTGACAGATAGAGAGAGAGGGAGGAAGAAAGCCTTTCACTCCAGCTCGTGCACAATATTCATGGAATATATGGACACATAATTTAATTCAAGTAGACAATGTTACATTCTCTCACATTCTGCACAGTTTAAAAGTGGAATAAAAATATCTTTGATGAGCACTCTACAAGATCCTTTTCATCTTAAATCACTATTGAGAACTGCTTTGTAAGAGTGAATCATGAGGACCACATAAACTGTTACTTTGATTGGAGCCATGGCCTAGCAGTAGGACATATGCTTCCACACATTGAGCTGTGGTGATAATATGGACAATTAGTTCGAGTCTGGCTTGCATCATTTTTATAGTCCTGTTCATCTCTTATCCTCTCTTCAATGTCAATAAAAGATGTGGCCAAAAATGTAAATGTCAGAAAAAAAAAGGTTAAATATGTTTTAAAAAAAGATTTGTAGACACTATGGGCCTCATTCATGAAACATGAGCAGAACAAATTTCTATGTAAATCATTCGTAGAACCATTCTTATGTAAATAGTCGCACTGAATGTGTAACTTTTTACATAAGAATTGTTTGACGAACAGTTATATTTATCTACATGTGATCCTTCTCCTCCTTATACAGATACATTTGCAGTTATAATTGATCTTCAACAGTTTTTTGTGTAGTCGAGCTAAAGTCACCATCTGTCTCCTTAAGTATACATGACAAAATGTGTATTCGAATATTTGAAGAAAGTTCGTCAGCTGAGGAAGTGCCGGTAATACACGTTGCAAGTCACCTCCTCGTCTTTCGGATCATGAGTACAACGCCAAGGCCAGTAATGGTCAGATTAACGTGTATACTGTACATACTGGATGAAGACGTGTTACAATCGCATTATCTAGGTTTGTTAGTGCGACTTCAAACTGTTAAGATTTCAGTCAAACTAAAACGCTTGCATGACATTTTACAAAGGCATTTTATTGATTTCTGTTAAGGAAAATGCCATTCTAGTCTGGATGTTTCAAATGAAAATGTATTAGTGTGGATGTGGCCTTAGTCACAGCTAACTGGGTAGAATGTGAATGTGAATGTTCATAGTAAAGCAGCAAAATGTATTTGTTTGCCTCATATAGAACCTGTGTGTTAACAATTTCACTAATAGAAATTGGCTATACACTGCATACACTGCATACAGCTATACAGTGCATGATTTTGTGTGTGTGTCTTTAGACTAACCTGCATGTGATTAAATTAACTTGGTAAAACAAACAAATGCAAATTCTTTAGAGCTAAAAAGGGACATTGTGGTAAGAGTCATGACCTTAGCCTTGTAGTCTAGAGCTGCAAACTCTGCCTAATACACCGTGACCAATGCATTGTTTAACCTCAGTGATCATCTCTGCTAGCAATATTCTCATTCACATGACCTTATCCTTTGCTCAAAACATGTTCAAGCTCAAACCGCCACCTTGTTTGGCCCCTCAAGGGCAGCAGAGCCAGCCTGTTGCCTTGGTGACATCAGTGTACCAGCGGAGGAGAAGAAAGCTGCAGGTACTGCCTGTTCAAAAAATATCATCTCTGATAGACCACTTTCCATGGGATTAGGGCCAATTTCAAAGAGATTTGGAACAATTTCGATGGGATTAAGTACATTTCATATTAGATTTGAGTTGACCCAGAGAACAATTTATGGTTGAGATTATATAGAGATAAAATCAGTGTGATGAGGAGGAGAGCGTGGCCGGGCCGTGAGGGTGCATGGCTGGCGCTGAGTCTCGTAATCAGCTGGGAGGGGCATAAAGGGGGGCCGGAGATGCCAGTTTGGGAGAGAGAGAGATGCAAGCGGCCGTGCTGTGTGTGTGTGTTTTATGTTGTCTTAAATTCTGTTACGTTATTAAAGTTATGCTGGCTGTTCTGCTAGTTCCCGCCTCCTCCTTGTCCATCCTTTACCCGTTACACTGATGCCGAAATCCGGGAAGGAGGAGGGACAGCCCGTCCGCCAGGGGACAGAGGAGTCGCTGCCAGCCACCGGGAGTCGGAGGAACCGCTGCCATCCGCCAGGAAGGGGAGGAGCTGTTCTGTCCGCCAGGGGTCGGAGGACTCGCTACCATCCGCCCGAGAAGGAGTGGCTGTCATCCGCCAAAGATTGGAGGAGTGGCTGAGGACCAGGCAACGGAGTGTCTGGGGACCGGTGAGCAAATTTTTCTCTCTATCTCCTCTCTCTGTGACCCTCCTGCTCGCCCTTTGCCTCTCCCTCCCCTCGTCTTTCCCCAGTTTCCCTGGAGGCAGAACAGCCAGAAGGATAGCATCTCCCCTCCAGAGATGGAGGTGGTGGGGGTGGTAGGCCCTGCCCGATTCAGGCCGCCATCTGGACTGGCCTGCATTCCATTTAAGATATCTGCAGTGACGTCACAGATTTCGTCACTTGTCACATCACACATCCACAAAGATAATTAAAGATATCTGAAATTCAGTTTTGACTAGTCAAAATTATATGTTCAGATATCTAATTGCCCTTACCCCTAGTCAATCTACTGTATTGTGACATGCATTGACTCTTCATTATGCACCGCCCCTCACTTCCTCTTGCTAACCCGTAGTGCTATCGCAGCTGTTAAAGTAACTAGCTGCTAACAGAAAGATTAAGTCGATGCTTGACAACTTAATAAACAATATCTTGATACATTTATATATGTTAAAAGGTCTCCAGTTAACTATGTGTAGCAAAGTGATTGTTGTATGTTGCAGCACGGACCAATTTAAGTGTAAATGATTAATAAAGACAGACAACCACAAATGGGTCTTTTGAATGTATTATTATGCAATCTATAAAAATTAGAGCGGCTGTGAATATCAGCTATATTACTATATATTTCTTATATATTAGTTATGTTACTATAACTTCTGTATTCTGAATGAATACATAGCCTATATTCATTATTGTACTAATAATTAAATCAGTTTATTTAATTAGTATATTAAACATGCTTGTGTATTATTTGCCAATAGTGTTATAGCCAACTTGATGGCAGTGTGTAACAGCAACACTGAAAGAAGTACTGTTGTGTTGGAGTGATGAGACATGGATCAATAAAGTTTGTTTCTAATAATTACATGCCCACTGTAAACATGCAATGTGCAACTGGCCTTTGAGTTAATGTAGGGGTCCCTTATGATTTTATTTTAGTTTATTTGGGAATGATGGCTGATACATATATTTTTTACAAGTGCTTTATCATCATTGTTCCTTATTATTGGATTTGTATTTATTTTTTAATTGATAACTTCTGTTACCAAACATGCAAGACTAACAATAAAAGATCAATTCTTTATCAGACAAAATGGCGGACGGCAAAAAGTTCAGAGGTAGGATTGTTTTTTTTGGTTTTTTTTAAAGGCGGGGCATAGCAGAGAGACAAACTGCATAAGCATTTTAGATATCTGTAAAGGAATTTTCACTAGTAAGAATGCTGATTTAAGATATCTCTTTCAAAATTCTTCCCAGTCAGATTAATAATAGCAGATATCTCAAAATAAAGATCTGGTCTGTAATCAATTTGAGATATCCATAAATACATTATAGATACTGTATCTTTAAATGAAAATTGACTAGTAATAATTCAAATTAAAGGTATCTCCAATTAAATATTGACTAATCATAAACCCAATTCAAGATATCTACAACTATATTTTGCCTAGTCAGATCTTAGTTTCAAATATCAAAATATGTAATTAGGATATCTTTAAAGATGCAGAATTGTGCATTTCTGCAATTGAATTATGACTAGTCAAAACCATATTAAAGATATCTTTAAGTTTTTGTTGGAGCAAAAGAGCCAATGTAACATTTTTATCTGAAATAGAGAGCATAATTTTTTTTTTTTTTAAATTAAGCATTAGTTCAGGCAAGTCATTTTGACATGCTCACAATCAGCTGAGGCTCAGCTGATTCATGATGTCTACCAATACAATTCCGAAACCTATCAGAGAGGTTCTTTTTAAGTCATCCATTAATTTATTTATTCTCTCAGCAGCCTTTCCATTGCATGGATGCAAGTTGCTCTTAACATCCTCCACCATCCCCAGCTCTGCTTCTTGTCTGACAGCTCTTTATCTTTAGCTCTTTCAACATTTTGATAAAATGTGTTTTTAGGAATTCTACATTGGTAATCTTTTATAAGTCTATCTTCAATGTGCAATTCAATGTAAAAATCTTGTTGTTTCAACTTAAAAAATTAAGTGTTTGTGCTTACTTAATCATTTAAGTTGTGTTAACTTAAGAGGTAAAGTTGTAAGAAAAAAACAGAGGTGACTTACAACTATTTAACTTGTTAAATGAGCTTAATGTTTTTAATTAAACTTGACTTTCGTAGTTCAATCAACTTTGTTTAAAAAAATTATTCTAATTCAATTAAAAGTGAATATAGAAGTTCAATTATTCATAATATCGATACGTACAACGAGCCACATAAAAATTATGTTGCAAAAATTTAGGTATAGTAACAGGATTATATGAGACCGGGTTGCAAAATTTTGTTACACATCGCTCAGGATGTACGACACACACACACACACACACATGCACACTCCTGATAATGCCAGGAAAAGGCCTGTTTACACAAACAATCCCTATCTCCAAGAAAAACACAAACAGCTGAACAATAGACACACACAAACACACACACACACACACACACAATCTGTTTCAGATACACTCTCCCATTCACAAACACACCCATGAATGCACATCCTCAATAATGCAATCTCTCTCTCTCTCTCTCTCTCTCTCTCTCTCTCTCTCTCTCTCCCTCTCCCTCTGAAGCTGTTTGCCAGGCAGTGGAACTGCACTGATGGCTGAGCTGTGACACTAATGGGCTAACGCCTTCTGCTTGCGCAAGATTCACTGTGATCTGATCTCCGCTCTGCAGCGTGAACGCTGAACATGGCAGCAGAGCCATACAACACCAGTCAAGCATGAGACAGTCACTGTGTCCTTGCTAATCAAAGAGCATCATTGCCTTTCAGGCCTGAGCTCGGTTTAAAGCTGCCTTCCAAACTGCACAGAAGAATAACTGTCAATGATTCTAGACATTCCAGAATAATTTCAATCAGCAGTAGTCATAATGTAGTGGCTAAGCTTGAAAGACCCAATGAAATTAAAATGAGAGTTTTGTAACTTTTAGTCCATGTCTGTTAGCTTTGAGGTCATCTGTATGTTAGTGTACTCCTACAAAATTCACATTCCTCCCTACTGCAGTACTTCTTATGTTATTGCCTCCTTAAGAGGAATTGCTTTTGCTATATTCCTCATTTGTAAGTCACTTTGGATAAAAGAGTAACACTTTACAATTAGGTTCCATTTGTTAACATTAGTGAACAGCATTAGTTAACATGAACTAACAATGAACAATACTTTAACAGCATTTATTAATTTTAGTTAGTTATTTTCAACATATAGTAATACATTTTTTGAATCAAAAGTTGTATATGTTAACATTAGTTAATGAACTACGAACTAACATGAACAATGTATTAGAAAAAAAGATATCAGTGAGTATAGCGTAAAAAATTTTTTTTTAGCAACACCATCTATTCAGCCTGATTTCATGAAAATTATGTGTACTGTGGCGACAATGACATTACGTGGTTTATTACACATATCTCGGCAGTTCCCAGGTAAAATGTCCATTGCGTGGCGCTAAAAAGCTAAATGTTCTCCTGAACAGATGAAACTCTATCGAGTTGTAAATCAACAAAACCTACCTCCCTACCCTAAACCTTAAACCTAAACCTAACCGATACTGTACTGGCAGAGTTTTTATAGTCAAAACAAGTGAAAAAATCTACCAGTGCTGAAGAAGTAATCCAAAGTATTTAGAATACGTTACTGACCTTGAATAATCTAACGAAATACGTTACAAATTACATTTTACAGCATGTATTCTGTAATCTGTAGTGGAATACACTTCAAA
Source organism: Myxocyprinus asiaticus (assembly GCF_019703515.2). Taxonomy (NCBI): domain Eukaryota; kingdom Metazoa; phylum Chordata; class Actinopteri; order Cypriniformes; family Catostomidae; genus Myxocyprinus; species Myxocyprinus asiaticus. Next base: position 37,984,817 of record NC_059362.1, read on the forward strand.
AGTAACCCTCCCAACCTTGCTCATGTCAGCCACGTCCGTACGCATTTCCGTCAGATGATGAAGCAACCTTATTACATTCATTTCACTTTATGAGTGCTAAATATGCTTTTCATGTGGCACACGGATATGCACGGGGTCTTTGAAGCCAAATTGTGCTCTGTTATCCATGCGGCGTACTCACGCGTCAACCGGGCTTCCTGTGAAACGCCAGCTCCATTGACAGGATCCGTGCGAGCACGTCAACCAGGCACTCCTTAAAATTGAGCTCTAGTGAGAAACGCAGAGCAGCTCACATGCGCGATTAATTCGGGCTTCCATCAATATCGTTGCGCATGCCACCCATTTGAATTTTACATGAGAATATACTATTTTAAAGTACCATGGAGAAGTTCAACCATGTGAAAGATCTTGACAATGCCGACATTCTGAACAGCACTAACGAGGGAAAGAGAAACACCTGCTCAGCTCCAGCATCAGTTATAAGACTTTACACATCTACACATCAACACCCTTAATAACATTTATCCCAGTTAACTATAAAATAATTTTTCACTACAACTGTGGAAGTTGTAGCCAAGAAAACCACGGATAGCACGGATAGTCAAACGAGTGATGATCACTTACTGTGAATTTATTTTTTATTATTTAACTATATAATTTTTTTTCAACATCTGATGTACCATATTTTGTTGTGGATGTCCCAGTGTGGATACAGAGAGCAGAATAAAATAAATTATATTTTGGTTGCATTTGAGGGCAACATTTTTTTTAATCGATTGTGTAAAATAGGCACATGATATTGGAATATCGATCGCAGGCCCCTGAATCGTATCGTATCGCGGCAGTCTTTGAAGTATCGGCAAATGTCGGATCACAGGCCAAGAGAATCGATACAAGATCGTATTGTGATGAAACGTCCGATTTACACCCCTAGCCGATAGTGTCATACAAAGCAAATGTGAGATGAAAAACACAAATGCTGAAGCAACCATGTCACTTTGTGGTGCTTCTACAACACTTCCGACTCATGTGTCGACTCGCGTGCCTTTGTGTTGCAGTTAAGCCACTGCAAAACTTTATTGTTTGTAAATGTAGTTGGTTGAGTAATGCAAATGTTAAAATGTATCCCTTTACAAAAATCGAGAGCTCATGGCAAATTTGCCGCAAACTTGCCACTGATAATTTTCACATTCACATGAGCTTTGCGGTAAACTTGCGGCAAATTGTCCATTGTTGCTAAAAGTTTGCCAGAGGTTCACCACTAGTGGTGAAGAGCTGCAAACTTCTGCCAAACATTTGCAGCAAATCACAAGCTCATTTGCATGTGAAAATAACGAGCGGCAAACTTGTGGCTAGTTTAGGTTTTTTGCCTCCTTACAAGTCTTGGGCTACAGTAAAAGTGTTTTGATGTCATAAGACAGCATTGTGTGAGGAACAGAGTGAAAATTCTGTGTTTATGAACTCATAATCTTCCATTTTAACTGTCATTTCCAGACAAAGAAAAAATTTCAGTGCTAGTTTTCCACTATTGGTCATGATGCTACATCATAATAAAAACACAGCTGAGATCTGCCGTACACAGACAGAGATTAATAGAGCCTATACATCATTATCAGAAGATAATCCTTCACCTCTGAGCTCAGGTTTTCTGCTGTGTTATTGTTGGAAAATAGTTCTATTATTTCAGTAGACTATATTTAGATACATGTAATAGAGGTCTTGGACTGACAAGACTGGGATTAACAAATCTGATTGATCGTGTTATCAGTGAATTAGAGGAATATTTTTAGAATGTCATTGAAAGGTGAGATGTTCTGGTACATCTTTAAGGGTGTTTTTATGTATATAAGGAATGCGTATTGAGCGTTTAAATGACTGCTAATGAAAATCCTCCCTTAAAATGATGAGAAGGTTCAACAGTTACAGTCCAACAAATAAAGTGAAATATTCTAAATGAATCTCAAACAACCCCTCTGACGACTGTATGCTGATTACAGTGATGGGCAAACAAAAAGTATTCCAGTGTTATAAATGTCACTAGTGACTCATGTAAAAAACTGAAAAAGAACACATAGTACCAAAAAGAACACTTGTAATAAAACTTGTATCAAACTATTACTCTTTAAAATCAAACTGTTGATATGTTGCTAAGTATTTTGAATATTTAACATTTTGAAATTGAAAGAATTTGTGTTTGTGCATTTCCTGTTATTTGTAAAGTTTATTGTGATTTTTAACATGACTTCATAGGCAGATGTGTTTGTTTTGTCGACAATAATTCAGCCAGATGCATCTTTTATTCTGAGCAAAACACAAGAAGTACAAAGCAGTACACTACAGTGCTGTCAATAGAAAATGCCTTGTGGGGACTGTGAGCCCAGCTTGCTGATGACAGTTTTTATTGGGCTATTTAACAAAATAGCTCTGGATACTTGGAAATATAATTCAGTCACTTTTGTCTGGCTATTATCGATTCCATTACTGTCTGTGTACTGTAGGTGGAGTGATCTCAAACAAGAGTTTGGTACTGTATGTAAATAAATCTGGTTTATGATATATTCACAATATATTAGTGGTGATTTTGCTGCAAGTCATGATGATTTGAATGCACATTTTATATGCCCATGAAGACCATGGCAATAGACTAGTTTCACAACTTAATTATTTAATTTTATTTATTTATCACACATTTGTGCATATACAGTGAAATTATTTTTTTCACAGATCCCAGCTAAGCTGGGGTCAGAGTGCAGGATCAGCCATGATACAGTGCCCCTGGAGCAGATAGGGTCAAGGGCCCAACAGTGGCATCTTGGTGGTGCTGGGGCTTGAACCCCCAACCTTCTGGTCAGAAACCCAGAGCCTTAACCACTGAGCCACCACTGCCCCTCTGTATATGTATGAGGGGCAAGTTACATGTATGTTTTAATACTGTCTACATAATCTCATTTAAACTTCAGTAGCAAAAATGGTGCAGAAAAATGAAGTTGAAAAGTCTGATTCATTTTCATGGGTCAGGTGTCTGTTTTAATAAAATGATTCCAAAATTCTGATTCAACGATTTGTTTATGTCATTAATCAAAAACGTTGAAAGGAAGTCTCTGTGTTGGCATTTTCATACAGTAAATGTCAGTAAACATATGCTGTTTATTACTGTGAATTACATTAATGTTTTTATTTTCATTTAGTGAAAAACAGTTATTATTTCTATAGATTTTTACTGTGTTTTACTTTTTTACATATTGAATCTTGGCTACAATGCTGTTTGGTCAAAATTATGGTTTTCTCCGTTACTAATTTTTCAAGAGAACTTTTCAATCCCATCTGACTTTTTTTTTATATCTGAAGCAAACAGACTGATGTATTTTGCTTCAGGGCTGTTTTAAAGAGACTAAGGAATGCACATTCATACCACCTATAATTCAAGCTATCAGAACAAATATGCATGTGTGACATACAATACCTGTGTGTGTTTGCATGTATGATTGCATGCTCATGTTGAGGGATTTCAGATAGGGGAGAGTGTGTGTGAGAAGAGATTATGAAGGAGCGACAGGCTCCAATACACATGGGTCACAAAGACTCTGATTTATAATTTGCCACCATACCCATACTTAAAACACAATTAACCTCTGCTGTCTGAGGCTGTTTGCCATGAATTTGCCAATTACAGAGAGGAAAGAGCGACGTACAATGAGAGAGGAGGGGTTACGCAATGCTGCCCTCTCCATTTCCAACTCTCCACCCTGTTTAAAGTGCTCTTTCGTGGGTTTATCGTGGTATATTCTGAATGTGTAATTGAAGGTGAGACAAACAAGACTTGTTTGGAATAAATGCAGCCAAGACTGAGAGGCCTTTGTTGCTGTGAAGTGGAAAAACTTTCAGAATGTAAAACTCATCTTTAAGAGGATGAGAAAGTCTCTGTTTTAATGTTAAAATCACTATATTATAAATTCAGTCGTACTAACAGAAAAGCCTATTCTTTACTATGGTCACAAAAAAAGAAATACTAAAGATGTGCAAATCAACTACGATATTAAGATATGTCTTCTCGTATGAGTCATTACTGCATACAGAGTAAAGGATTCAAGTGGGCTAGCTCTTATTTATCCGCCAAATATTACTTATTTCATCCCATAAACTTTTAGGATAGTCACGCTATCTGAGGAACATTGCCTCATGTCTTATTTGCTTGCAGGCATATTATATTATTAAGAAGAATGTCTAATAGTATTGGGGGGAAAAAAAACAATTCCTTCCCTATCCCTCCCTAAGGAATGAGGAAAGGAGTTAGAAACAAGAGAGGGAATACCAAGTTAACTGAAAAAAATGTCATTCCAAACAAGTCTGCCATCTAGTGCTACATCTAAGAAAGCTTGTGATGTGTGATGTGTGAAGGCAGTTTCAAATAGTGGCTTAAAATGACTGTACCTTACATGTTTTCAGCAGGAAGTTGCATAGTGGTTAATATTTCAGTTAAAGAAATGGTACTCCCAAAAATGACATTATTTACTGTTGTTCTTGTTGTTCCAAACACAAATACTGTTATTTGGTTTTTTTATGTTACAAAGATTCTTTTGAAGCTCCAAAAGGACATGAAAAACAACATAAAATAACTCTATATGGCTTGTAGGTATATTTTAGGGCTTCTGAAGCCATACAAAAAAAAAAAAAAAAATGTAATTAAAATTTAAGACGCAAATCTCTGATAATCTTCAGCACTGAAGCTTGCATCTAACCTGTTTGTTACCGGAATTAAAAAATGTCAAGTCGCGTCTGGATCTGAATCTGAACGTGTATGCAGGCTAGATCTGAGCTTCGGCAGAGGTGAAGATTATAAGTGAATTACGACCTAAATTTATGGGTGTTCCTCACACAAACCTATCGTATGGCTTCAGAAGCCTTTAAATATACCACACAATTCATATGGACATGGGAATAGGTGTTTCAATGACTTGAGGTTGAGTAAATAATGGCAGAATTTTCATTTTTGAGTGAACTGTCCCTTTAAGGCATTATGAAATCTAGATGTCACACAGATTACATGTCCATATAAAATATCAAAGGCAATACAATAGATGCAGCCTTGAATGCAGTTCATGGCCAAAAATATAGATAACACTAATACTGTGAATACAATTTTCTGCAGACACAGAGCCCCATGTGTGAAATAATATGATCTCTCCTCCAGATACCCCGTGCCTGCTCCCAGCTGTCTGGCAACCCTGTGCTCTGCTCACCCGCTGGCCGCACACAAGCACGGTGCCACCAGCCCCTGCTCTCGTCTATTCCAAGGCATGGCGCAGCATCTGTAGACCCCTGAGTGTCTCCTGTGCCCTAAGCCCATCTATTTCTCTGCATGGCTTCTGGATGTGAGTGTGAATGTCAGGGATCAGCAAGCTGGTGGACATTGGTGACTGTGAGCTGAAAGAGCAACGCCTGGAGCAGATCTGAGATCAGTTTGTGCTTTAGGCAATCCAAGGAAGTTTCTGGAGAGCTCCAGAGTGGAGGTCAGAGGAAGTGCAGTTAGGAAGGAACTAGTTTTGAAACATTCATCTCCAACATGATGTCAATATTTTTGTTTTGATCACAAGGACTGGGAGATGTTCCGGTCTGCCTCTGATGACGACATCGAGCTTTACGCTGATAGCATAACATGTTTCATCAGAAAGTGTGTAGAGGATGTTGTTCCGACCAAAACAATACGGATCTACCCCAACCAGAAACCTTGGATTAATAGCGATGTTCGCGTGGCACTTGATGCGTGGACCTCCGCTTTTAATTCCGGGAACGCGGGGGAGCATAAACAAGCCAGTTATGCCCTTCGCAAAACTATCAGAGCAGCAAAACGGCAATACAGGAACAAGATTGAAGGACAGTTCAACACCACCAACTCTAGAAACATGTGGCAGGGAATTAATATCATCACAGACTTTAAAGGGAATAAAAACTCCACCGAGAACACCGCTGCCTCTCTCCCGGATGAGCTAAATACTTTTTATGCTCATTTCAAGGGAAATAACACCGCCCTCGCAGAGAGAGCCCTCGTGGCCGAAGCTACAGAGGTTAGTTCACTCTCCGTCTCTGTAGCGGATGTAACCCGATCCTTCCGACGGGTGAATATCCGTAGAGCCAGACAGCATTCCGGGCCGCGTCATCAGAGCGTGCGCGAACCTGATTCAAATACTCAAATCAGCCCATCTGGCACCAACAATCATGCCACGGTCCAAATCACTGAGATCACATTTTTTCCCCATTCTGATGGTTGATGTGAACATTAACTAAAGCTCCTGACTCATATCTGCATGATTTTATGGATTATTGTTGGTGCCAGACGGGCTGGTTTGAGTATTTCTGTAACTGCTGATCTCCTGGGATTTTCACGCACAACAGTCTCTAGAATTTACTCAAAATGGTGCCAAAAACAAAAAACATCCAGTGAGCGGCAGTTCTGTGGATGGAAATGCCTTGTTGATGAGAGAGGTCAATGGAGAAAGGAGACTGGTTCGAACTTACAAAATCTACGGTAACTCAGATAACCACACTCTACAATTGTGGTGAGAACAAAAGCATCTCAAAATGCTTTTCTTAGATGCGGGTTGGCGTCGTTTTGGCGGCACAAGGGGGACCTACACAATATTAGGCAGGTGGTTTTAATGTTGTGACTGATCGGTGTGTGTGTGTGTGTGTGTGTGTATATATATATGGCATATATATATATATATATATATATATATATATATATATATATATTATTTTATTTATATAATACACTTTACATTTTGATACTAAATGATAAAAACTATTAAGTATACACATTTTGATTTATAATTAAAGATGTACTGCAAAAATCTTTTTTGTATTGTTTTTCTGTAAAACTGTCAAAAAATCCTTAAAACAAGATACATTTACTTTACCTTGTTTTTTAAGCAACACTGCATAAGCTGTTTAGGTTTTTGTCAGAGATTGATTTTTAATAGCAGGGTATTTTATTTTACTGTATTGGCAGATTTTTTTTCACTTGTTATTAAATAGTTTATAGTGAAAGCAAGTGAAAAAATCTACTAGTGCTTAAGAAGTAATCCAAAATATTAAGTTACTGACCTTGAGTAATCAAAAGGAATATGTTACAAATTATATTTTGCAGCATATATTTTGCAATCTTTAGTGGAATACATTTTAAAAGTAACCCTCCCAACTCCGGTTATACTGTACATACTGGGTTTAAGTCAAGTGTAATTTTGACTAAACTGATAATCCGTTATGCAGCTCTAAAAGCTTTTAAATATTAACATTTAAACAATATATTGTCAGTATTTCAAAGCAATACAGACAAGAAGGAATAGCTTTTATCTAAGACACAAAAGGCTAGTACTTTCACACATGAGAGATGAAAACAGAAGAATAAAATCACCATTCATAATTTTTTCTCAACATCTATGAACTTTAAAAAAGAGCTGTCATATCCCATATGGTGCCCTATTCAAAACTCAAAACTGCTTTTCATTTAAAAAGAAAACACAAGCCAGGAAACTAAAGCAACTGTCAGTTACATTCATAGTAGAAATATAATGGCCTTTTATTCTAAATTTAAACCTAAGATAACACTACACTGCCATGCCCAGTGGGTTAAAAAAATCAAAACACTGCATTTCCTATGGTTAAGAATTTAATTAGTGCTTAATTGGAATAGATTACATTACAAATTGCTTATAGAATTTGTATAGGGTACCAGCCAATGGTCATAAACACTGTCAAGTGAGAATCAATGGTTTAAGTAAATGTGTGTGTATGTGCGAAACAAAAAAATAAATTGGACATTACCTCTCTTTGGAAAAGTTCAGGGACGTCCTCAATTGGAAAATCGATTCATAAATAAAGTGGATACTGTTTTTTTACCATTTAAAAATGTTTCTTTTAGGGGTAGGGTTAGTCTATATTAATTTGCTTTATATAAAACAATAGAAGAAAATCAATACATCTCCATTTAGATAGCTAGGGGTGTGTGTGTGTGTGTGTGTGTGTGTGTGCATCAAGCAGACATTTAGGACCTCGGAGAGCTCCCAGTGGCAGGTGTGACCACTGCCTCCCCCTAACACGCACACACACACACACACACACACACACACACACACACACACTTCCTGAGTGGAGGTGATTAGCTCACACAGCAGCCCTGGACAACCGGGACACACTCTGGATATTTCCATCAACTTTCCACTCCAAGGCAACAAGCCAGGAAAAAAATAGCCCACATTTTCCCCTACCAATGCACACACACACACAAACACTTCCAGATAACTTCTCTCCCTGACTTACCTGTCTCCTTATCTCTCACACACATACTGTACATGTGGACACAGTTACAATACCAGTAAACAAAATAACAATTTAATGTCAGATTAGCTAAGGTATACTCAATTTACGTAAAATGCAGATTTGGAAAAATACACCAAAATTAAACAACTATTTTTCATATAATTCCTTTCACACTAAACCAGGGCATTTGAGAATTCCATTTCACATTTCAAGCCTTAAGCTTCCCCTGATCCCTGGAAGAAGAGATTTTATCCAGGAATCTCCCAGCTGTTACCACATGGCAATCTGTACTGCAGACTAGTCATGGATGTACATTATGAACAGATATGTGTGACCACCCTTCAATTGTTAGTGAACAAGTGAAAGGTTTAATTTTGTGTCAGTCGTGGTGCAGTGGTTAACAATGAGCCCTGATGCTCATGCGAGTAATACAAGTTCAAGTTTAGCCTGCAATGTGTCCTGAACCCATTTTCCCTAATAGTTTAATAATTAAGATGTAAATTATATAATACAGTCAACAAGAATGCACATTTTATTAACCCTACTGGCTAACCCAAACCCCAACCCTAAACCTAACCACCAGTGGAGTAAGAATGTCATTTCAGAGTAATAATGCAACCTCTGAATCATGCTCACCATTGTTATGCTTCCTGATTCCCACAGAACCAGAACCCATGTGTTGGAGTAAACACGATTACTTCCTGGTTTCCATGGGTCCAAAACCCAGTACCCATGTCTCAGAGATAGTAGTGCCACAGGGAAAGATAAACACATTTGAATAAATGAAAAAATATCTAATGGGGTATGGCGCTTGTCAGTAATTCTGCAGAATGGGATCGATGAACATTCGGAAGAAGCATGTCGATTTTCCATGTGATCACATTGAATATTCTAGTCCCTAGAAAGGGCTCGGGCCATTCCTTCAATGTATGTCTAAAGGTTTATACAGCCATTTTATCATCTGCCAGGTGAAAATCGATTACTATTGAAAAGTACTACTAAAAAAGTAAAAGCACACCTTTCCTCTGTAAGCCACACAGTTTGAGGTATAATTCACATCTGTAGCATAAACAGTGCAGGACGAGTTACGTATATGAGCAATGGTTTAATGTTTAGGGTTAGGGATTTGAAAAAAAAAAAACTCTAAGAATGAGCAATAGTAATAATGATGCTTACTTGCCTTGGTAAAACTCCACTAAAAAGAACAGGTTTAAGGATGCGACACTGGAGCTGAGAGCTGAATAATGATATTCACAATTGCCCTTGGCATTGGTAAAATAACTAGATGAGGCTCAAGCTGTTTGCATCAAATTGTCTCTAATAAGGCGGAATAAAATTGAAGCTTTAGCAGAAATTCACTGTTGATTTGCCTGGAGATGTGATGGAAATGATACATCTTGTTCAACATTAGCTCCTCCCTGGCCATTTAAAAACTTATACCAACTGACAACAGCAAAGGCGAGATCCAGAGATCTGACAAACAAACCGGACAATATTAGCCAACAGCAATGCCACAGTGTAGATAACTACAGAACATAAACAGCTGCTAGAGATAAACCCCCTTGGTTTAGCCGTAAAAAGAGATAATTTAAACAGTTGTTTTAGGATAATAAAAATCTCCGCAAACAATTCATTGTCGCCATCGTGAGCTCTTGATGTGTGGATCCATCAGGGGAATTGAAGTATTATTCTTAGATTGATACATTTTTCACTCTGCAAAGAAACAGGCTGCATCTCATATAATCTCTTTCCAACGAGCGCTAAATATCATGTCTTAAATAAAGACGTGTCTAATCTGTTAGCATTAAAAGTGTTTGCTTGATGACATTTCCGCACTGTTTTACTGTTTAACTGATAGGGAAAGAGGCAACGTTTGTTGAAAATATATGGCCAATAGCAACCACAGATATTTAAATTCCACATCTCTCTGACAGGCAAATAAAGAAGATGTCTGCCTCTTCAACAAGTCAAGATAATACTAGGAATGTACAAAAACTACATACTGTGGGGATCAAAAATCTGAGTCTGTTGAACAAAATTCAAATTTAATCCAGAAATTAAATGTTCTGCACTATTTCTAAGTCACTTCTCAAATAGGCAATTTAGTTACACTGACCAAGGTCAAGGGATAGTTCACCCAAATATGAAAATGTTGTCATTATTTAACATAACTCTAACATCAATGTAGTTCCAAACCCATATGACTTTCATTCTTATATGCGGAAAACAAAAGTAGATGTTTAAATTAATATTGCGGGCTGTCTTGGTACATGCATTCCTCTTAACTGTATTACAGCCTGTACAACTTAAAACACCTCGCTTCACAACTCGCTTTTTGCGCCCTCCTTGGACATTATACCCAGAAAATGGAGCTCTAAGCATTAAGTATTGAGAAAAGCAATAGAAGGACATGATTACAGCACAAGTATGTCATTAGGAGATGTGTAATTAAGCGTCATAATGGAAATTAAGTGGAGATCTTAATGGAGTCTAAATTAATAAGGAAAGTCAATATTGTCACAAACAGTTGATTCAAAATCACACTCATGACGTTTGTTTATTCTATTTTCTGAAAAGGAGCTTAAATTACAATATTCTTTAGAGAAATCAAAATGTTATTTTGAAAAATGACAAAGGGTCATAAACAAAGGAGAGGGCTGAGGTCCCACACAAAAAACTAATTCATTTTCATCTCTGGCTCACTGAGACAGTTGTGTAAACAACAGTAGATAGAAGGTCTGAGAAATACAGGGTGCCCAAATGAACCGCTTTAGCTCAGAATTTTGCACTTAATTCAATTTGATTCTAGTTCTCTGAATCATTAAGATGGCTGATCATCTATTAAAGGGATAGTTCACTCAAAAATGAAAATTCTCTCATCATTTACTCACCCTCATGCCATCCCAGATATGTATGACTTTCTTTCTTCTGCAGAATACAAATGAAGATTTTTGGAATAATATTTCATCTCTGTAGGTCTATACAATGCAAGTGAATTGTGACCTAAACTTTGAAGCTCCAAAAAGCACATAAATGCAGCATAAAAGTAATCCATAAGACAGTTGAGTTCAGAAGACTCTGGGCTGTCAGTGAAGGGTTAAACTTTCGAAGTACGGAGCCATGTGACAAAACAACATGGCGCCGATCACATTTGCCAACCTATTAAGGCAAAAGATTAAAGTCTCTAGTTTCATTTGATATGCCATTTTTTTTTACAATTTTGCAATTTATCACGAAATGGCACGCTATTAAACACAAAGACCCCTATAGTGGACAATTGCACTAGTTTTTCATTAGAAATCCTATATTGATTGTTTGAAAACTTTTTGCTTTCAGAGGCTGTATATGGAGTAAGCATGAAAAAAAAGGAGCATTTCGAACTGTTTGTTTGGACCACTCAACATGTTTGGCAGATATGGGACAATGATAATCAGTACATACAGTAGATTCAGAATTTATAATGTATAATTTTATTTTAACATGGTTGGCAGTGATCGGATGATGCTGGCCATTACTTTGAATCAGAATTATTTATGCTAATTTCTGATTGGTAAAATGCTTCAGCACTGGCTATCACTAGTTTTTTTTTTTTTTTTTTTTGTTGTTGTTGTGCTTTTCCCAGTACACATTTTTCCAAAGCAGCTTTACAGAAAATCAGCTGTAATGTCTGTAACATATCAAAAACATGAATACTGTAACCACTTTTGGTCCGAGTCGTTCGTTCTTTTGTCACGTGTCAGCCGTATACGCTATGCATTACTCACACAGGAAACAGAAATGATTAGTTCACCTCTCACGTCTTCTTCTCCAAGTCGTTCGTTCTTTTGTCATGTGACAGCCATATACACTATGCACGCACTGCATAGTGTATACGGCTGTCACGTGACAAAAGAACGAACAACTCGGACAAGAAGATTCCAGAGCTGAACTAATCTTTCTGATTCTCATAAATTGTCCTTGGCTGCACTACAATTTTTTCCTTATTGGGACTATAATCAAAGTTTGCATAAGTAGACGTGTTGGGGGGGGGGGGGGATTTGGCTATTGAAAATGCAAAATTTTAATTTAATTCTGCTCAAATGAATGAAATGACTTGAATAAAGATATGTTCATTTTGCTGATTGAGACTCAAAGATCTAAGTCAGTAAAATGATCTGATCTTCCCATTATTACTGGGTAGCTCAGCGAGTATTGACACTGACTACCACCCCTGGAGTTGCGAGTTCAAATCCAGAGCGTGCTGAGTGACTCCAGCTAGGTCTCCTAAGCAGCCAAATTGGCCCGGTTGCTAGGGAGGGTAGAGTCACATGGGGTAACCTCCTCGTGGTGGCGATTAGTGGTTCTCGCTCTCAATGGGGTGAGTGGTAAGTTGTGCATGGATCGTGGAGAGTAGCATGAGCCTCCACATGTGGAGTCTCTGCGGTGTCATGCACAACGAGCCATGTGATTAGATGCATGAATTGACTGTCTCAGAGGCAACTGAGACTTGTCCTCTGCCACCCGGATTGAGGTGAGTAACCGCGCCACCACGAGGACCTACTAAGTAGTGGGAATTGGGCAGTCCAAATTGGGGAGAAAAGGGGACAAATTAATTTTTGTTTTTTGTTTTTTTGACTTTCTTGCTATTATTTAAAAATTCACAACTTAGTTTCACTGTCCACATATGTGAAAATCATTTTTTAGGAAAAAATTGCTCTAGAATTTTTTGTTTTTGTTTGTTTTGCATGTTTATGAGGTGCTACTAGTTACAAATCAAAAAGGGAAATGGAAAATGCACACAGCAGTCATACTCGGGTCTCAGGAATATATAAATATGCACGTACATTGTAACGAAACACTGTTCTTGTACATTTTAAAAAGCTTGATATATTATATAATATTTTAACTAGGTTTGATATAGCCAGCTAGGTAGCTGTTTCATAACATCAGTTACTGTAACGTTACTTACCTAATGTTGGGCAAATCCATTGTTCCCACTTGAGCTCAGGCTCAACAAGCTAGCTAGCTAACACATTCATGGTGCCATAGATAAATCGGAGATTAGTTGGCCAGCTTGCTAAACCTCAGTAAATTAACCACTTTGCCCAAATTAATATGCTTGTGGCCTTGTAGTACATTGCTGAGAGTATGCTACATGTAGGCTGACATCTTAAACCATATTATAAATCATATTTTCAGATGTGAAAAAGACAATAAGAACATTTTTCAGGAAACAGACAGACACTGCCAGTCAGGACATAGGGAGCTCAAGAGGTATGACATGACCCATGACAGACCAGTAAATTCGAAGCAGATTGATTTATGCAGACAGTTTTTTAAAGGGCCAGACTTCTTAAATATTTCAGTATTTTTTAAATGTAACAAGTAAATAGTCATTCATACAATGTAAACACATTAGAGTTGGTCATTTACCTCCATGCCATGAAAACAATTAAATATCAGTCATTTATTTCTTTCCATTTTTTGTTCTTTATTTTAGTCAGATTAAGCATCAACGATGTGGTCAGCAACCAGAAGGTAGCTCACTGGTACTGTTGCTCTCCAGCACTAATTCAGTAAACTGAATAATGTCATTTACCAAAATAAACTCATTTTAAGTTAAGTTATGCAATTATTCCTGTTAAAACGATTATTTCAGACATAGCGAAGAAAAACAGTTTAGCACCACACCCTTTCTTTACTTGTGAGATTTCTTTAAAATCAAGAAAGAGGGTAATAACAGGAAATCAAATTTGTTTGTTCAAAATGCAGTAATTGCAGAATGTTGAAGGTATTGGTATAGTATACACTGTAATTCATTACACATTTTAACATATTTCATAATTAATTAAGGGGGGTGGGGATGCTCTAGGGGTAAGCCCCTTATCTCTTCCAACCCTAGTAATGCCCCAGTCCACTGGTCCAGTGCTGGTAAGTATAAGTGCCATTCATTTTCTATAAATACATCTGTTAACATTAACTGCTTAATTTAGTCTATATCTTAAAAGAGAATTCTTGGAACGAATGAGTCCTGTCCCAGTTTTAGTCATTACTCATAGCACACACTTTGATAATGTGTGGAAACTGTCAGGGTTGGAAGTCACAATGGCACTAATCTCTGCACGGAATTCTTAAAAAGAGACTCGCTGTGAGTAATGTGGATTGAGTGAGCTATTTCCAGCACTTGGTGCAGTAAAACTGCTCTCCTCCTCACCCTGACTCATCGCACATATTTTGGGAGGACATTAATATTTTAACACAAGCCTTATCCAGCATATTTTGTAACGCGGAAGTAAGCAGCGGCTGCATTTCCGTCGAATGTGAAAAAGTTCACATTGGCATTGACCACAGTGTAAATAACTAGAAGGTTATAATACCAGAATTGAGTGATATGGTCTTATAAACTATCACACAACCACATGATGTACAGCAGAATTATGTGCCAACGTCGGATGATTTTCTAAAGTCAGCATTTATAATAAAAAAGTTAATCATTCACTTATTGCTGTGTTGTTGTACTGAAGAGACGGTAATCTGCTTCTTTCTTTACCGAGATTGTGATGATGCAGCCTTTCTTGTCTCAATGTTAACTTCCATTTATACGTACCTGCATTACCTCCGATGAAGCCTTTATTTATTTATTTCCAAAGGCGGTGTTTCATAAGCCATGCTGAATGCAAGATCTGCATGTTTGTTTACTATGCACCACTAAGAAAGAGAGAATGCTCTCTGACAAGAACAGAGAGTAAAATGTGTTTATTATTTTGCCAAGATGAAACAAGATGCACTTTTGGTGCAAAGAAAGTTGAAGCAGCATTTTTCCGGCATCTTTCTTCTCTCTGCTGAATGTGTAAAGTTTGTGGAGGACTGTCCGTGTCAGCACCTGATTTCATTCATTCTGCCAGTGCAACAGTGTGTGATTAAACAATGACATAATGACGTAATTAATGATAATAATATGTCGACATTTATTGCCAGCCTGTAATATAAAGCAGCATAATGTAGTATTTTTGTAAAATAGTTGGAAGTGGCTTATACCGGAAGTGGTCCACATTCAAGATTGATAATGTTGGCGCCCTAGTTTCGCTTAAAAATAAGGTGGATATCTCACAAAAAATGTCCTCAGATCCTCCCTCTATGGCAGTTTTAAAGTAACATGCTTTAACATTGCGTAATATTGAGGAAACATCCAAGCAACAGTTCACATCTTGAAAATTATTCATATATTCTACACTTTCAATATCATATGTTTACCTCGAAGTCCAATCATAATGTTAGTCAAGGTTTCTTGCAACAAACTTTTTCATTAAATTAGAATTAAAAAGGCTGTATTTGCTACATTTAACTCTTTTATATTAAAAGAACAAGAAAAATGTAACATGTCCCCTTTAAATCTTAAACGTTTGCCGAAACGTGTGATTTTATTTTGAAGAACAGATGAAGGAAAAGCCGTCGATGCGATGCGCGTCTGATTTGATATGTGTGCGCAGTAAGCTCTGCTGTTCACGAATGCAATGAAAGCGCTTCTCCAAGACATGCACATGCATAGAGTTCTGGGCCTCGTTTGCCAATAACTATTGATCTTAGTGGTTAAGAGCATTTTCTATGAGCGATTTTACAAATGTTTGTTATTTTTTATGTGCACCCAGGGTGCACATAAAAATAGCACCCGCCATCCGCAAAATGCGACGAGACTCAATCCAGTTCGCAAGCTCTTCATCCAAATGCAGGTATTTCATGCACGAGTAATTTTGGTGGGTGACCTGTAAGACGTCTCTGAGTGGCACATGACAAGAAATGCTGTTAGTCACAAAGACACGCGCATGTAAAGAGTCATCACTCCTTTTTCTCTGTTTCATTTGTCTGAAAACTGTTTGCAAGAACAATGTCGTCTATGAGAATGCTGCAAATGATCTCTGATCATCTCAGAAGGTGCTGTGAGTTTCGCTTTATTTCTACGGAGCAGTTTGCAGTTAACATTCATTGTGAATGCAACACTGCAGGTTTAGCACCATACATGTATATATATATATATATATATATATATATATATATATATATATATATGTATGTATTAAACAAAGACGAAAGTGATTCAATCATAAAATAATACAAGACACCTTGAACCTAAAATTGAGTTCTATTTTATTTTCTTTAGGCAGCATTAACTGTATTACCAAAACACAATACAAACACATTCGATAAGAACACACATTTGGCAGCATTTTTTTGGGGAACACATTGGAATTTATTAGGCTTATTTATTATGAGTATTATTATTATTATCTTTACATTTATAATTGTCTTTAGTTATTAATTTGTAGGTTATTAGTCATTTTTCACCTGTTGTCGTTGACGAATGCTTGCGTGATGGCAAATGGGGCCATTGGAGACGGTAAATGTTTGGATTTGGGGAGGTGGTTATATATAAGATTTTTTGATCACTTTGTTATGTTAATTGCTTTTTTTCTTTTTCGTTTAAAGTGCAATTTGAATTTAGAAATGTCTTTTGTTTAAGCTTTTCATGTTTCAATAAATTAATTTCATTTTTAAAGCAAAATCAATAAAGTAAAAATATTCACTGACCCTCAGCAGGGGGGTTGACGATATAATCGGATATCAAGATATTTTTTAAGGCAATTATCGTTAAAATATTGTTTACATATTGCCCAGACCAAAAGGGAAGTGAACTTTTTCATGAACAATTGTTAAATTAAGTAATTTTATGGAGACCCGCACAAAAACGTGTACTCAATTTCATATTGCAACATTTTACCTATTAAATGTTGCATATTTGTTTGTTTTTGAGTAGTCTATGGGCATAATAAACATTTTATTTTATTGAAAAACTTTGTTTTTTGAAAATAGTAAATTATTAGTTTGTGCTATGGCTCTTTTGAAAAAATGCATCAACCAAAAATTAAAAAATTGGCTCCTTAGTGAAAAAAGGTTCCCGACCCCTGCCCTAGTCAAACAGAGCACTTTTATATTAATTGTGGTGGTAATCCATGTAGCAGCTGCATTCTAATAGACACTCTCCAGCCTTTGATTACATTAAATCAGAGCCCAGAGTTTTCTTTCCAAAAGGCTTTGATTTGCAGTATTGAACAGAGAGCAACGTCATTAGCCCTGAATACAAGTGTTCATTGGTTGACAGCTGTGGCATGCAATGCATATTATAGGAATGCAATACAGAAAATATTCACAGATTAATGAGATAGGCCACAGTTAATAGCTGTGACATTGGCTATGTTTGGAATAGCATACTACCTATTTCTGCAGTATGTTCAGGTATATGCTATATGAAACATAGCACACTGTGGGGATTATCCCCCAATGCCAGGCTTTAGACTTGATATTTCCAGTGCGACAAATGAACTGGAAATAATAGCAGCTGCGAAAGTAATATTTTTAACACATCCTTCCTGACTCATTATTTTATTGCATTGTGTAACAGGTAAAGGATGGGCAAGGAGGAGGCGGGAACAGGTAGAACAGTCAATGTAAACTTTAATGACATAAACTCAACTTAAAACAACATAAAAACACAGATGCACACACACACACAGCGGCCATGCATGTGTGTCTCTCTCTCTCTAACTAGCGTCTCCGGCTCTCCTTTATCTCTCTCTCTCCCACGGATTAGTTGATTCAGCGCCGGCCGTGCACCCTCACTGCCTGGCAACGCCCTCCTCCTCGTCACATTCCTCCCCCACCCGATTCAGGCCGGGGTGCCATCTGGACTGGCCTAATCCCCCCCCCCCCATCTCTGGAGGGGAGATGCTGCCCAATGGTCCACCACGCCTCCTGGAAACCTGGGGAGAGAAGAGGGGTGGGAGAGGGGAGAGGGAAAGGGCGAGTGGGAGAGACACAGAGAGAGAGAGAGAAAAACTTGCTCGCCAGTCCCCGGACACGCCGTCACCTGGTCTTCAGCCACTCCTCCACCCGCTGGTGGACGACAGCAGCCCCTCCCCGGGCGGACGGCAATGAGTCCTCCGACCCCTGGCGGAAGGAACGGCTCCTCCCCTGGCAGACGGCAGCGAGTCCTCTGACCCCTGATGGACGGAACAGCTCCTCCCCTTCCTGGCGGATGGCAGTGGTTCCTCCGACTCCCAGCGGCCGGCAGCGACTCCTCGGTCCCCTGGCGGATGGCAGCAGCAACTCCGACTCCCGGCGGTGGGCCCTTCCCCTGGCGGACGGCAGCAGCGAGGACTCCACAACAGCGCATCCCTCCTGGTTTTCGGCACCAGTGTAACGGGTAAAGGATGGGCAAGGAGGAGGCAGGAACCGGTAGAACAGTCAACGTAAACTTTAATGGCATAAACTCGAGGCCGCGTGTGTGTGTGTTTCTCTCTCTCTAACTGGCATCTCCGGTTCCTCTTTATCTCTCTCTCCTGCTGATTAGTTGACTCAGCGCCGACCGTGTACCCTCACGGCCCGGCCACACCCTCCTGCTTGTCACACACTGCTAAGAGAACTTTTACACAAACCTGATAAAAAAAATAAAAGAAACTAAAATAGATGTTTATTTCAGGGGCGATAACTGGATGCCACTTGCTAAACTACACTCGCGATATCAAAGTCTTAAATGATGGTACGGTATAACAATATGTATTACAGTTATTTTTGTAGAATATTTAATGAAACCATTTCTAATATATTAAATAACCTGGTGGTAATAGGTGTTATTACCTGCTTTTGGATAATCTATTAAATACTTGACATATGCAAGGTACTTTACCTCCTTTTTGTTTGGATCTTCATGGATGCAAATCAAAAAAGATGATTATTCATAACAACAGCTTACATGAAGAAGTCTTTAAACGGAACAGCAAAATTTCTACCGGTTGACATTTCAGTCCATTTCTACTGTTACTCCCAGCCCTAATGCAAGGTACTGCAACAAGGTCATGTTGTGCAATGTAACGAGACAATATTTGAGACTGCATCTCATACTATTTTAAAAAATAGAAGCCAGCATATGCAATATACTGTGCAGTGTGAAATACGGGGCCGTGCACACTGAATGCATTTTGTTTTACATAAACATGGACTAAATGGACACCTTTGACTGTTGTGGCACTACTAGTTCCTTTTTCAGCATCTCATACATAAGCGCCATGTTTTTAAAACACTGTGTGACATTAAGGGCATTTTTGCATCCATCTGCACTGTTTTAATTGTTTTTCCTTATTTAAACATTCACTAGACGGATTTCTTTATCTGCTGTGCTGTGCAATTTTTTTTTTTACGTGAACATGCGCTAGATGGACATTTTTGAAGGTTGCACAGCCTCTTGTTTTTTCAGGACTGCTGTGTTTTTAATACATTGTGTCAAGTTAAAAGAACTTCAACTTTTAAAAACATTTTGAGTGTCTCGAGACACCTGCATTCTGATTCATTTGTTGCTCTGTGTCTATCTTTTATTAATGCAATGATGTGAACGGCCCCCAAGCAGCGTGGTAGTAATCCCTTTTAAACACAGCCACTGTGTATTCCAACAACACAGAATTGTCATGGAGAGCAATTGACAGTTATAAATGCTAAAAAAAGAAAGATGGGCGGTATGAGTATTATGTAATGGGGCTGATCAGGCAGCGGGGAGAATGCGGTGTAGAGAGAACACAATGATGACATAAGAATGTGTAGTGTGTGGGAGGTATTAAACCCCCTGGCAAAAACAATAAGCGTAGCACTGAGAACAGGTAAAGCAGAGAGGTCATGCACACGTCACGCACAGCTCCGCATGGGTGAGAGTCATTCATGTTAATGGATCCCAATTCAAGTATTTAACCTTGACAGTGTGCACTGCATAAGCCGCAGCATCACGTATCAGTGCTAGCCCGCACAATAAAAGAGTGACACTGGAATGTTAATGGCTCACTTGAGAATAGCATTAGCTCACATATTCTGTGTCCTTGCACCCTATAAATGTCATTCAAGAGAGCAGACGACTGATATTTGTAGTGTGTCACATTACTGGGCTACGGTTTCAACTGTGGGCTCACAGTTTCGTGAACTTTAGCCAACCTTGCAAGCAGGAGGTTGGGATGAGAACTCAAGCATACATTGTACACACACACACACATACTGGAAGAGCAAAAGTACTTGAGCCTCAGGAAAGGAATTCATGCAGAACAAAAGGCCATACTTGTAACTCCACTTAAAACTGATATGCCCATATAAAGCAGAACTCATGACCGATGAGCTCCATTACATAACCCCAATGAAACCAGAACTCTCCTCTGTCTTTTGTCACGGGTCCTTAGTGACATCATAAAGGAAACTATACCACTGAGGTTTGGTTTTTACATTTGTTTCTTCTTAAAGTGATCCTAAAACTTTGCATATTCCACAAGTGATACATTAGCTGTTCATGGAACATAAAAGTAGATTTTTTGAAGAATGTTCATGCTGAAATTTAAGTTGTTATTCATTAAAAATATTTTTTTGAAAATCTTGCTTAACAGCCGTGGTAACCATTCACTTTAATCATATGGAAAAGAGCAGCTTGGACAATTGTAATATAAATAACCCCTTTTAGGTTCCACAGAAAAATAAAATTTTGGAAGACATGAGGGTGAATAAATTAAGACAGCTTTTTAATTTTTGGGTGAACTATTCTTTTGCTGCTGAAAAGAATGGCTATACTCGCTACCAGCTAGACTAGCATCAAACAAACACTAACCAGCAAGAACAAGTATGAAAATTCATAGTGATCTAAGCTACTCTTTACAGCTGGGGTAACAGGAGGTAGGGCTTCTGGAGTCAACTAGATCTATCACAGTGGGTCATAGTGAGAACCACAGCATGGTTATCTGGTGTGTAAGGTTGCCGAAAGGTTAGACAGCATTATATGCAGCGCAAACAGAACATCTCAAGAATAAATCTCAGTCAGTCTCTCTACAGGCTGGGTAATCAC
Source organism: Myxocyprinus asiaticus (assembly GCF_019703515.2). Lineage (NCBI taxonomy): Eukaryota > Metazoa > Chordata > Actinopteri > Cypriniformes > Catostomidae > Myxocyprinus > Myxocyprinus asiaticus. Next base: position 38,006,037 of record NC_059362.1, read on the forward strand.
TCCCCTGTCGCAAAAAAACATTTCTCCATGTTTGCCTTGCCAGCAACTCAAGTGGCAGGTTATAAGTGAGACACTATGTGAGTCATGTCTAGGTTTGTGTGTGTGACATTTCCAAATTGGAGATCAATTGTATTGATGCATGGTGAGCTCAAGGGAGAGACGCAGAAAATGTCTATGACATAGTCACGACATACAACTGGATGACATGGGTTATTCTGTCAGTAAATGCCACCGCAAAAGCAATATGAAATAAAACCATAAAACAGCACTCAGTAAAATAACTGAGTACAGGCATGAAACTCTTGTGCTCAAGCTAATAGGTTGAACTTGTTATCTGTTAGCCAATCAGCTCATTCACATGTGATATGTCAAGCCAATCGGCTCACATGGTTTAAGCGAACAGGTTCTTTGATGTTGTGACAGATCCAAGTTCGTGGGCAATGGAGGTGTCAGGAGACAGCAAACAGTTGAGTGTTTATTCACACACACACTTCAGGTTCATATAAAAAAAGAAACAGCTCTTAGTGGCCAACTCAAATAGGGCTTTAAATATACACAGTCTCTGGCTTTAGCTGCCGGTCTTTCATCCACTACTGCTCCGAGCCACTCTCTCCCTCTCGCTCTGGCGAGCCTTATCAGGTCTCCCTCCACCATCACTATAATGAGAGACAGGTGTTAGAGTAATTACAGCCCAGGTGACGCACCTTACAGCTTTCCCTCTCCCGCAGACAGACACATGACCACGCCCCCCCCCCATGCCACAGATATGTAATCGGGTAGCTAATCAACTTGCGTACTCTCTCTTAACTCAGTATGTCTGTGTATGTTCTAGCAGTAGCAAGTCTTTGTAAATCATTTACTCATCCTCATCTCTTTAGAAACCCCCTTGACTTTCTATCTTCTGTGGAACTCAAAGAAGGAGTTATTTATATCAAAATTTATTTTTACAGTCCAAGCTGCTCTTTTCCAAACTTTAAAAGTTAATAATGACCACTGTTGACAAGCAAGATCTTCAAGGCATGATTATTAGTGAATAACGGCTTAAATTTCAACCTGTTCCTCACACAAAGCTATTGTATGGTTTTAGAAGACTTGGAATATAGCTTTTTGGAGCTTGACAGCACCTAGTCCCCATCTACTTTCATTTTATAGAAGAGAGCAGCTTGGACATTCTGCTAAACTTCTCCTTTGGTGTTCCATGGAAGAAAGAAAGAAATTCATACGGGTCTGGAACAACGTGAGGGTGAATAAATGATGACAGAACTATCCCTTTAATTAGAAAGCAGGAAAGTTGATTGTAGTCTTATAATATGAGTCAAAACGCTCTCCTGCGTGTGCTCCAGACTGCCTGATTTGGTAAAATGAAATCTTTAAGATTGCTTTCCTATTCTTAGGCAGCTAATAACACCATATGTCTTTAAATAGTTCTATGCATCACCTTGGCCTTTCATGGGGTTAAAATAATCACAGCCTACTAAACTGATTCAGTGAATCAGACACGCAAGCAACGCCTCCACCAGAGGTGGCAAACACAATCAAACATTTTGACAGCACTGAGAATCATGCCTGAAGGCAACGGAATGGTGCTGATGCTCCTTTGGAACAATTTGACCTCCCTTGACCAATCAGCAAATTGGGGGCCCTCGACAGAGGTCCAGGCAAGAGCAGAGAGGGAGATACGAGATTAGCAACAGTCTATTCTGTCTAGCTGTCATCTGTCATTAAGCTTCATGAATCTGGAGCATTCCTTTCCTCTCCGGATGTTTGCCAAATCCAATCACGGATGCTGAATACCCTGCAGTGAAGGGATTGCAGGGTCACCGGGGGCTATGGCCAAGCAATCACTGGCTATTGGAGTAGAATCATCTCAAACACACAAATGAAATATAAGGTTAAATATAATCATTCCTGTCAAGATGCAGATTACACTCTGGCAACAGACTATAATGGCATTCAGGCCCTCATGGTTACATTACTGTCGAAGAGTGTAATTTCTGAGAATTGCAACACCGCTACTAAATCAGGAGTGTGAAACATACAGCGAGACCACAGTAGTTAAATTCCCGAACAAATTACTCTTATAAGACTTTTATTTTTTAATCTACAGCGCGAAACGTACTTGCGACCAGAGTAGTTTGATTGTCGAACAAATGAATCTTATGAGCCGGTTCTACAAAATCTACAGTGCAAAACATACAGCGTGATTAGTGTAGTCTGATTCATTAACAAATGGCTCTTATGAGTTGGTCCTTTTCAGTGAATATCTTACTTAAGTCATACATTTTGTCATGTCTAAATGGTCGAAATGAACCAAAAGTTGTTAATGTGTTATGTGTTCTTAAAGCTCCCATGAGACTTAAATCAGGGTAATTACTGGATGGTTGTTAATATGATTATGTGTTATTATAGATACACATTATGAGTTTTGTTATGAATTTATTATTTCCAACTATTTCTTCCTCAAAAATACTAAAAGAATCACTATTATAACTACTTAAGAATCAAAATCTTTCAATTCCTTTTGATTCTCATACCTAATGTCCTCTTAACCAAAAAATAGCTAAGGTGCCGTTAAGGTTTTGGCAATAGACTGCAATATCATTCAGGAAGTTACCCCAGGCTTAGTGGCTTCATTAACATAACTTCTACATAAATGGACTTCTGGGTCCTATTACACCCATTATATAAAAATGTCCCATTCCAATTTGAGACGGATTCATTAGACAGCATTCAGTTCAGCTTCTGCATCTCACAACCGTGTGCTCTGTAATCATGTGAGGGGTGAAGATTTTAATCTGTGCAACCAGTTTAGCAAAAAGCCATTACTGCAAGTTGGCCAGTCAAAGAAAATGCAATCATGCTCTGTTAATCGGTTAATATTTCATGGCATTTGTAAGGGAAACGGTCAAACATTCAGAGCAGTATAATCAGCACAATTTGCTGCCTAATTAAGCATATGTTCCCTCATTTATGATAGGGGTTTTGTTCTGCAATAGACACAGGGATTGCAGCATTTAGATGAAGTTCACAAAGAAATCAAATATTTTAAAATATGCTTTTAATTCTTGTGCATAATTATTTGGCTCACAAGATGAGAATTTAGCTCAAACACAAAATTTAGGCTCCATTTATTTGTTCTACTGTTCTGAACACGCATGGTAGTTTTAGATTTTGCAATTTTCGCTATTGCCTATATAAGTAGGTAATAAAATAAAATAAATATGTAATCTATGGTGAAATACATATTAATATATATAATATCAATCCTTATAATATTAATATAATATATGAATCAAAATAAATCTATTGGTTAAAAGCTGCTGACATGATGTATATTAATATGAGCATCCTTTCGACAACTTTTGGATTGAATTAGAAAATTGACAAATTTCCAAATAATATCCTTTAATATTGAGCCAGACAACAGGAGGAAGAAAAGCAACCATTAGAAATTATTACAAATTCAATTCCTTTAGTTTAAATAAACAATTTGCGCAAAAATTAAAATTATATCCTTATTTACTCAGCCTCGTGTCAACCCAAACCTGTATTACTGTATATTTTTCGTCCATGGAACACAAAAGAAGGATTTTTTTAAGAATTGTTATGATAATGATCAGTAAATAATGACTTACATATTGGTCTGTTCCTCAGACAAAGCTATCGTCGGATTCAGAAGACTTGGAATATAGTGCACAAGTAATATGAAATACTTTTATGGTGTAATTTTCTTGACAGCTGTGGTCACTATGAACTGTCGTTATATTCATAATTTTCTCCTTTTGTGTTCCATGGAAAAAATTACTTTTCATAAAAAATAATTTTCATTTTTTGGTGAACTATCCCTTTAAAATAATAAAGAAGCTATTGGAATAAGCATAATCTCTTTCTGAGGTTCATGAGTACTTAGTTAACCAAGTAAAAAAAAAAAAAAAAAGATACACCACGCCATAGTATATTGCTGAAGCACTATTCAGGGTACAATGTAAGCTTTCTTTTTACAAGAGCACTGAAGCCTCACAACCTTGCCCCTAACCAAACTAGCAGTGTGGTACAACAAAGTCTCTCATTACGGATCACTGAATTCATCTTAAAAACAATAACTTTCAACACTGTTACTTGTTATGTAAGGAAATTAACCACATGAGTCATGCAAAGTAAGGTGCGCAGCAAGGAGAATGGTGGAACCATTCAGAGTAAAAGATGGAATACTAGTTTTATTTTTATGAAGAACCCTTCTGAGTCTGTGATTCAATGGAGTCATGGACCACCTTTTGTATTGACCTCTATCAGAAGATCCAGTCTGTCTGAGAGTAACTGTCAGGAATTATCAATGTAAGAATTGTGTGTCTATGTTTGTGTGTCCAGTGCAGGTCAGCAATAGCAATAGGAGCAATAGGGGTCTCGCCTAGGGCACCAAAATGGTCAGAAACGGCCCTGCTGGCACAGCTTAGCATATCACATGATCAGTGTTCCTAAAACTGTTCAAAGAATGTCTGGGCTAAATATTTAGCCGAGGTCAAATATTTAGTAACCACTGCATTTCGTGTTCCAAGTGATGTATCATTCAGAAGAAGTACAGTTTAAAGATTATAACTAAATGCTTGACAGAGAAATCTTTAAAGGACTGGCTCATTCAATAAAGAAAATTCTGTCATCATTTACTCACACTCATGTCATTCCAAACCCTTATGACTTTCTTTTTTCCGTGAAACACAAAAGATGTTAGACTGAATATGTTCGCTGCACTTTTCCATGCAATGAAATTATGAACTCCAAAATTACAAAATATGACCACTGAAGTAGTCCCTATGACTCATGTGCTATATTCCAAGTCTTCTGAAGCCATACGATAGCTTAGTGTAAGGAACAGACTGAAACTGAACATCTTGCCCACTGTTGTAACTCTCAAATCTCAGTTTTCTTTTTGCATACATTCAAATATGATCTTCCATTTCTCCTAACCAATCACAACGCACCAAGTTTGAATATGCAGAAGTGTAAATGAGATTTGAAAGTTACAGTGAATAATTATTTAAATTTCAGTTTCTTACAAAAAGCTACTGTACAGTATGGCTTAAGAAGACTTGGAATATAATGCACAAGTTGCATTACCTACTTTTATGGTGCTTTTTTGTCTTGTTCAGACCTTGACAGCAGTGGTCCCCATTCACTTCCATTTTATGGAAAAGAGCAGCATGAATATTCTGCCTAAAATCTCCTTTCACGTTCCACAAAAGAAAGAAAGTACATAGATATGGAACAAAAAGAGGTAAATAAATGATGACAGAATTTTCATTTTTGGGTAACTATTCCTTTAAAAACCCACTTCTGTTTAGATAAAACTTAAAAAGCTGTTGTCACTCTTTAATTATTTTTCCTTCTTTCAATAATTTTCCATGTTTTATCATTGTGGCGTTAAAGCCAAAAGCAACTCATTATAACTTCTGCTACAAGTTCTCATTACATATATGAGTTTTAATCAGTCATGCAGTACCTATGTTCTCTTGTGACAAAATAATATGCCGAAACTGAAACTATGGAAATAAATACATTATGTGACCAAAACTATAAGGGTTTTATCTGCATTTTTTAAAACATGGATGCCATAGTTCATCATAACTAAATAACAATACTTCACGTATGAAGGATATAAACAGTGGGAGATACTCCCTTGACTCTAGGTGTAAGCTCACTCTTGAGAGCACTTGCAAATGAGACAAAAGTTTTTTCGAAGAAAGCCCACAAGCCAAATTTCACACCTGATGTGGCACACATAGATAATTGAATTGGAGAGGCCTAATTCACAATCATGTAATGCAGGTCTGGGGAATTGCTTTTCCACTGGAGCATTCTAACATACCAGTCAGTCAAACTGCCTTTGTTCTAATGTTTCTGTGAAGTATTTACTTAGAATCCATATTGGACTCTCATTCATTTGACGTTCAAGCAAAAATTATGTCAGAGTGAAAGGTGTAAAGTGAAGTGTGCAAATTCTGCGCCACTAGCGTAACCAAAACAAAAGTCAAAAATCATGGCTGTTTTCAGACAGGTTTCCATAACACTCCCCATCCATTTGGGGGGGGAAAAAGGTGAAGTGTAATTTTTTAGATGTAAAAATACCTTCTCCTATTCCAGTTTTATAAGCAGAGACCATAATTAAGCATTTCAAATGTTGATTCCCTGGGGAGTGTAACATTGCAGCTCTGTGATGTTTTCAAAAACATTGCTCTGTTTATTTGAGTGGTTTGACATACTGACTTCTGGCTCAACCAGTAGCGTGAGATTGGGCAGGACTACCTGTAATAAGCTGTTTTGCAGGGAACTGACTAATTTTTTGAACAAAGGAAGATTGTGGGGGCAGTTGGAATGTTTTTAGAAACTTGCTTGGAAACAGTCTATTTTTGCAATTCTGTTTGGTGACACTATAGTGGCACAAAAATTACACACTTCACCATTACAGGAGTGAGTTTTAACTCAAGTACAACAAAATGTCAGTTCTAATTTCAAATTCCTTCATGCAGGTGGGATGGAGCAAGAAATGGATAAGTCAATTAACCTTACCTTGCCCTCCTGGTCCTCAAATACTGACTGGTCCACGTTGCAGGCAAAGAGGGACGTGGGGAGATCATTGAAGTCAGTTATTTGTTGGAAACTGTCTCCTAGTGAGGACTCTACCACGGTGGACTGCAGGACTACCAGCTCCTCCCCTCCAAGGAGATAGACCCTCTGGAGGAATGGAGTGCTTCTCATGTTGGCAAATAAATGCTCTCCCTTCATGGCTGTAACGGGTAAATAAAATAAAATCAGGGAATGTTTTCTATCATCACCAACTGCTTTGAGGCTGTGGGGCTTGTCTTTATATGGGCCATTTTCTTCACTTTTGTAGCATTTTAGTCTTACTGTATGATGTTATCAAGGTTTCTGCACCAAAAACAATTGTAATTTAGTTTTACATTACCATTTCCACCCCCTCTCTGACCCTTACAATTAAACAGGCTGTTTTTGCTACTGTACTTCTAAGATTCTTATACTGTATGTAAATTATCTCTTTTTTGATTGGCTCACAAGTGAACCGAGTAAAAATGCTCTCGCCATCAAATGTCTTATGGAGAAAATGCTGCGATGTCACTACATCTCATGTTTGCTTGTCATGTTCGATTTTTTAGGCTTTGCATACTTAAACATTTAGCTTTTTGGAATGCATTGAGTATTGAGTGTTGTTGCAAATTCTGTTGATTTTAAATTGTCATCAAAGTAATGTTAGCTAGCTAGCTAATATAGAGGTTTGTTAATGCTTAGTTTTTGGAGTGTTTATGACTTTAACCATTGGTCACCCCGTTAATATTTAATGCCCAAATTTCAACCATTGGTCACCCTGTCAGTTCTTAGTCATTTTCACGGCCTGAACTTCAAACATTGGTCACACTTAAAATTGCAAGAGCTATTTGTGATTATCTTGGAGGCAACCGTTAGAATGTGTTGAATATAATATAATATATATATATACTGTATATATATAGATATAGATATAGATATAGATACAGATATAGATAGATAGATAGATAGATAGATAGATAGATATACCCTTACTGAGCACTTTATTAGGAACATCTGTACATACACCTACTTATTCATGTGATTATCTAATCAGCCAATCATTTGGCAGCAGTGCAATGCATAAAATAATGCAGATACGGGTCAGGAGCTTCAGTTAATGTTCACATCAACCATCAGAATGGGGAAAAATGTGATCTCAGTGATTTAACCGTTGCATGATTGTTGGTGCCAGATGGGCTAGTATAAATATTTCTGTAACAGCTGATCTCCTGGGATTTTCACGCACAACAGTCTCTAGAATTTACTCCGAAAGGTGCCAAAAACAAAAAACATCCAGTGAGCGGCAATTCTGTGGACAGAAACGCCTTGTTGATGAGAGAGGTCAACGGAGAATGGCCAGACTGGTTCGAGCTGACAGAAAGGCTATGGTAACTCAGATAACCACTCTGTACAATTGTAGTGTGCAGAACAGCATCTCAGAATGCACAACACATCGAACCTTGAGGCGGATGGGCTACAACAGCAGAAGACCACATCGGGCACTTTATTAGGACCATAGTGTTCTCAATAAAGTAATTAGTGAGCGCATATATAAATAAAATAAAAACTCCTTTTGTAAATAACTTCCAACATTTAGTCAAACAAAATGTCATTATATTTCTCTTTTACACATTTAAAAATGTATCATTGTTTGCCAATATTAGCAGGGAAAGTACAATTCTAAACCTTAACACTTATCTATTTCAGCTGCTTTACATTTAGGCTCTTCATGTTTCTTTTATTATTATTAGATATGTGAGCAAGAGCTGGATTAGTATTAGTAGAGTATTTTCACTTTACTCCCAGACAGCATGGCATACAAACAGCAAGGGTGGAAAATCATAGTTCATCCTTTTGACAGGTGACAAAGAGAACTGGAACAGTTACCTCCTAGAACCCCACCAAGCAGATGTTAACCCCTGGCCCCGGTAACTAATGCTCCACCACAAGATTAGGTGATGGTCTTAAAGCAGAACCGGTCTCTTGTCAGCCCACACAAACAACAACAGCAAGTGGGTAACAGCTTGCGCCTATTTCCATAGAGCTGCTCCACATGCCTTTTCTCCCCATGATCCACCCTGACAAGCCTCTTCTGCGGGCAAAGCCAGCATTGTCGCCGGTGTCACACGCACTGTTAAATCTCCCACAGCTATTTTCGGATCAATAGCCCATCACCAGCAACACACACTCGCTCTCTAACACACACACTCTCACTTTCACTCAAGGCTATAGATAGAGGCTGGAGCTGACTGGTTCAGTCTTGCCCTGTGTAAACGTGGCTAAAAATAGGAAGAGGACTAATGAAATGCAGAGATCTCGAGGCACTTGATTAAAATGAAGGTTTCCAGACAGGGCTCCATTTCATTTACAATATCAGAATGACCGTGTTCTGAGATAAGTGTGTGCATAAACTATCCATGAGAATAGACACGCTATAGGCTCCCGACTTTATTTACACAGCTTACTGCAGTCTCTAGACATCTGTGTTTTTAATTTTGGAAATGGTTTCTGAAGCATAGACAAAAGCATACTTTTTAACCTGAGATTTAGAGGCCATTGTCAGTTTCTCTCAATGGCATAACCAAGGTCAATAAGCATGTGAAATATGTAGATACTGAATTCTAACATACTGTATATAATTAACAGATCTTCACTATACCTATAAAGGGTAAATGGACACTAAAGGGTAAATGGAAACAAAACAACAGTGTAACGCCCTCACACAAATAAAAACAGTGAGTACTACAGGTTTTCTCTAATTGATAGTGTAATCTACACTACTGCACTCTAAAGTAAGTAAAGCTAAACAGAAAAACTTACAAATAATACAATTCTTTTCAAGTTATTATATGTATTGCCACAACATGGTCAAATATCCTTCAAAAACATTTTATCTATAATCTAACTGCCAACTATGTGATTTCATTTGTTACAAACAGGAGACTGTAAATGCCATGTGTATAAACAATAACAAATTAAAAATGTTAATTATACTATTTACAAAAAAATGTAGGGGAGACCCGGGGCTAGTTGTCACACGAGTAAGTTGTTTGAGTCTAGTTGAGAAGGTTTAAAAACAAAAGAAGTTAAAGAAAGGTTAGCTGTGTCCCAAATGACGCACTACACACTGTGTACTTATAATATACACTATGCACTCAGCCATGTAGTGTATGAATTTTCAAAGTGAAGTATCGTCCCAAATGGAACACTTAAAGTTTTTTTACTAAACGGAAGCATTTGCTGTTTAACAGCTGACAGAAATTAATTTTTAATTGCATTCAATGTGCTGCTGCTAGCTTTAGCACGTTAGCCAACCTCCATTCAACACTTGAATCTCAAACACTGACATATTCACAGAGCGTGGGGTGATGGTATAGCCACTACAAATGTTACAAACTCACATTTGTAATGTGCTGTCTTCACTTAAGTTTAACTTGTTACAATATTTTCCATTATTTACAACTGTTTCGTCAGACCAGCATCATAGCCAGATAACTCCGCCCATTCCACCACATACAGCAAGCTGCGATCGCTGAATTGCATGAAGTGTTCAACATTTTGACGGTTGAAGAATTGCATCATCCAGGTACTCATAGTGCACTTCTTTCTGTTGCATTTTTAGAGTTAACATACTACTCGCATTACTTACACTACAAAATGACGTAGAATAGTGCAGAAGTGTGGGGTTTGGGACGACCAGTTAAACTGTGTTCTCAGAACAAGGGTAGTTTCCATGAATTTCAGGTTGTGGCAAGTTCTCACAATACATTTACATTCATGCATTTGGCAGACGCTTTTATCCAAAGCGACTTACAGTGCACTTATTACAGGGACAATCCCCCCGGAGCAACCTGAAGTTAAGTGCCTTGCTCAAGGACACAATGGTGATGGCTGTGGGGTTTGAACCAGCAACCTTCTGATTACCATTTATGTGCTTTAGCCCACTACGCAACAATGTTTTGATATTTTTGTATGTTACCTTTTTATAAATTTGCTATTTAATTGTTTTGCTTTATGGTTAGTTGTTTAACTGTTAAAAGTATATTGCCACAACTTACCCCATATAGTGTGACAACATTCCCCGCTATTGTGTTCAACATGTGTTCCATTGACTATCATTTGTTCCTGAACAAAAACAGCGGAAATCTTGAATGTATGTATACAAAAATTGACTTACAAAAATAAACCTACACTAAGAAATATTCACTGGAGTAAAAAGTTACAACTATCCCATATTATGTTATAAAGTATAACGAATTTGTGACACATGCTTTAAATCTGTCTATTTACCATTTTATCTATACTGTAAGTGCTAAATATCAAACATGTGATCTTATTTGTTATAAAAAAATTGACATTAAATGCCTGGTTGGTAAAACATAAATAAATAAATAATTAAATAAATAAATATATGAAAATACATTATACTGCATTACATAATATACCGTATAGAGTAGTTTGCTGGTTTCTTAAAGGGCCAAATGTAAGGTAAATGTCAATCACAGTCCACTGCAACCTGTTTGCTGCATCCCTCCTCGAGTCATCACTGGAGGAGCGGTCACTCTGTCGTCATCAACCTCATATTCACTTTTCTTACACTTGCTATAAAGGTTTATATTCCTCATTACCTCTCTTCTTGATGACGAAAATAACAAAAGCGTATAGCGAAGAAGATGCATCAACCTGTTCGTGTATTTGTCAATAAAGCGCGCTATTTGCAGCTTCTGTCAAGGTCAAAGAGTGCACTTCAGAAAGTAGGCTACTGTTACGAATTCAACAATGTCATCAAATGGCTTATCTGCGCATTCTAGGGTTATACAGCTGCTTGTTAAAGAGTTCGCAAGTTTTAAGTCCCCATAAACTCTTATGCAAAAGTGATCTATTTAAAAGTAATATACATACAGCATTAACGCAATGCAGAATATGTTATACTATAGTATATGTTGTATAATACATTAAGTATACATATAGTACATAAACACTGCATAATATGTCTATTCTGCATTAATTCGAAATCCATTTCTCTATATGCTACTATAAACCCAGCAGCACCGGTCAAAGCACTGCTGTACAGATGCATGACGATCTAATGTAGAAAGTCAACATGGCTTTTCGGTACCTGTACGCGATGTGGCAGTCCGGTGCTTATGTTCTGTGCGCTGGCTTTGTCTCCCTCTCTCGCCTTTGTGAATCAACCTCGCATTCCAGCTGCGATTCACTGATCTCCTGACGTTACTGCAGACAGCTCGATTCACCAATGACCGCCTCCCGGCATTCAAATTATGTTTGCTCTAGCCACTAATGAAATGCAGCGCGGCGAGCGGGATTCAGTGACCAATAGCAATAAATATGCAAATGAGCGAAGGTACGTCAGAGGTTTCGCCAGCGGTTGGATGATGCGGCGCAGTGACTGTGACACATTCAGCAGGTTGTTTTGGTGAATGTGGTGCATGTCAAAGAAAGATTTTGAGAAATAATGATTATAAGACACAAAACCCTTGAGTGAAAGATGAGAATGGGTTGGTTTGAGACATTTAGAAATACATCAAAAGACTTTAGATAAAGTATTGTGTATGGGTATGATACACTAAAGTAAAAAAAATAATGTAATGCTTAAAGGGATAGTTCACCCAAAAATGAAAATTCTCTCATCATTTACTCACCCTCAAGGCATCCCAGATAGATGTGTTTGACTTTATTCAGCTGAACACAAACAAAGATTTTTAGAAGAATATCTCAGCTCTGTATAGGTCGTTACAATGCAAATGAATGGTGCCCAGACCTTTGTAGCTCCAAAAATTACATAAAGGAATCATAAAAGTACTCCATATGACTTCAGTGGTTAAATCCATATCTTCATAAGCGATATGATAGGTGTGGGAGAGAAAAAGAACAATATTTAAGTCCAATTTTTCCTTTTATTTTTCTTTTTATCCCTTTTTCTCCCAATTTGGAATGCCCAATATCCACTACTTAGTAGGGCCTCGTGGTGGCACAGTTACTCACCTGAATCCGGGTGGCGGAGGACAAGTCTCATTTGCCTCCGCTTCTGAGACAGTCAATTCATGCATCTTATCACATGGCTTGTTGTCCATGACACCGCGGAGACTCCCAGCATGTGGAGGCTCATGCTACTCTCCGCAATCCACGCACAACTTACCACACGCCCCATTGAGAGCGAGAACCACTAAATGTGACCACGTGGCAGTTACCCCATGTGACTCTACCCTCCTTAGCAACAGGGCCAATTTGGTTGCTTAGGAGACCTGGCTGGTGTCACTCAGCACGCCCTGGATTCGAACTCGCGACTCCAGCATTGGTAGCCAGTGTCAATACTCGCTGGGCTACCCAGGCTGCAATTAATTCCTTTTTTACTCTAATTCTGCACTTTCACTATCAGATGTCAAAGTGAAACTAAACAGGCACCACATCTGACTTCCAGATGTAAAAGTGAATGTTAAAGTGGAGATTTAGAGTAAAAAAATGACTAAAATTTGTATCTGTGTCTTACCCACACCTATTATATCGCAGAAGTCATTTAGATTACCTTTATGATTCCTTTATGTAATTTTTGGAGCTACAAAGATCTGGCCACCATTCATTTGCATTGCATGGACCTACAGAGCTGAAATATTCTTCTAATCTTCGTTTGTGTTCAGCAGAAGAAAGTCATAGATATCTGGGATGGCATGAGGGTGAGTACATAATGAGAGAATTTTCATTTTTTGGGTAAAATATCAATTTAGGAAAAATAAATAAAATATAAAAATTCAGATTTATTAGCTGAATGTATTTAGTTCCCCCTGGAAACTATAATTTACTATCAATTCTTGCTCCGTTTTAAATAATATGTAGGTTACAAGTTAAAAATACTGTAAAAAATTTTTAAAAATGTTTAAAAAGGTGAAAAAGATGAACAGGTTGATTTGAGACTTTTCTAAATGCAATAAAAGACTTTGGATAAGGTAGTGTTTCTGAACATGTAATTATAAAATAAAAGGAAATTGATTATGCTACAAAAAAAAAAAAAATCACATTTAATAAGCAACAAAATGTATTCAGTACCCCTAAGAAGTATAAATATACCTCACAATTTATTCAGTAAAAATATGTAGGGTACATATAAATATCTAATATTAATTGATAATTAAAAAAAAAAAAAAAAAACAGGAACAGGAATGTAGAATGAAAAAAGTGTCTCTCACTGATGTTTCATTTATTAAATCACATCACTTTTGGGTCTAGTATCAATGTTTTACATTGGCCCTCTGATCATCTCTGGAATGCTGTGTCTGAGGCACATGATTGGCAAGTAAATAAAAAGATAATTAAGTAAACTTATGAGACTTTAAAATGATGCAACAAAACAGTTTCTTTATTGAAACACAATTAAACTCACCACTAAAGCAGCACAAAGATGTTTTGTTCTTACAAAATGTATATTACACCAGTGATGCCATTTGATGGAATCAAAATTCAATTATCTAAAAACTATTCCAATGTCTTTCCATAGGATGCATGCAAGAACATCAAATTATTAAATCTAACTTATATATGTTTTAGCCCAAATGCTTTCACACAGATGCAATTAAGAACTTTCAGACTAAAAGACAGATGTGTTTATAGGAACAATCCTTTTCACCAATGAAGAAAAGAAGCACGGCTAAAGCAGTGTTTATAGGTGAAATAATGTGCTATTTCTGCTTCACAAAAGAGAACCACCACTTAGTTATATTGTCTATAAACTTTGTCTTTACTTTGTCCATTTCAAGTATGAGATGTTTAGCTGTAATATATGACTGCAGTCACACACTGCAACACATGAACCTTAATTTAGTTTATCACATATTTCCTGAATATGATAAAGTCTCTCAGTCAGGGAGAGGATTTTCCACAGCAGCATGCTTTCTGAAATATATCATCTCTATTATGCCATCACTTATATAAGAGGTCCAATAAAATTGTAATATATGTAAGAGCAAGTATCTTAAATGTGCACTATTTGCAATTAAAAGTATTTTTGCCTCATTAAACATTTTTACACATAAAGAAATGAATGGTAGGCTGCTTTTGAAATCTGTTTAAAATCAAGTTACCATATTAGTTATATCAGTAGCCTAATAAAAGAGTTTAATTTTACATGGAACAGGTCGCCCCATGTTGCCTGCCATGTTGAAATCATATGACCAGCCAAATATTACTCTTTTTATCTCAATAACCCCCGAGATAATAATAGATCTAATACTTTCACTAATGGAATTAAATAATCATCTGTGTACCTTTAAAGAAATATTCCATGTTCACTATATACAATATTAAGCTCTGTCAGCATCTTTTGTGACATAATGTTACTTACCACAATTGTTACTTTCGACTTTACTTAAAAAAAGAAGAAGCAAAAATACAGGTTACAATGAGACATTTAAATGGAAGTGAATGGGGCCAATTCATTAACATTCAGATACTCACTGTTTCAAAAGTATAGCCACGAGATATAAACATGATGCTAGTTAACATAATTTTAGTGGGCTAAAATCACTTATTAACCTTTTATATCCAATTTTACAGCTTCATTGCCATGATGATGTAACAATGTAAACCCTGTTATCCCAGTAAATTAGCAGTCTGCCACAAAAATGATGATTTAAACAACTTTACAGCTCAAATAATACACAAGTTTTATCAGAAGAACTAATGTAAGTGTTTTTATAAAATTATAAGCTTCATATTTCTGCTTTTAAATCCTCCAAAAATTGGCCCCATTCACTTTCATTGTAAGTGCCTCACAGTGCCTCCCTCTAGAAAAAGAGGGATGAGGCAAAATAATTTTTCTGGTAATCAATATTATGCCACAAATGTTGTCGACTGAGATAAACTTCTATTAGATAACCCGGAATATTCCTTTAAAACACCTATAGCATTTTAGTACCTTCTGGTTTCCTTTACAGGAATATTATATTTTCCTTTGTTCAGGTGACTAAAAGTTAGAAATTCACACTGATGCTTCAAACCTCTGAAGCTAACCTCGTGATTTGACCTGTGCAGCTCTGGAGTCAAGACTGTCAACAAATCTCTAAAGCAGCACCACACAGCTGTCTGAATGTGAATGCTCTATCTATGCTTGTATCTTACTGTACAGGGTCCTTCTGGCTGCTGGGTTCCCACCAAGTGCAGAGGGCTCTACAAGAACCAGATACATATGACATTTTTATCCAGTAAAGTGACCACATACACATGATATAGAGTGGCCCCAAAAAGTTTTAATTTTTGAATTCTATTGAATTGATTTCCAACAAAATGAGGCAAGACCTTTTTTTTTCTTTCTTTCTTTTTTTTTAACTAAATTCACTTTTCTTAGCCAATTTTGAAATTACTTTTAGGCAACTTATTACCATCCTCCCTCGTTTCTTTAAAAAAAAGAAAAAGGCATAAATCGGAGTTACAGTAAGGCACTCACATCGGAAGTGGTTGTGGCCAGTCCGTAATTGCTAAAATACACATTGTTTCAGAAGTACTGCCACATGATGTAAACATTACATGTTACAATAATTTTAGTGTGATAATATCACTTAATAACCTTATCTGTGCATAGTTATTTCCAGTACTGGGATTTACGGGGTTGTAATATTAGGTATAGGATATTACTTAACACATAAGGTAAGTGATTTAAATCATGTTAACATACAGTATACTGTATAATGTTTACATTTTCAGGCTATACATTTGAAACAACATGTATTTTCATGTTTATGGACTGGCCTCATTTACTTCCATTGTTAGTGCCTCACTGTTACCAGGTTTTGTTGTTGTTGTTTTTTTTATAAATGAGAAACAAGATTATTATTTTGTTATTACTATTATTTTTGTGGAAATCAACATTATGCCACAACTGCTGTTAATTGAGCTTAACTTGTTTGAACCCGGAACATTGCTTGAATTTTCAACAATATACAGTATTTATTGTTTTATAATTATATTAATTTATTTTGTTTTTTTCTTTGTTTCAAAATTTGCTAGTGCTATCTTTTCTCATAATAAATGCCACATTATTAAATATTTTGCTATTTAATGCAAAGACATTCACATGTTTAAGTGTTGCCACTGTATTTACCAAGTTTTAGTGAAACAGGAATTTGGGCTGAATCCGAAAACTGGAAAATACTGCCTTCGGAGGCCGTATAAGGAGGTAGGATGAAAATAAGGTAACTATTCTGAGACCAGGTTCTATAAGAGGTCCATTCATACAATAAAACTGTTGGTTAACTGATTAGGCAGCAAGACACCAAGTCAGCTGCCTTAGCTTATGGATGCAGCCATTGATCTTTTCCCAAAGTATACATACGTATATGACCATAAAGTAGATCAATGCATGATTCAGATCTAGTTCCAATGCTTGTCGGTGGGAAAAACCTACCAAGCTATTTTTGGTCTGCCTGAGAATTGCAAGGGTAACGAGCAGGACGGTGCTTAAGCATTAGATTGGGCTGTTGTTGGGTAAATACTGCCATAGGAACACATCTGGAAATTATTAACCTAATGCCTACATTAAGGCCATCTCTTTCAAGGCTTATTTACCATTCTGCATTGAACATTACTCCTTCTCAGGCCACTTACCGGTTTAGGTACTGCATCCAACAAAGTAAATTCAAACTTGTATAGGATCAGGGCCACAAACATATGCAATTCCATTATGGCATACCACCTGTTGACACAATAAACAAACAAGTGGTTCTTATTGATACTTCTTTTTTATTTGTTCTTTCACATTAAGAGAATTTCTAGATGGAAACTCTTCACTCTGAAGTGCTTATCATTTCACAAGTCGACTTCAGTAGCACTGTGTGTATTAGTATTCTGACTAGGGGCGGATCTACCAGGGTTGCATAGGGTGGCAAATGCCACCCTAAGAAGAAGCATTGCCACCCCTTCTGCCACCCCAACATAAGTATCCAAAAGTATTAAATATAAATGTAAATATATTATAGTTAATGTTGACATTGTGTAGGGGTTTATTCATGTCAAACTGCCTAAATTCTCACGGAACGCACAAATGACTACAGATCCATAGCGTGATTGATTACAGCAGCAACCAATCCCGAGATTGTTTACAGCAGCTGCAGCGGCCAATCACAACATCGACCAATTACCTACCTACTATTGCAGTGCGTGTACAGTGTTTGGGCACTCGCGGGTTGATGAGTTTATTTCCTCAACAACAATGACCACATGGACAAATACGTGGGAAAAAAAGAGGTAAATGATGAATTTCTCTGTTGTTTCCAAGTCTTCACTGAATGATTATTAGATACATCATACGTGTAACCCAGTAATGTACTTAAAAGTAATTAAATTTACTGAAAGTCAGTAATTGTAATCTGATAACAAGAATTTAAAGTGTAACATATTACACTAAGTTTGACTGGAAAAGTAATTAGATTACAGTAACTAATTACTTTGTAATTAGATTACACCCCAACACTGCGTTTGATGTCATTGACATTCAGTCTGCGCCACAGGCGCTATTTTTTATTTCAGAGCTACGAAGTGGAAGATTTTCAGTGACTAACAGCTTACATTTCTGTCTGTTCATCACACAAAGCTATCATATGACTTCTAAAGACGGCAGTGCACAAGTCAATTGAACCACTTTTATGGTGCTTTCATGGTGTTTTTTGTCCTTTTGTCCCCATCCACTTTCATTTTAAAGAAGAGAGCAGTGTAAACATACTTCAGCCGTCTTTCACACAAGAAATAATGTCATACAGGTTTGGAACAACATGAGGGTGAGTAAATTATGACAGAACTTTTGGGTGAACTGTCCCTTTAAGGGATAAAAAAAAATAACAGGTTTCAAAATGAGAGAGAGACATGGAAAGAAATAAGGGGAGGTATTAAAACAATACTGGGCACAGTGGGAGGGAGAGAAGGGTAGTCATGTTTCTTGAAATATTCCGTCCAAAAATCTTGAGGGCTGTGACGCATTGAGGGGCACTGTGTCAGTGACGCAAGCAGACAGTTTCCTAAAATGATCAAAATCAAATCAGATTGGGGGAGGAAAATGAAAGACGTGGGTGTGCCATACTCAATGTAGTAATTTATGGTCACGTCCAGCTAAGAGATATATACCAAGCCTGAGTGATCATTACAGCGGCTTCCAATAAGAATCATCCTTCAATCCTTATGACAGTGCAACATTTGGATGCAAGTAGATGATGAAAAAAAGCTTCCATGATGGAGTAAAGCCCAACATCTCTCTCTCTCTCTCTCTCTCTCCCTCTCTGTCTGTCTGCCTGCATATTTCTTGCTTTCTTGTCTCCTTTTTCCTTCCAGATATTTCCCACACTGATGTACGTAGAGCCTAGCCGCACCTGTGGAGGGGCTGTGTAGAGGCTCTAGAAAAGGTCACAGGACTGTGCCTATGCTTTTGATCTACTCGTGCAGCTGTGAATGTTCTCCCAGACTTTGTATGGCTCTATTAGCATCACACTGACCCCGGCTGCACTCTCCCCAGGGTCCTCAAGATGTCATCAGCAAGGCCCCAAAAGGCTAAAACATTTAAGGTCAAGTATGCTCAGCACAACATACTAGATCTAGCACCATGGATCCACTGTATATCTATACTATCAGTCTATTGCAACTCTATGATGAAGTGAGTATCGTAAATCAATAGTAACGCCTCTACAAATTATATATTTTTTGTACCGATTTTAAACTTTTTGTGCCAATCTTGGTGTAAATAACCTAAAGGAATTGACATTCTAAGCAAAAGAGCCAAAGGGGAAAAGATGGAACGTTGCAGCTTGTGGCATTTGTTATATAGGCCAAGGGCAAGTCACAGCTTTCTCGCTAGAGGTCAAAGACAACCACCCTAACCATCCTGCTAGAGGAAAAGGTACCCTCTAACACTTTTGTTAGAGGGCAAAAACAGCCTCCAAAGCACGCTCCAACCTACCTATTCTGTTAAAGGAAAGTTTCGGGTTAGCTCAAAAAAAAAAAAAAAAAAAGAAAAGAAAAAGAAAAGAAAAGAAAAGAAAAGAAAAAAAAATCACGGTTACAGTAAGGGACTTGACCCTATTTACTTCCAAAGTAAGTCATTTACTGTAACCAATTTTTTTTAAATTATTATTATTGTGGTAATAACACCACAAATGCTGTTGATTGAGCTTAAATGAATCCGAACTTTTAATGAACTTTTTAAATGAATCGCATGAATTAAATGTTAATTCTGAATTCTCCAATACAAATATATAAAAATACAATGTAAAATACATTACTAAAATGTCTAGTGCAACCTAACAGAATTGCATTTAAACAAACAGCAATGTTTTGAAAGTGCCACAGAGCCACTTTTTGGGGAAATCAACCTAAATATGGTTAACTTGCAGTTATCTATGTATATTAAGCTGGGATAGGAGAAAGTAATTTTTTAGCTCTAATATCCTGAACTGAATGCATAAATGATGCAAAAAGTTCAATTGAGCTACAAGTGGAAAGTTCTGTGGTTCAAGTCAAAATGAGCAAAGAGATAATTATTCTAAATACATCTGTCCAGGGAAAAAGAAACATGACCATAGGCTCATGAAATGATACATGGTGATTATTTTGTACAAACACAAGAGTTTTTCTAACCTTCCTGGGCACTGATTTTTTCCCCCTCCAAATGCCACAAACCCTTCCAAGAAGACATTCTTTTCTAAATCTGCCTTTTCCCATCGTTCCTGTGGGAAGAAAGGTTTCATTTAAAAAATAATTCACTCAGACCAGGGCCTGTCCAAAGTAGACCCGTCTTCCACTCCAAGGTTTAATTTAATAAAAATACATCTTTACTGTAATCTCTGGATAACTCCTTATGCAATGTCCATCTGTCCACAAATGCAGCATTATAATGGGCATATATATATATATTAATGTTTGCTCCGTGGTTCTATTCAACAATTCAAAAGTTTCAACTTTTGAACCGGTCAAAGTCAAGTTCAACAATTTGTATTATTTTCCAATGCATGAGACCAGAGGAATGTCCATCTAGACAGCAACCGGAGTGATTGAATTTGTAAAATATTTAGATTCCATTTAGGAAAAAGGAGAAAGTGACCAGTGAGCGCACTCTTTGAGTAAAGTTTAAGTACATTTCCACTGCGTTTTGCAGCAGGGTAGCTCTGAAAATAAACATATTTCTTGCTAAAAAAGAAAGCATGTAAATCATACAGATGTTGGGCTGACCCAGTGTCTGTGAGTTGAGCTATTTCCTTTAAGACATTAGTATGCTGCATAGGTAGACAGAAGTGTAATGGAATCTCTATAGGCGTTTTCTGAAAGGTTATTGTGAAGATAACTGTCAGGCTTTCCTAAAACACATACAGACCTATTATTCTTGTTTTAATGGAGCACATCTGGACTTTCCAAACACATTCTACGGCTTGCCAGACAAAATAGGAGGAACTTTTATTAAAGGAAAATACCAATAAAACAAATGCCAATTCCATCTTTGATACCTCATAGACCAAAACAAAATAAAAAGACCCTCAAACACAATACAGGAACATTTAATAGAAAAGCACTTCACCTGTTAGGAAAAAAGGTATTATGAGCATGTGTCTTGTGTTTATTGGAATTTGGTTTATAGTGGAATTTGTGTTAACCCTTTTCCTGTGGCTGAGGTCATTCAAAACATGTTAGAATGACAGGTCAGAGTTACTCACAGGTTTGAAATCCTCTGGGTCTGGGAAAAGCTTAGGGTTTCGGTGAGCCCAATAAGGAGACAACATTAACATGTCTCCTGATGGAATAATGTAATTCTATAAGAAAAAAACATACACACACACACACACACACACACACACACACACACATTTGTTTTCTATCAGTGTGGGGACTTCTATTCCAGTGACTTCCATTATTTTATACCTAAGCCACACACTAACCTTTCTGCATTTTTCATTAAATTAGTATATTTATTAAGTCTTTTTCCTCACAATGTAGATGATTTTAGATTAATCCCCATATTCTCATATATATATATATATATATACTACCGGTCAAAAGTTTTGAAACACTTACTCATTCCTTATTATAATTTTTTTTCACATTTTAGAATAATAGTAAAGTCATCAAAACTATGGAATAACATAAATGGAACTATGGGAATTATGTTGTGACTAAACAAAATCCAAAATAAATCAAAACTGTGTTATATTTTAGCATCTTCAAAGTAGTCACCCTTTGCCTAGAATTTGCAGACATGTACTCGACATTTTCTCAACCAACTTCTTGAGGTATCACCCTGGGATGCTTTTTAAACAGTATTGAAGGAGTTCCCATCTATGTTGGGCACTTATTGGCTGCTTTTCTTTATTATTTGGTCCAAGTCACCAATTTCAAAACCTTTTTTTTATTATTATTAAATGGTAGTTTTATAATGAAATAAATTAATATGTTTGCACAATTATATTTTTGTCTACAAAACTAATTTCAAACATTTAAGCATACGCCTTCAGATCAAAAGATTTTTAAGATCATGAGAAACATTTCAGTCAAGAGTTTCAAAACTTTTGATCGGTAGTGTATAT
Organism: Myxocyprinus asiaticus; assembly: GCF_019703515.2. Taxonomy (NCBI): domain Eukaryota; kingdom Metazoa; phylum Chordata; class Actinopteri; order Cypriniformes; family Catostomidae; genus Myxocyprinus; species Myxocyprinus asiaticus. The sequence goes on from NC_059362.1 coordinate 38,028,203, forward strand.
AATAATTATTAATAGCATTATATATTAGAATAAATAATATATATTATTACTATATTGTTATATTATAATATAAAATACTTTAATATATAATATACTGTTGCTCTTTTTTAAGGGGAGGGTTAGTCAGTAGTATTTATAATTAGCTTTATATTAAAAAAAAGTAGAAGCCTTTATTTAGATAGAAAGGTAAACATGTATGTATGCATTGTCACACATTCATACATAAACTGTTTGTTTAGCCATGAGAAAGCCTAATGTTTGCTTTATTCATTGTACCCTATGTGACTCAAATGGTGAATCTAAAATCACTGAAAAACCATTAGTCCTCTCTTACACTTTCAATAATGGAGGCTTAATCTAGTGTATGTAGTGCAGTGAAATCTCAGTTTATCTCTCTCAAATGTACATACGTATGATTTTTATTAAACTGAGCAAAGATGTTGTTTATCTTTGTGCAACAGTCCATAGTAATTTTTCTGCATAAATCTAAGAGAAAAACTGAAATGAATAACATTACACACTTAATAATGTGTCACCGCTGACCTGTAATTTGAGGGGTCGCACTACTTTACGAGTAATTGCTCCGGGGGCCCTCAGCCGAATGGCTTCCATGATACACCACTTTAAATATGGCATCTGCTGTAAGTCATCTAGGGTCACCTTTGTCTTCTCCTTGTCTTATGCGCAAAACAGACACATAAACACTAGTTACAATCCATAGCCTCAAGTACAACTAATGTGTGCTTGAGAGAAGAAAGGACCCCCATTTAGTTCCAAACCCATATGACATTCTTTCTTCCATGGAATAAAAAAAGGAGATGTTAGGCAGAATGTTAGGGACTGACAGCCTCAGTCACCATTCATTTTCATTGCAGGGGGAAAAAGATCCAAGATACAATGCAGTGAAAGTGAATGGTGACTGTGGCTAATTCTGCCTTCCATCTTTCATTGAGTACCAGGGAAGAAAAAAAAGTCCTTCGGGTTTGGAATGTGGGGTATGTAAATGAAGACAAAATTGTAATTTGTGGGTCAATCCCTTTAACAGATTAATAAGGTTGAGGCTTGCCAAACATTATGCATGAAAGTTTGCTGTCCTCTTGTGGATTTGAAAGGAAATTCAAGCATAACAAGTATTTGATGGGACTAATGAATTATGCTAAGCAAACAGCAGTGCAGAAATCATATAAAGCAGGGGGAGGAAAAAAAAAAAATTAAAATCACAGTTTTTATTAAACAGCCAATGAAAACACAAGAATGTTTACCTTGGTCAATGAGTGCAGCACTGATCTGATCCATAGCAATTTTATATGCTACAGGATTGGACAAAATAAAAGCAATGGCCCAAAATGTTATCTAAAATAAAGTGAGAAATTTGGTGAGAGTAAGCAACATTCCATAAAGATAGAATAGCTGCATTCTGGTTTAACATAATTAATTATATTGACATAAACATTTCACTTACTGGTATAGCATTTGCTAGGGAAGCCCAAAGCATAAGTACGCCATAATTGGGCAGATATTTGTCTGTTATTGACATGGCAAGGTGCTGTAGTAAAGTCTAAGGAGAAACAAAGACATATTATCTTTTTAGTTTTTATTAAATTATTAAATAATAGCCTTATGAAACTAACTGTATGCTGATTATGGCATATATGATACATTTATGACAGAAATCAAAATCAAAACTAAGTTTCACAATGTAGTCCTAGAAAAGACTTGGTAGCCTGTGGGAAACATATTAGGCTTCCTCTGTTGTTAAAACATGTTAAAACATTGATACAATCAACAGTACCATAAAAATAATTTGCCATTTAATCTGCTTCAAATTCAACACTTTTTGGAGAGTGATGTAGTTACAACAGTCACAAACACTCCAGCACTCGATGTTTTTTTTTTTTTTTTTTTTTACTGTTCCTTTTGTTCAAATGTAAACAAGAATGTAACATTTTACTATGTAGCTTTATTATTATTATTATTCCACTAGCCATTTAATATAGTTTACCTACAGTATATTACCTTTCCACCATTCTCACTGTAGAGTGTCTCCTCTGCCTTGATAATCATATTTCTCAGCAAAGAAATGAGCCATTGCTTTGATTTTGCCCATTCCCTGTTTAAAACAGAGGAATTAGATGTTTTGAATGCACATTAACAGTGAGGCTATAGTCCATTACCTTTGTAACTAACTTGTGTTTGCATGATCTAGGCCAGGGGTTCTCATACTTTCAGCTTTTCCGGGTTTATACTTTTGTCCAACCTTTGATTCATGTAGCGATTCACTAGCAATTCACATTTTCGATTTACTAGTGTTTCATTTGCTAACAAATCAGTGTTTTTGAATTAATCTTTTAAATGAGCTAATTGTTCTTGTTCATTATGGTCATGGACAACTTTTTTTTTATTATTATTTTTTTTTATTTCAGTTAAATAAATTATTCAATGACTTACTCATTAACATTAAAAATGTCCATTTGCCGCCACCTACTGGCATATAGTGTAATCTGTAGAAATGGTGACTGAAAAAATCTAACCGAAACATTTTCATAAAACCCCTGATCTAGGCATCTAGAAAGTGTCTACTAATTGCAGTTTTTAGGTCATTGGGGCAGTGGCTCTCACGCACTTCAAGAACATGTCTGGGAGCTGGGATCCATACTCAAATCCATCATCATATTTTGTGAATTTCTCCAGGAACTCCTGCTTGGTAAATGCACAGCTGGGAGAGTTACACCTGCCTAGTAAGTTGCTCATCACTGCTGGATACATAACATTCCTGGAAAAATTTAGTATGTTTTCCATCATAACAAAGTCACTTTTTTTTATGATTTTCCAATTTATGATATTAGATAACAAGATTTTATGGACACTTGTCCGTCCATTAATGTAAATTAAAAGTATAATATATTATATTCTGTATATGAGCATATACAGTCATCTCACAATATTCTTCAAATATGCAGTGCCGTGAGCATAATCGTTTACAATTCTGTGGTCTCAGGATGCAAACAAAAAACGTGTAATAACAAGGAAAGCAACCAATATTCAACACAATGGTCAATCAGCCCTGGTCTAGGTCACAGATTTAGATTAGGTAAGATAACAATGCATAAGTTCTATAAATTGTCAGTTTGCAAGATTAAAGGCACATGATTTCCAATTTCTATGTTAAAGGTGAATTTTGCGACCAATGGCAGCCAGAGGGAGTGTTCTGGAAACCTTTTTTTAGGCAGTCATTATTTTTGCAATTCTGGTGATGACGCTGGTGATATACACAGTTCACCTTTAACTAGTTGGTCCACAATGCATAGAGGGCACGTTTACTGTTTTCCTAGGTGAACGTTAGCACACATAAATAATTGATGTGAGAGAAGACTATACTTGATTAGCTCATTTAGCTGTCCAGATCCGTTGTTTCCAAGGCTCTCCAAATGGTCATTAAATTCTTCACAAAGATGGCTGGAGAGTATTGCTATGTTGCCTGGAGTCAGTCTGTTCTTGATTATGGCTATACAGGCCGGATGGCACTTATAGAAACTCTCTTTGCTGATAGAAGCTGGACAAGAACCCAAACAAGCGTAACATGAGTAACGCGATCACTTTATTACATACTGCAATATTGATTACGTTCAATCATCAGAAGTGTTGGAGGAAAGCTATTCAAGAACCAGTATAAATCACACTGTATATTGAGTCTGTTCTAATATTTAAGATCTTTTTAGTACTTTTCAACAGTTGATAACTTGCAAGAAGACTGCAAATATGATAACACACATTTATATCACTAAACATTCATCAGATTTATTATACCTGTGTTGTAAACAGGCTCTTGTACTCCTTGTTCAAAATCAACATATTTGGATGTGAAAAAAGCTCGGAAGTCCTCATTTAGGGTTACAAATGTCAGTCTCTTTCCAGCAGCTAAAACTGTGAAAACTGGGCCATACTACAGGAAAATGGAAAAACAGATATTTAGATTAAACAATAATGTTTTATTAGAAATATTTGATAAAAACAATTAAATCTCAAATTAAGGTGCAAACGCAAAGAATAAAAAAAATGCACAAAAGAACCAAAAAGTGGAAAAGGGCAATTTATAATAGCATTAACAAAAAAGTATTAAAAAACACCATGTTTTAATTTATTTATTTTTGGACATGTACTGTAGCAATACCATGTTTTTATGTACAATATTGTTTGAAGTACCTTGGAGTAGAGGTCAATAACTGAGGTGGTGTAAAAGGCCGATAACCGATTAAAAAGGACAATACAGTTGATTTATAGAATGTAAAAAAAAAAATCTTTAATTTTTTTTTTTATTTCTTTTTTAAAGTGGGACTTTAAACAATAAACAAGCCCAAAATTCACTGGGGACTATTATTTTTAAATGGAGACTTGACTCTGTTACAATGCCTACCGTATATATTCACCTGATGAAGAATTTTGTGTATATATATATATATATATACACATATATATATATATATATATATATATATATATATATATATATATATATATATATATATATATATATATATATATACATTGTATATATAGTGTATATGAATATCTTGTATATAACAATAAAAAAAATGATGGTGAAAAAAAATATATATATATATATATATATATATATATATATATATATATATATATATATATATATTTGGTATATACTATATGGATACAGTGTGTATATATATATATATATATATATATATATATATATATATATATATATATATATATATTCATGTTCATGTTCTTTACAAGATATGAAATTGGAAACACGATGCATGTGCTGACGTGGCACGTTTAAAAAAAAAAAAAACTGAAATGGATCTGTACATTGTTTAATTATTCCCTTTTATTAATTTAAAAATCACAGCAACGTTTCGATCAGAATGATCTTTGTCAGGCCTGGTGATCTTCGATGTCCACAGGTCTCCAGCACAGTCAGTGACTGGGTAATATTTTTTTGCAGTTGTGTGTCAGTATGTGTAAACAGTGTTTCACCACACTCAACATCTGAAAACTGAACTTCTTGGAGGAAGCACATATAGTAAATAAACATGCATTCATATTGTAAATAAACGTGCATGGTAAAGCAAAGAGGATATGTGTTTAGTGTTTAGTTTAAAACCTGAGGGTGAATTTTCTAATATAGATTCTATTGATCATATTAATATTGAGCTGCCAACATTTTATCAATCATAACAATATAGTGAAAAAGAACAATTAATTTTGTAACCACTACTCTGAAAATGTAATTATCACTTATAATAGGTGAGTGCAACAGGTTCAGCAGAATTGGCAGGGGAGAAGCTGGACTCTGAACTTCAAACCATTGGCAGATCAACCCAACGTGATTCAGTAATACATGTGGATGTATAGATAATTGACACCACTGTTCCACAGACTGTATTATTTGTGTTAATAAGATGCATGATTAAGAGCAAACACTGATTTTGCAAACTGTTAAGTAAAATCTCCTGTTAATTATACTGTTAATGTTGTGGGGGAAAGTTGAATACATTATACATTTCACTATATATTCTATATATACTATATATTTGTGTAAATGTAATTGTCATGCAACAAATCATATAAATGTACCGTTATGACCCTTCATGCACACAGTTTCTGAGTGGGCAAACTTACTTTGGCTCTGGCTTGCTGGATGAAATGCAAAGGAGCTTTGCCAAATTCAAAGGCTGCACCAAACCATGGTATCCATCCTCTTATGCATGGAGGAACATTGGGATGATTTTTATCAAAGACAAGATGAAAAGAAATAATCCCAATAGTCACAAAAAGAATTAAGGTAATCCATTCCATCGCAGCTCAGAACGAAGCCTTTAGATGCACGAGCCACAAGAGACTGAGTGAGTGAGGGGATCCTGATAACAAATGTGATAACAGGATCGCGTGACAGCGAGGACTCTCTCATTGATGGCATGACCGTTACTCCTCCCACAACAGCGCTAACCCCTCCCACTAATAGCATAAACCCTCCCAATATAATGCTAGCCCCTCCCACTTAACAACTTGTGTTAGCGCTACTCGTACAGTGATATGGCGCTTCTAATCTTACAAAACTTTTACTGTGGAGCTCAGCAAAATACAACGTGCTACAAATGTGTGTTTTGTTTAACAACTTTTTCCTGAATGTGGTAGTGTTCCACGGTTTGCCTGTTTTCAATTTCCGGTCTCCAGTGTTTTCACCCGCATCGGTGTTTAGTCTTAGCAGTTAATGTATTGCATTTGTGGAAGTTGTCATAAAACATATGACTCTATAGCGCCGATACTTCACTGAGTCGAAATGACCGTTTTTATTATTATTATTATTATTATTATTATTATTATTATTATTATTACAGTGCCTCACCTGAGTAGTTGACATGACGCGATGGTCCGAGGTTAGTTACATTCAGGGTTGGGAGGGTTACTTTTGTAATGTATTCCACTATACATTACAGAATACATGCTGTAAAATGTAATTTGTAACGTATTACTCAAGGTCACTAACGTATTCTAAATAATTTGGATTACTTCTTCAGCACTGGTAGATTTTTTTCTAATTGATCTTGTTTTAAGGATTTTTTGATATTTTTACAGGAAAACAATACAAAAATTATTATCAAGAATATGATTTTTGCCTTAATATCAAAGGTCTTACTAGAAAAAAAGAAATTATGATCTAATGTGAATTTTCTTGATAAAAAAATATGATAGTGCCTGATAACATGTGCATGTAAATTGGCTAGAAATAGCATTTTAGCTTAGCGAAAAGCTGATAATTTACACAAGATTTATTTCTGTTTCTTTTGGTCCAAACTTACTTCAAACTTACTTCTCTGTCTGCTCGTATGAATGTAACACATCATAAGAAAGTGTTTCACCGCTGTTCAAATGCACTTTTGATCACATCATTTATATGTATAAATGTTTTCCATCTGAAAGGACTAAATATTAAATGAAACAAATGACAATAAAATGCAAAGTAATCTCTTCAGTAATCAAAATACTTTTTGAATGTAACTGTATTCTAATGACCAATGATTTAAATTGTAACTGTAGTGGAATACAGTTACTTATATTTTGTATTTTAAATACATAATCCCGTTACATGTATTCCGTTACTCGCCAACCCTGGTTACATTGATATCATAAACTACTTTGAGTTTTTATGACAGCCAACAACTGCACAAATTGAGCGGGAAATTCATTTTTACTCAAAATGACACTTAAATGGTTGTTCTCTGTCTGGATCGCTTGTTTCAAAACAGAAAACAGGCAATTACAATCATCATGGCACCACCAAATGGTTGCTCAGGAAAACTGTGGATAGGGAACCAGTGATGGGTAGAAACGTATTGCATGTGATAGCCCATGGACTGTAATCAGATTACAAATATCAAGTTATTGTAATTGGATTAAATAACATTTTAAATACTCATAATCAGATTACAGTTACCTTAATGGATAACACGATTACATAGTAATCAGGCAACAACAGTACATTTCTCATATTTATTGAACCCACTAATACTTCTTTTTTTATCTTTTAAATTTTTCATTGTAATATGTTCTGTAAATATGTACAGTGAATCTTCATGTGTTTTCTGAAGAGAGAGGGAGGGTTGTGGGATTAATTCCACAATACTGCACACACAGACCTGAAACTAGCCACTATCTGGATGTGCTATAATTACACTAAAGATGGAGCAGTCTCACTTAGCATTTGACCACTGGATTAACAAAAATCATTTCACTTTTAAAGAGAAACAGGGCAAAAACATTACTGTGTGATGCAGACTCTGCCTTCTCAAACTTAATATAGAATATAAAAACATTTGGAGGTGTGATTGCATGTTTTCTCAACTTTACATTTCTTATATGACACTTAAAGCCTTTAATCAATAATATTATAAATTAAGAGTTTAATCTAAAAAATATATTTGCTTGCTTTACATTGAACTATAGATTATTCAGGACCGGTACTAGGGTGGGATCTTTGGTGGGGCACTTGCAAATTTGGAGGGGGGGGGGGGCAAAGCTGATCTTTTTGCCGTCAGTCTGTGGGCCGCGAAGTGCCCCATGACTGTTCCGCTGTCAGATACAGGGCGAGGGGCATCAGAAGTCTCTGGTGGAACTTGAGGCAAATCTAGTGGGCACATTTTTTTTTTTAGAAACAACTCTGACGTGATGACGACACATTTATGACGCCACACTCCATCCGGGTCCTGCGCGCCTGGGCCATGACGTCACGGAGTCCAAGAATGGCGGCGCTGTCTGCAGAGGGAAGCAGCCCGAAGAGCCCGAAACTTTATTCGTAACATCTCTCAGCGGCTACGCGAACTCCACCGCTCCAACGGCGGCAAAATCCGCCGGTTAAAGAGCCAGAGCAACGGCGGAACCCAGTCTCGACGCTGTTACAATTGAATTCCGACGTCCCGGACTCTGTTAGTTTGCTTGACTTTGCGAGGGCCGAAAGACAAGAGCAAAGACAGCGAGTAACGGTACACAAAAACAACAACAACAACAACCGCCCCAAACTACCCTCTTTTGAGTTCGTCCATTTCATTTAAGGTGTTTTTGTAGTTTCCTTGTCTTGCACATACACTGAAAGGCACGACACTGGCCCGATAAGTGAAGCCGTCAGCTGCGGGTTTAATGCCACGATGGAGAGTTTAACACTTAGCGATGTCGAGCAGAAATATTACTCGGAACTCTTCCTCTCCTGTGATGTGGACAATACCAAGAAAGTGGCTTCCAATGGCAAGGTTCTGGACCTGTTCCGGGCGGCCCAGCTCTCAAGTGAGTTGGTCCATCAGGTATGTGTCTATTAGTCAGCAGATCGGTGTTGTTGTGCTTGAGACTAAAGTAGAAGTGTGACTGATGGCAATAGTCAGTCATTTCAGATAAGTCAAGAGTTCTTATGGATCATTTGGACCATGCTTATAGAGCTTTTAAAGCCAGGCTGATAAATACATCTCATTGTTGCCGAGTTGCATAGATGGAGGGTGATGCATTTGTTGGGTTAAAGTTGTTTCCTGTTTTGCAAGCCTGTAAATATTAGTTGTGCATGCTTCCTCTTAAATATGAGCATATTTAGTCATTCTCTCCTTTTGGAAGGGGATCCATACATGGTTGATGGCTCGTGAAATCTCATAAAGTTGGTGATAATATCAACACTTAGTATTGTGTATTAAGTATTTAGTTATGCTCTTCTAGCCTTGTAAGAACGTATTCAGCAATCATCATACAGTTTGATGTAAAGCATTGGATGAATTAATCCCAGGAGGTACTAGCTAATAATTATCCAGATGTTGTGATGTGACCCTTTTAGTAAGGGAGATTATATAACCGTACTTGATGATTTGTTTTGATGATTTGGACTGACAAAACAATCTGTTGATCACTTGCATATAATTATAATACAGCAACAATGCCTTTACATGATTTATAGACAGTGCATATAAAAACACATTCTGCTCTGACAGTTTTGCAAGCTGTCAAGCATCTTTTGCCTAGAGATGCGTTTGTGGTTGGATGATACTGATTATATCAACACTCATCAAACTGCGCTGTGCACGGAGAAATATCGGTTAGAAAATAACTGTAATGGTGCATATTGTTACTTGTCCTAGATCTGACGTCAGTGTTTCTTGAAAAGGTGCATCATTGATTTGCCAGTAAAGAGTGTATCTTCTTTTACTGTACGTTAGATACAGCATGACTGAGCAATTTATTTTTGAGTCTTTTTTTGACAATTGTTGAACAGTGATTTTTTTTTTTTTTTACCTTGGCCATTCAAAAGGCCTATATTTTGAGAAAAATATCAACATGCTCTTTCTAACATTTTTTTTTTTTACAGCAAATATATTGTGTAAAATAAGAATTCGGTTAAAGCTGCACTACGTAACTTTGTGCTCTCTAGCAACATCTGTGGTTGGAACTTAAAATTGCAAGCAATTTGCAGAAGAACACTTTACGTCAGTCGTGTTTCGGCACTACTCCTCTGGAGGATGAATCTCATGATTTGAGCTTACCAGGATATCGCCTGTGTGTGATCATGACTGGGAGATATTCAGAGCTGGAGTCATAACGTGCTATTTTCATGTTGATATTATGTTATACAATTAAACATTTAAAACGAGTGTTGTCAAAAGTACCGGTATTTTGGTACCAAGTCCATACTAAAATAAAAAAGATGTAACTATACCAGTGTTTCTACAGTACCGGTAGTACCAAGCACTGACTTAATTTGGTACCCGCACACTGTCTTACTGACACACTACTGCTTTCAGTTACATTTTCATTTAAAATCGTGATATGTCCTAGTGTGGTTAATAAACCGCAAAATGCTACAATCTTAGTCTGTATGAGCTGCATGAGCTTTAAATGAATGTGTGAAGCAGACCGCTCATACACTGGAAACTCCACAGACTATGAGAATCGTTCGCATTGTATGAGAGATGACAGAGCAGAGCACTAATCCACTCTGAAGCGTTATTTTTATATAATTTATATAATTAAATCACAGCATTTGCACTTTATTGATCACACTGGGCCATTTAGCAAACTGTTTATTCCGGAGAGGTTAACCTGTTGATGTATATGACGATATATATCACAATATAGTGAAAGTTTTCTGGAAAATCAATAAAAATGGGTTTATATATTAAATGACAATATTAACCATATTATAATGTCTATTTTTGGAACTCCAGTCAGTGAATTAAATGCTTTATAAATGAAAACTAATTCCTCTTTATTTGGAACAAGACAAACAATGTCTAAGTAAATAAATAAACAAAAAATAAACTTTTCAAAAATCAAAATTTTTACTTTGTAATAAAAATGCAAAATTTCACAATATGCCAAATTTAAGTTTGAAATGTTGTTGACCAATATTATTATTATTATTATTATAAACTTTCCTCAAGAAACTTAAGATCTTCTCAAAGCAATTTGACAAAGAAAATAAAACATAAGTTAAAAAACAAATCCAACGAAAATAAACACTCCTTGACGAAAATAAATATCAAATAAATAACACTTCTTGCAAAATAAATAAATAAATGACCAAACTGATGCAGGGTTCATCTTTTTACTTTCATAATATTCTTTTGTGTGCCTTGTTTTGAGGTGGTAAAATAGATTGCTTGTATTACGAGTGATTATCGTCGTGCGACACATTTTGCTGATTACATTTTTCTGCTCTGTGCCCACACCACAGATGTTGCACCTGTTTTAATAACAAGTTTCTCTTCATTTTCTTGATTTGTGTGGGAGTCGTCCAGTTCTATGGAGATATCTTTCTCCATTTGGAGTTTTCCAGGGTTCAACATTTTTTGCACTTTTGAAGCACCAAACGCAAGATGAAGGTCATTAAATTGGCTTGGGTGGCCGCAGAAAAATTTTAAATCTCAGAAAAACCCTGTCCATGTTTCTTCAGTTCTCTCAGTCTCATGTGAAGCCCTGCCCACTTATAGATAAATCCAAGCTGCGCACATGGATATTTACATATCGCGTTATACACGATATAGCAAAATCTCTATCGATTTACACTTTATATCGTCGCCCCTACCTTTAATGCAGTACTAAAGGGATAGTTCACCCAAAAATGAAAATGTTCTCATTATTTACTCACCCTCATGCCATCCCAGTTGTGTATGATGTTCTTTCTTCAGCAGAACATAAACAAAGATTTTTAGGAGAATATTTCAGCTCTTTAGGTCCTTACAATGCAAGTGAATGGTGACCAGAACTTTGTAGCTCCAAAAATCACATAAAGGAAACATAAAGTAATCCATAAGACTCCAGTGGTGAAATCTATATCTTCTGAAGCGATATGATAGGTGTGAGTGAGAAACAGTTTAGAATTTAAGTCCTTTTTTTACTCAAATTTTCCACGTTCACGTTCACTTTCAGATGTGAAACTAAACAGGCACCACATGTGGCTTTCAGATGTAAAAGTGAAATTGCAAGTCGGGATTTAGAGGATAATATTCTTCTAAAAACTTTTGTTTGTGTTCAGCAGAAGAAAGAAAGTCATACACATCTGGGATGGCATGAGGGTGAGTAAATAATGAGAGAATTTACATTTTTGGGTGAACTATCCTTTTAAAGGTGCACTGTAACTGTAACTTTTGTCTTTGTGTTGTCTTCGACTTACACTGACACCTAGCGGCTTGGATGCAGCATCATTTAAAATCAGTAGTTTTCATTTTCAGATGCCATTGTAGAAATGTAGTATTCACAGTCAGACATGATTATTTAAATCAGTGAGTGAAAGTGTCAAATAACAGAACGGTTACTGAGATTAGGTGAGTAATATTTGGCTGGTCATGTAATTCTAACATGGCAGCCCCCATGTGCGGACCCTCTCCATGTAGAATAAAACAGCTTTCATAAGGTCACTAATATGACTGGATTCTCATTTTAATGTCATGATGGTCATGGTCATGATTTCCTACATATATTGCAAAATTACAATTCATGACTTTAGGAGTTAAACTTATTAATGAGGAAAAAAATTACTGAGTGTACCTTTATAGAAGGTTTTTGAAAGTTTTGGTGGAGGAAAACACCAATCCAGTGTGGATGAGAGGCGTAGACTAATTGTCTTACATTGAACCCCACATTCTATGACAGATGAACAACTATGCCACTTTTGCCTGGCTGTGCATTTATTGTCAATCTGTCAGTGATTTATATTGGTTGCAGAACTTTACGAGGATCGATTTATGTTAATCTCTGGTCATGGTATTGTATGCTTTAGCCTAGTTTTGTGTATAGATGTTATGTTTTTTTTAAATTATTTTTAATGAGGGGTCTTTATTCATTGTTTTAGATCACTGAACTCTGCGGTGCCACACGTCTTGGCCATTTTGGTCGGAGTCAGTTCTACATTGCACTGAAGCTCATTGCACTGGCCCAGTCTGGACTGCCTCTGCGCGTGGAGAGTCTAAACAGTGGTGAGTAGAAACAAACCTTTTTAAACCCTGTTATTGATCCAAGCTGTTCTGCATGTGTACACTTTTTGCATAATATCATCATGCTCTGTTCCTCAATTTAATGTGAAGCTATCACATCCATGCAATTCTGCAGACACTCATTTTGCAAATGAATCCATTGTGGCAGTTGCAGCTATTACATAACAAGAATTAGAGGATAATCTTAGTGCCTCTTCACTGAAAAGGACTGGATGTGTATATTCCAAACACAAGGGCCTTTTTTAATACTTGTATTTGTGTTTGGGTGTAACGCAAGTCCTTCATTGCTAGGATGTGTCTTAAATATTTTTGCTTAATCCTTTTAGATCATTGTATTATGAAAACATAATGTTACTTTCAGAATTTAAAGCTACTTTCCCAGGTCCAAAAAGACCATTTGTTGAAAGTAAGATGCAAAAATGTCTCACTCTGATGTCAAACAGATACAGAATACATTGTACATTTCAACACGTTACCTTTCTCATGTACACGTCAACGTGCCTATACTGGTTTCAGAAACTTCTTTTGCACACTCCCGGTAAAGTGAAAAGGAAAACAGGAAATAGAGGCTATTATTTCAAAACACCAGGAGAAATAAGAGTGTATGAGTATAATGAGGAAAAGTTTATCAAAATGTAGCTCCTGCTGCTTTGCATATCCCTCCGAAGGATCCCAGTATTTAAAACGAGCGACTTTAATGGTTTATTTTTATCAAGATCCCTGATCATTTCAGTCTGATCTTAACAATATAAGTGGCACTTTTCAGCATAGATTGTTTTGTGAATCTGTCACAGTGTAATACATGCTTGGCAAAGAGGCTTTTCTCGAATGATGGGGCAGTTAAAACTATAGTGGAGTCGACAGCAAAACCATAGGTAGCGAGTAAAAGTGCAGCAAAGTGCTGTTTCTAATTTCACATGGGAAGAAGGCATGAACTTAGGTATCTCAAAGGCACCATAGCAAAAAAAAAAAAAAGGCCTGTTTAATTGTAATGGTCAGAGAGAAAATGGTAATAAAACACTAAAATTTGTCTGTTTTTGGCACTAAAAAAATCTTTAACATTTTATGTGGACCTTATGGGAAAAAATGTAATAATAATATGTAGTATATGACCCCATTAAATTATTAAAATCACTTCCTCATTGCATTTGTGTATTCCTATAAACCATTTGCACCTCTAAGCCATATGCAAATGTTCTGTAGAATGCATGTTTGTTTATCACGTCATGTTTCTTCTCTCTCTCTCTCTCTACTAAATTTCAAAAATCAGATAATTCAAGTACATTGCATCATATTTATGTATTGTGGCAGCAGACAATTTAAGCATTTCTACAATACAAAAAGTCAAAATATTGTAATTTTTTTTATTTCCATATTATTGAATATAACCCAGTTATTGGCCTACGTCTGTCTGAGATATTTTTAACTATTGGTCTATATACTTTTGCGTTAGAGGGACGCTTTTGGACCATCTCGCTTTGGTTGCGTCGCGTTTCAATAGTTTAGTAAAGGACCATGAGGATACTGCATTGTATCATGACAATTGAGTATTGTTACATGCCTAGTATATATATATATATATATATATATATATATATATATATATATATATATATATACCCCGATCAGCCACAACATTTAAAACCACCTGCCTAATTTTGTGTAGGTCCCCCTCGTGCCACCAAAACAGCGCCAACCTGCATCTCAGAATAGCATTCTTCTCACCACAATTGCACAGAGCGGTTATCTGAGTTACCGTAGACTTTGTCAGTTCGAACCAGTCTGGCCATTCTCTGTTGACCTCTCTCATCAAGACATTTTCGTCCACAGAACTGCTGCTCACTGGATGTTTTTGACACCATTCGGAGTAAATTCTAGAGGCTGTTGTGTGTGAAAATCATGCCATGCTCCAAATCACTGAGATCAAATTTTTTCTCCATTATGATGGTTGATGTGAACATTAACTGAAGCTCCTGACCCGTATCTGCATGAATTTATGCACTGCTGCCACATGATTGGCTGTAACTGTTGATCTCCTTGGATTTTCACACACAACAGTCTCTAGAATGATTTGTGGTTAGAAGAATAGCATCTCAGAATGCTATCCTGAGATGCGGTTTAACGCTGTTTTGACGGCACGGGGGACCTGCACAATATTAGGCAGGTGGTTTTAATGTTGTGACATATATATATATATATATATATACACACACACAAACACACACACACAGTACACACAGTATTTTGTGCCTAAGACTTTTGCACAGTACTGTGTATATATATATATATATATATATATATATATATATATATATATATAGTTTTGGCAAGGCATTTAGGAGATCTACTTTGTGCATGGCATGAGTAATTTTTCCAACAATTGTTTACACACAGTTTGTTTCACTTTTAATTTACTATATCACAATTCCAGTAGGTAAGAAGTTTACATACACCCAAGTTAATTGTGCTTTTAACCAGCTTGGAAAATTCCTTTGGACAATTAGCCAATTAGCTTCTGATAGGAGGTGTACTGAATTGGACATGTACCTGTGGATGTTTTTTAAGGCCTACCTTCAAACTCAGTGCCTCTTTGCTTGACATAATGGGAAAATCAAAAGAAATCAGCCAAGACCTCAGAAAACAAAAGTGTACCTCCACAAGTCTGGTTCATCCTTGGGAACAATTTCCAAATGTCTGAAGGTACCAAGTTCATCTGTACAAACAATAGTACACAATTATAAACACCATGGGACCATGCAGCCATCATACCACTCAGGAAGGAGATACATTCTGTCTCCTAGAAATGAACTTTGGAGCGAAAAGTGCAAATCAATCCTAGAACAACAGCAAAGGACCTTGTGAAAATACTGGAGGAAACAGGTAGACAAGTATCTACAGGTGCATCTCAATAAATTAGAATGTCGTGGAAAAGTTCATTTATTTCAGTAATTCAACTCAAATTGTGAAACTCGTGTATTAAATAAATTCAATGCACACAGACTGAAGTAGTTTAAGTCTTTGGTTCTTTTAATTGTGATGATTTTGGCTCACATTTAACAAAAACCCACCAATTCACTATCTCAAAAAATTAGAATACATCATAATACCAATAAAAAAAACATTTTTAGTGAATTGTTGGCCTTCTGGAAAGTATGTTCATTTACTGTATATGTACTCAATACTTGGTAGGGGCTCCTTTTGCTTTAATTACTACCTCAATTCGGCGTGGCATGGAGGTGATCAGTTTGTGGCACTGCTGAGGTGGTATGGAAGCCCAGGTTTCTTTGACAGTGGCCTTCAGCTCATCTGCATTTTTTGGTCTCTTGTTTCTCATTTTCCTCTTGACAATACCCCATAGATTCTCTATGGGGTTCAGGTCTGGTGAGTTTGCTGGCCAGTCAAGCACACCAACACCATGGTCATTTAACCAACTTTTGGTGCTTTTGGCAGTGTGGGCAGGTGCCAAATCCTGCTGGAAAATGAAATCAGCATCTTTAAAAAGCTGGTCAGCAGAAGGAAGCATGAAGTGCTCCAAAATTTCTTGGTAAACAGGTGCAGTGACTTTGGTTTTTAAAAAACACAATGGACCAACACCAGCAGATGACATTGCACCCCAAATCATCACAGACTGTGGTAACTTAACACTGGACTTTAAGCAACTTGGGCTATGAGCTTCTCTACCCTTCCTCCAGACTCTAGGACCTTGGTTTCCAAATGAAATACAAAACTTGCTCTCATCTGAAAAGAGGACTTTGGACCACTGGGCAACAGTCCAGTTCTTCTCCTTAGCCCAGGTAAGACGCCAGGAGTGGCATAACAAGAGGAATACGACAACTGTAGCCAAGTTCCTTGACACGTCTGTGTGTGGTGGCTCTTGATGCCTTGACCCCAGCCTCAGTCCATTCCTTGTGAAGTTCACCCAAATTCTTGAATCGATTTTGCTTGACAATCCTCATAAGGCTGCGGTTCTCTCGGTTGGTTGTGCATCTTTTTCTTCCACACTTTTTCCTTCCAATCAACTTTCTGTTAACATGCTTGGATACAGCACTCTGTGAACAGCCAGCTTCTTTGGCAATGAATGTTTGTGGCTTACCCTCCTTGTGAAGGGTGTCAATGATTGTCTTCTGGACAACTGTCAGATCAGCAGTCTTCCCCATGATTGTGTAGCCTAGTGAACCAAACTGAGAGACCATTTTGAAGGCTCAGGAAACCTTTGCAGGTGTTTTGAGTTGATTAGCTGACTGGCATGTCACCATATTCTAATTTTTTGAGATAGTGAATTGGTGGGTTTTTGTTAAATGTGAGCCAAAATCATCACAATTAAAAGAACCAAAGACTTAAACTACTTCAGTCTGTGTGCATTGAATTTATTTAATACACGAGTTTCACAATTTGAGTTGAATTACTGAAATAAATGAAGTTTTCCACGACATTCTAATTTATTGAGATGCACCTGTATATCCACAGTAAAACAAGTCCTATATCGACATAACCTGAAAGGCTTCAAAAATATCCAGTGCTCCGAAACCACCATAAAAAAGCCAGACTACAGTTTCCAAGTGCACATGGGGATCTTACTTTTTGGAGAAATTTCCTCTGGTCTGATGAAACAAAAATTTAACTTTGGCCATAATGACCATTGTTATGTTTGGAAGAAAAAGGGTGAGGCTTGCAAGCCGAAGAACGCCATCCCATCTGTGAAGCATAGGGGTGGCAACATCATGTTGTGGGGGTACTTTGCTGCAGGAGGGACGGGTGCACTTCACAAAATAGATGGCATCACGAGGAAGGAAATCTATGTGGATATATTGAAGCAACATCTCAAGACATCAGCCAGGAAGTTAAACCTCTGTCATAAATGGGTCTTCCAAATGGACAGTCACCCCAAGCATACCTCCAAAGTTGTGGCAAAATGGCTTAAGGACAACAAAGTTAAGGTATTGGAGTGGCCATCACAAAGCCCTGACCTCAATCTGATAGAAAATGTGTGGGCAGAGCTAAACGAGCGTGTGCGAGCAAGGAGACCTACAAACCTGACTCAGTTACACCAGGTGTGTCTGGAGGAATGGCCAAAATTCTAGCAACTTATTGTGAGAAGCTTGCGGAAGTCTACCCAAAAGGTTTGACCCAAATTAAAGGGGTTGTACTTGCTTGTTTTGATTATTGGGGGGTTACCTCTCCCCATCCCCCTTGGAATCTACACCCCTGGTGTCATGTGACTATGCAAATAGACAGACACTTCAGAAAAGCCAAGGTATGTAGATAGTACTGTGGTTATTACAGATAGTCATGGTATAATGAATAAATAATTTAAGACAACTAAAATTTTGTAATAGGAGGTTTGATAATTCATTTGTTTAGACTAATTGCTTATTTATTAACATTATCTGTACAAATGGTTAGAACAGTGTTACAAAGTGAATGATGGAAACTGCTTACCTTTCGTCTTAATTCGAATAATTTTTTTTTGTACAAATTTGTGCAAGTCTGATGAGTTTTGATTTTCAGGCGGTTGAGGGGCGTCCAATTTGTTACAGTCAGATTATAAACATGAGCGCTCTGTAAAGATTTTGTTGCTAAGTAGATACGTTAATCCTCAGTAGTAAATCATAATTTCATGTTAATGCAAGATTATGTGAAAATGCTGGCTGAGTTTTTGCTTTTGCTTAGCAGATCGCTTGCATCAGAAGACAAAGCGTGAGCACAGTACATTGCGTGATAGCAGGTGTACTTTTACTTTTCATTTGATATTTGTTTGACTATAACGGTTTCCAAACTTTTCTCCATTCTGACAAAATAAACTTACGTCCAAGCTTCCTGCGGTATGATGTAGTAATGTGCAAAAGAAACATAAGTGCATGGTGAAGTGAATTTTTTTTTTTTTAAATCTGATATTCATTAGAGGTCACATTTTTAGGCCTATATGTAGTACAGTGTATTCATATGAGGGCACATGGATATATACTATATACAGTGCCATTCTAAAATTACATTTAAAAAGACGACCTGAGTTGATTTTATTTCTACCCCCTTTTCTCTCCCCTTTCTTCTACATCATTCATATATTTCATGTGACAATAAAATATAAAATATTTTGAGTAGTGATGAAGCATACATTACCTATTTGGCTTTGTAAGGCAGTGTTTTATGTTATTGCTGAACAACAAACACATTTGATGTGTAATAATTAATATTTTCATTAATTTCAGATGGCAAAGGCTTTGAAGAAGGTACAAGCATTTTAATTTTGTTATAAAGTTCAGCACTATTTTACACTAAGTGGAAATGTTTCATTCATTCTGTGGATTTTGAAAACTGTCGGCCGATTAATCAGCTATCGGCCTGTTTTCTCACCTCAGTTATCAGTATTGGCAAAACCCACTATTGGTCGTCTTCTAGAAGTCTAACATGGAGCTGTGTTTACAGTCAGGGGTCTACCCCTTCCTCGCTTTGTGATGGGCAAGAACGAGCTGGAGACGAGGCATGCGGCCATGTTTGCAGATGCAGAGAACCAGGGGCCCTTCTCTGGCGTCATCCCCAGACCTCCAGGCAGAGTGCAAACCAAAAAATTGTCAACCCATGAGATGATTCAGCCCTGTGTGCCCACCGTCGATCCCCAGGTACTCTGTCAGCATATATCTCACTTAATGTCATTGGAATGGTCTCAACAACCTGATAGTAAATGTGTGTGTGTGTGTGTATATATATATATATATATATATATATATATATATATATATATATATATAATATGTTCGCAGCAGCTGCATGTGCTCACTAGATAACTCAAAGTGTACTTCCCTGATCCTCAGTGCCTAGTTGCCTCATGGGGTCCACCAATTTGAGATCACATGACAAGCCGAATTCTACTCATTTTATTTCGGTAACTCCTGATGGAATAAATGAATTATGGCTGACTTCGAAATGTGCATTTTTGTGATAGTATTGGTGACTGGTAACTTTTGCTTTAGTGTGATGCCGCTGGGTGCCACAGGGTTCGTACAAGTTGCTTGAAGTACTTGAATTTGGCTTTTTCAAATTTAAGTCCTGGAAAACCCTTGAAAATAGCGATTTTTACCAGAGGTTCTTAAAAAGTTCTTGAATTATAGAAAATCGTAAATTACATTGCTTAAATCATTTAATAAATGAAATGTATTTATTTTTGGAAAAGCATGACGACAGACCACTAGACCACTGCTGAATCAGGCAGCGCATAGATGGGCTGTCACGTGGCACCTGTTACTTTTGGCAGCACTGTTCAGAATGGGCCAATCACAATCAATTGTTACTGGAGGATTTAAAAAACATATTTTATAGATACTGCTGTTTGGTTTTAACAAGTATGAATCCTTGCAACTGTCAGCTTTAATTAAAAATTACTCTCCAGAGTGAAAAAATTAAATGAGATGTAAAACATTGAGATTTGAATGCAGATCAAGAAGTTTTAACTTTTTTTTAAATACAAAAAGTTGTGGAAAATAATTTTAAGGCCAAAGTTCAGAGGCTGCTTAAATATGCATAATGTGATTTTCCCAGCATGTTAAAAAGTTATTAATTCACATTTTATCTAATATTTTTACACAAAAATATTTGGTGTTGTACGCCATTGAACCCTCACAATGTGGTGTTGTAACATATTGAACCCTCATTAGTGTTAACATAGTGTTAACTTGCCTCATTCGTGAAAAAAAATTAAATAATAAAAGAACAACAGCCAAGTTGTCCTTTATGAATAAAAATGAATGTCAACATGTTACAAAATGTTTACCCTCAGCGTTTATAGGCAAAAACTGAACTGAATGGAAAATTTCAATATTTTGTAAGTTGGAAAGTCAAAATTGTTTGAGAATGACCCATTTGCAATTTCAGTCAGTTCCTCACATAAATCTGTTGTGTGACTTTAGAAAACATGGAACATAGCACATGAGTCATATGGACTACTGTTTACGGACCCAGTTATTCACTTTTGTTGGAAAGCGAAGAGCGTTTTAAGCAGTGGCAGGCCGTGCATTTAAAGTCTAGGCCTTCAGTGTGATTCATGCCATTAAGAAAACACAGTTTCACAATGAATAAGACACCCTATGCCTTTGGGCATCGTATATTGTCGCTAGCTAACTAGTAATACCAGTTGACATTTTAAAAACACGTCCACGCACGAAAGCCAGAGCTTGAAACGACACTTAATGCTCAAGCAAGCCTAATTTTAACTGCAGCATGACTGATTGTGAAATGAACATCTCCCAAACAGACATTCAAAAATCATAATTTTTCATATGAATCTACCAAGGAGGTCTATAATACCTGGAAAAATCTATCTAATAATATTTGCGATTTAAATGTTGCTTGCAATAAATTTCGTTTTATCAGGGTACATAGTTATGCTGCGTTCCATTCAAGTTGGATATGGGATATTCCTACTTGATATCTCCGACCATAAATGCATTCCATTCCCCGATATTCGGAAGATGATGTTTAAGGAAACAAAACTTCAACGCTCCCGTTATCTTAGCAGGGGTTTGACTCTCATTAGAGATGTCTCCTAACAACCCAACTGATAAACAATGCTGCAGCGCTAGCATTTCTGTTACAGTTGTACGATTATCAAAAGAGATTATAATGTTTTTACACCTGTTTCTGCAGGCGTTTGTTAAACAAGCTTTAATATCATGTAATGTGGAAACGAACTCATTTATCGATATTACTTAATAAAGTGAATGTTTATCACTTACTTTGTATATCTCCCTTAGTGTCGACATGTTTGTGTGACATCATGCCCCTGCATCTCAGTGAAATCGGAGTTGAGAATTTCTGCATGAGCCTACAAGTTTTAATTCTGACTTCAAGATGCGTTCCATTGCACTTTTCCTAGTAGGAAATTGTAAAATCCGACTTTCTGAATTGAATGGAACGCAGCACTACTTTTCAAAACTTGATCCGACACTGAATGCTCAAGCAGCTAATTTACACTTAGAAAATCCTGATGTTGCTATAACAATGCAAAAAGCACTTACCAATTTACTTGAAGTGAAAATCAGTCCTCCTTTCCTGTTTAATAAATTAAGCAATCACACCGTCATGCAGAACATCTCAGGTTTTTAAATCCATAAGGATCTCTTGCTCAATGGCGATAGCGGCAGTAATGACAGTCGACTCGTCCGCTCTTCGCTTTCAAATTACGTCATTTAAAGCGTGATTGCATCACTCAAGGCCAGCTAGAAGGCCTCAACCAGGACATATCCTAAAGATCACACCCACCAGGAACAAATAAATCAATCTGATTGGCTGATGAATCAGACAATCTGACTTTAGTTGCCCATTCATTTGCACCGTTGAGGGATTCTGTAGAAATTCTGAAGGCTTAACGGGGTGGATGCTTCGGGCATGCGATTTGTGAAAAAGTTGTCACGCTTCGCTTGTAAGCATCAAGAAATAAATTCTGACTGGATAAACTTTTCGTTTTTTCTCTATTTGTTTGTAGATTAATTAAGAGTGGAAAGCGATTAAAAATACATAGTCAAAAAGGTCAATGAGAATGAAAGGATGAAAAATATTTATTTATTTGGAATGTTAGGCCAACAGAGAAGGCTTTGCTGACCCTGAGAATTCACCACTGGTTTTAAGGGAGCACATTACAATTACACATCAATTTAATCATGAATGAACCAAGAATTGTTACTGAGAATGTGTAGTTAAAGATTCACATTGAGATATGTTGTACTTGTAATAAGCTGTGTTTCATAAAAATAAAATATTTTTATTTAAAATTAACAAATAAAGAATTAGTTTTAAAGTCATCTTGAGCATAATCCTTGAAAACAATAAAAATGTGCTTGAAAAGTCCTTGAAGTTCCTTGAATTTAACTTGAAGCATCTGTACGAACCCTGGTGTCAGTATTATTAGTTGACAACTGTCGTATTGGTCAGTGAAACATAAAAGGTTTCTGAGTGCACCTTTTAAAGAAATGTTTTGACAGTTATTGGTCCTAGAAATTATGTACTTGCATAAAACAGTACTGCAATTTTTTTTGAATTTTTATTTGAGTAAGTTTTGCCCTTTTAACTGTTATGATCTCATCACTTCTCTGGGCTTGATGTGGTGTAATGTCAAAAGATCTAAGCTGAAAACTAAGGGTTGTATGTTTGAACACCACAAGGGGAGATTCACGAACTATGTGCCCTGTAGCAATACACTTAACCCCAGGTTCCTCCACTGCCTTTTTTGGATCTGGTAAATTACTTGCTAGCTAACTGTGTATCTGAATTGTTATGAGCCCATCTGAGTAAAGAGTAATTAATTGTGTTTAACTCTGGCTCCAGCCGGACACCACGTCTCCTGTCGTGTCCCCACACCAGTCCCCTCCCACTTCGCCCCATGCCTGGAGGACGCACAAACGGCAGGCCAGTGGTGGAAACGTGGATAGACAGCCCTCAGTGCCGGGAGTTGTTTGGCCACCTTTTAGAGAAGCACAGCCAGGTACTTAATGTCTAACACTCTGATTTTATTTCAGTAACCCTTTATTGTAATATTTATTAATAGCCCTATCACACATTTTGTATTTATATAATCCTTAAGAGTTTATTAATGTACTTTTTCAATAGAACAGTCATGAAACAGAACTACTGATGTAGTCGGCATTATATAACGATTGATAATTACTTATTAAAGCAAGTTATTTTAAAGTAGTGCCCTCTTTGAGCAAGTCCACATGAATTCTACATGGGTAAACCTAGAAATATCAGGAAATGTTCAACTGTGATTTCTAGGCTTGGAAAAGTCATGGACATTTATTATAATATCTTTTTTCTAGCTATAATCAGTGAGATATTTTATCAGCTAGTAATTGATTTTTGTAAGTGCTACCTCCTATTAAATTATTTTTTTTAAATCCTCATACAATGGAGTTATTTTGAAATTAATGGGCACATGGCATACTGGATTCCTACTAATGATATTTAAACCAAGTCCAATAATATCTGATATTTATTGCATGGCTCTCTGTAATACTTGGTTCTGATTAGTCAATCACAGCATTCTCAGTCAAATATTTTGGTATAATGAAAGCTAAACTGTTTAATTGACTGTTGTCCCTGAAAACTGATTTACTAACTGTACTAGTTTCATATCTCACATATCAAACCACAGTTTCTTTCTTATATAATGATTTGTTTGAATGAATAATTTGATTTAAACACAAATCAGTATATATTGTCCGTTTATTTATTTATGCAGTAAGTAATTGTGTAATAAGCGGGATAATGTACAGTCATCCATTATTGCAATAGAAAAAAAAATCTTCAGGGTGATACCAGACCTACGGAGCCCCTTAGAGGACATGATGGGAATTTTTTTTTTCCTGAAATAGTTTTGCGTTCCCTCGCAATAAGTTTTGTGTTCCCTCGCAATAAGTTTTGCGTTCCCTCGCAATAGTTTTGCGTTCCCTCGCAATAAGTTTTGCGTGCCCTCGCAATAGTTTTGCGTTCCTAACTTGCAATAAATTTACCATGGTTTTACTAAAATAACCATATTTTACATTGATATTTGTGGTAAAACCCTAATACTAATACAGGAAAACAAAAACTATGGTAAAAAACAATTATAATTTTGTGGTTATTTTGATTTTTAATACAAATACCATGGTATTTGTAGTAAAACTATAGTAACCGCAAGATTAACCAAGATTAATCTATAGTAAAACCATGGCTACTATATGGATACAGTATACTGTATTAAAACCATGGTTTCTGCCAAAAAAAAACGTTTTCTTTTCATAGTTACTACAATATTACTTTAGTAAAAACATGTTTTTCACCAAAAACTATGGTTTTCGTCAACAAAAGAAAAAAAGAATAATAATAAAAGAAAGCGGTTAGCCTAAAACAGTCATGGTTACTGCAATATTAATATAGAAAAAACATGTTTTCCACCAAAAACTACAACAAAAACTACGGTTACTACAACAATATTGGAAGCACTTTATTATAAGGTTACATTTGTTAACATTAGTAAATGCATTAGGTGTCATGAACAAAATATTTGTACGGTATTATTAATCAGTGTTAATGTCAGTTAATTAAAAATGTTTCACTGTTAATGTTAGTTGATAGTATAATAACTAATGTTAACATATACAACTTTTGATTTTGAAAAGCATATGTTAAAATGAACATTAACCAAGATTAATAAATGCTGTAAAAGTATTATTGAGTGTTAGTTCATGTTAACTGTTGTTTACTAATGTTAACAAATGGAACCTTATTTTTAAGTGTTACCACAATATTACTATAGTAAATCCATAGTTAAACTATGGTATTTTCATAGTGAAACCATGATACACACAAAGTTATGATTTTTATAATACCATAGTTTTCATTTTCCTGTATTATCACTATGGTTTCACTAGGAATATCATGGTTTAAAAATGGTTACTGTTGTAAAACCATGGTAAATGTATTGCAAAGGCACACAAAACTTATTGCAAGGGAACGCAAAACTATTTCAGAAAGAAATTCCCGCCCTGTCCTTTTAAGGGCTCCGTACAGACCTGTCCTGTCGGACTTGATTTTGCTATAGTGACCGGCTGACTGTACTTTATACCTTACTTGTTTTAGTTTGTCCTATCCCATTTAATACCTTCTTATCTCTTTGTCCTTCATCCCTTTTTCACTCTGTCTGACCTCAGGACCAGTAACAGGTGATGGGATGTGGTCTGCCCACTCGCCCCCTCCTGTCCAAGAAAGCTGGGTCAGCTTTAGAGACACGCCCCCCTCCAGCACACTTCCAATGCATCCCTCCTCAGCTCAGGTACTGCAGCAAAGGACTACATGTATCCATACACTCCCTGATAGTCTGTCACCACTAGCTGGCTGTTACCTAGGTTTCTGTGGTAGAACAGATGTTTGCTTTTGTGTACACGGCAGCACAAAAGCAGACTTTATCCAATATTTGCCAAAGCCCAATGTACGGATACAAGATATCTTCTTAGAATAACCAGTGTTACAAGGAATTTGAATCAGAGGTAGTTGAGTAATTATTAATGCTGTTTAATTTAAATGTATAAATGACCCTTGCAAACTTGCAATTGTCTTTAAATATAGTTTTATAGTTGCATTTTTGCCATTTTAAATGCTTCCTTGTCACCTTTTATACAGCCATAATCTTATATTTTGAAATTACCTTTTACTGTGCTTTATAAACATAGGATATTGCCATTATTCCTTATGTCAGTTAGGTATAAATATACTGATACTTTGGTACCTACTTTATAATGCAACTGAAAAAAAGTCATGAGACCAGTCTTTCGAGTATCTGTAGTACTGATTCCATTATTATTTGTTCTGTTGTTTCTGTGTACTTAATTATTGCATGATTATTTACCTTAAAAAAAAAAATTGAAGGAATATTTACTTAATTGACAAATACTTTTTGTTTAATTTGATCATATTTATATTAACATCAGTTTTTTATTTAAAGAAGTGTTCATGAACAAATTAGTTTTTGCTATGGTATCGAAATTGGTATCAAGAAATTTTGCAGGCATTGATATTGACTTCTGATATTGACTTTTGGTACCATGACAACTTTAACCTCAGTGAAGCATGTACTTAAAGCTTCAACACACAATCTGGACAAAATCAACCAAAATAGCTTAAAGCAATATTTGGGTTCAATACAAGTTAAGCTCAATCAACAGCATTTGATTGATGGCATTTGATTTGTGGCATGTTGATTACCACAAATTTTTGACTCATCCCTCCTTTTTTTACTTCTCCCCTTTTCACCCCAATTTGGAATGCCCAATTCCCAATGCGCTCCAAGTCCTCGTGGTGGCGTAGTGACTCGCCTCAATCCGGGTGGCGGAGGACGAATCTCAGTTGCCTCCACGTCTGAGGCCGTAAATCCGCACATCTTATCACGTGGCTTGTTGAGCGCGTTAATGCGGAGACATAGCGCGTGTGGAGGCTCAAGCTGTTCTCCGCAGCATCCGCGCACAACTCACCACGCGCCCCACCGAGAGCGAGAACCACATTATAGCGACCACGAGGATGTTACCCCATGTGACTCTACCCTCCCTAGCAACCGGGCCAATTTGGTTGCTTAGGAGACCTGGCTGGAGTCACTCAGCACGCCCTGGATTCGAACTCGCGACTACAGGGGTGGTAGTCAGCGTCTTTACTCGCTGAACTACCCAGCCCCCCCACCCCCATCCCGTCCCTCCCCTCCTTTTCTTAAAAACAGCAAAAATCTAAGTTACAATGAGGCGCTTGCAATGGAAATTAATGGGGCCAATTTTTGGAGGGTTTAAGGCAGAAATGTGAAATTTGTAGTTTTATAAATGCACATATTAATTCTTCTGTTAAAACTCTTGTATTATTTGAGCTGTAAATTAGTTTAAATAGTCATTTTTACAGTCATGTTAGGGTTGTTGCCGTTACATCATCATGGCAACGAAGTTATAAAATTGGCTATAACTTTACATAGAAAAGGTTAGTAATTATTTTATTACACTAAAATCATGTTAACGCGTATTGTTTACATCTTGTGGCTTAACCTTTGAAACAGTGAGTATTTTAACGTTTTTGGATTGGCCCCATTCACTTCCATTGTAACTGCTTCACTGTTACCCAGATTTTTGCTTTTTTTTTTTAAAGAAAGGTTGGGGCAAGTAAAAATAATTTTTGTGGTAAGCAATATTATACCACAAATGCTGGCGATTGAGTTTAACTTGTATTGAACATGGAATATTCCTTAAACTGTTCTTGAGATAATTTATATTTTTCTCACGTCTTCTACCATGGATACCAGCCGGAGAGCATAACAGGACGAACTGTGCTGTCTGCAATGACTACAAATGAAATCCAAAGACAGACTAGCGGTTATGATGACCCCTGGAAAATCACAGATGAGCAAAGACAGTATTACATAAACCAGTTTAAGACCATTCAGGCTGATCTCACTGGTTTAATCCCTGGTCAGTGAGTTCTTGTTTATACAGTCACTGCATATTTTCTGTAAAATACTGCTTTCAGTTTTGAACTTAGTGGCCTAAAAATGGATCCATCTTCTTTTGTTCAGGCTCTGCCGCGAAGGAATTCTTTACGAAGTCGAAACTGCCTATTCTAGAACTGTCTCACATTTGGTAAGTAGTTTTACATAGATTACATTGTTTAGTCTGGATGACCATGATGTAAGTAGTCAAAAAAAACAAACAGATGTGTAACCAAGGACTCAAGAACACATTAGCCCACTCCATAACAACATCAGTTGATAAAGTTAGCCATCTGCTTTTGTTTTGTGTTCTGTCTATGTAAAAGGAAGTTCTCCCTGATATCTGCCTCCCAGTGCTTCCTTGTACCTTAATATATTCATCTTATCAATATTGACAAGCCTGCTTTTCCTTCCAGGGAGCTATCAGATTTTGATAAAGATGGTGCACTGACCCTGGATGAATTCTGTGCTGCATTCCATCTTGTGGTTGCAAGAAAAAACGGTTATGACCTTCCAGAAAAGCTCCCAGAGAGTCTAATGCCAAAGCTTATTGACTTGGATGACTCAGCAGGTAAGCAGAAAAGCCTCACACCGACTGCGGCTTCAAATTGGGCAATGTGCAGCTGAGTTATTTCACAACGTTTCACAGATCTGCATACAGATTGCTGTATAAACTCTTTTCTGAACATGATATATAGAGGCCTGTGCATTCTAAGTGCAAAGTATCATTTCCAAATGCATGGACATAAATAAGGTTTTTATGGACCCTAATAAAAATATCATGTGGCCACTTAGTTGATGTGCTTTTTAGCTTTGTTTTAGCCACCCCAGCCCATGACAAGACATTTTGTTGATTGCTCAGTTTCTATTTGTCGCAGCTCATTTGTCCAAAATCTTATCCTCGTAGGTCTATATTAAACAAAGTATGTTCTGATTGGTTGTGATTTTATCGCTTCCTAGCTTTTCGGTTTCATTGTAGGCAGAAACATGCATTGCTTATTGTTGCGTTGCACATGGTTTGGTTAAATGCAAGTAGTCTTAAGATTTTGATATTGTGAAAATTTAAGGAAAACAGGAAGTGACACTATTATAGGAATGCTTTTGCTTATTAAATTGAATCTTAATTTGAGACCAAAACATCAGAGTCCTTGCAAAGTTTCATGACAATCGACAAGTAGCACCACCTACTGGTTAAATGTTACAACTAGTGGTTAAATGGACTCAAAAACTTTAAAACGGTTGCTCTATTGTAATATTGTGATAATAATATCACTTATTGTGATAATACTTTTGGCCATATCACCCATCGCTAATGTGCATGGTGCTGGTGGGCTAATTATTTTTCCTAGTTCTATAAGGTACCCCTACTCTGTTTAGCCATTTGCCAGGTCTTTTGCTTAAGCAGAATTTTCAAAATGAAATCTTTTAGATGGATTGTGTTGATAACAGATTCACAGGATTTCTCTATTCACTTTCAGGGGTATTGTACAAAGTCCAAAGTCTGGACAATCCTTCTTATCTGTCTTTATGTTTCAGGAGTCCCAGAAGCTGCCCCCGAGGTGGGCTTCTCTGCTTCCCCTGTGGAGGTCACTCCAAACAAGTCTCCATCCATGCCTTCCCTGAACCAGAACTGGCCTGAGCTCAACCAGAGCAACGAGGTTTGCAGTATTCCATATACTCTTTCAGTGTGAAACAAATTCTCTATCACTGATACTTTTCATCTCCCCACGTTACACCCTCATGACACGCAGTGCTTCACTGCGTTGTCAGGGAACGCGGTGACCTTGTAGTCAAAACAACTTGAGTCACTGTTTTGTAAATAAGTAATTTAAGTCTAAAATTAACCTCCTGGAATGCCATTAAACAAAACATAAAATAGCATTCGCAATTAACTTCGATAATGTGATGTATTTCTTGGAGCAGCTGAATATTTAGTAGGAAATAATGTCAGGATTTGATTGGATCATGGGTGTTCTATACCAACATGATGGGCTTTAATGTTAATGGTTAATATTATTGTTCCCCACCCTTACACGTCCAATTATGTCAGCACAATGTAATTTCAAAAGCTGAGAAAGTTTTTACATTGTGATTATGAAAGATTATGAACACATTTTTTTTTCCTTTAGAGTAACATGCACTAATGAATCGTGCATAGTCAGACTAAGGACATTTATTAAATTAATAGGTCACCCATAAATTGTGTTTCTTTCATCATCATTAATAACCCTCATTCCATCCCAGATGTCTATGTGTTTCTTCATTCTGCAGAACACAAATGAAGATTTTTAGAAGAATATCTCAGCTCTGTAGGTCCATACAATACAACTGAAGGGGTTCAGAAATTTGAAGGCAGCATAAAATTAATCCATAAAATTCCAGTGGTTTAATCCATGTCTTCTGAAGCGATCCAATCGATTTTGGGTGTGAACAGACCAAAATGTAACTTATTTTTTACTGTCTATTCTATGCCATTGCAGTCTCATGGCACAATCATGATTTCAAGCTCGATTACACAGATGTCGCAAGGAAGTGTAATCGAGCTTGAAATCATGATCGTCAAGGAAACTGCAGATGGCAAGATTATAGTGAAAATGTAGTTACATTTTGGTCTGTTCTCACCCAAAACTGATTGGATAGATTCAGAAGACATGGATTAAACCACTGGAATTTTATGGATTACTTTATGCTGCCTTTATGTGCTTTTTGGAGCTTCAAAGTTTTGAATCCCATTCACCTGCATTGTATGGACCTACAGAGCTGAGATATTCTTCTAAAAATCTTTGTATGTGTTGTGCAGAAGAAAGTCATACACATCTGGGATGGCATGAGGGGTGAGTAAATGATGAGAGATTTTTTATTTGTGGGTGAACTATTCCTTTAAAAAAGTAAATGGGGTAATTTTATTTCATGCTGTTTTTAAAGGTGAAAGCGAGTATTGTTTGTGCTACTAGTGTCACCAAACAGAACTGACAAAGTCATGACTGTTTTTCAAACGGTTTTCCCAAAAACTCCTCCCCTCCCCCTCTGTCATTGGTCAGGCAAACAGGTAGTCCCGCCCCAAATTCATGCCATTGGTTGAGCCAATGTTGCTGTGTATAATAAATGGCTTGCTTGTAGTTGTCTCTGCACATTAAGCTGTGACAGATAAAAGTATTTTAACATCAAGAGAATTACACACTTCACCTTTGAATTCTTTTAAAACAAATTAGTATTGTTGCATTCAACTGGAGCTAATTAAGGGATTTCTCTTTTTGATAAACCCAATTTGAATTACCAGTAACCTTTTTTCTCCAAGTTTGATCATTGTAAATTGTCAGGAGAAAAAAGTGTTACATTCTCCCTCTCTGCCATTAGGAATTAGGAAAACAATAGTTACTTAATGGACACCAGATCATGTGCACCAGCACAATGCAGTTAGTCAACAATCCATGATAAATCAGAGGGTTGTACTTCCTAGAATTCTCTTTCTACTCCTGTCAGTGATAGTCTTTTGTTGTATTATGGCCTCTGTTTGCGTGTGTGAGGAGTAGAGTGGCTCCACCATGCTGACATGTCTCTGCTCTGTCTCTCCAGCAGTGGGAGACTTTTAGTGAACGCTCCTCAAGCTCACAAACTCTGACCCAATTTGATTCTAACATTGCACCAGCTGACCCTGTAAGTCAATCACTCAGTGCTCTTTTATGATTAATGATATTCATTAACCCTGTACTTGAAATTTCCTCTGAGAGCGCATGTGCTCAGGATAAATTCACAGCCACAGTGCCATCATGAGATGATTCTTTTTTTTTTTTTTTTTTTGCTTGCTGAGCTTATTGATACTTCTGTCATGCTCTTCCTTTCATATCATGTAATCCAAATGATGACTCTGCTGGCTGTCCTTTGACAGTGCTGTTTTTGAAGTCTTTTCATGGCATATGCATATCATATGATACAGTGTGTCTTTCGCTTATAACCCAATCCCAGGTTCTTAAAGGAATAATTCACGAAAAAACAAAAAAACATCTGTTTTCATTTACGCATTCTCATGTTGTTCCAAACCTGTATGATTTTATTTTTTCCATGGAACACGGTACAAAATTTTAAGCAGAATGTTAGTACAATCAAAGTGAACGGTGACTGAGGCTGTCATTCTGCCTCTTCCACGGAAGAGAGAAAGTCATACGGGTTTGAAACAGTGTTATTATAGTTAACGAAAACTAAAATAAAAACTAACTAAAACCATTTTCGTTAACTAAAATAAAAATAAAAACTGAAATTATTTGAAAAAATTTAACTAAAATACTTATTCTTAACACCAAAACTAACTAAAATAATATTAATTTCAGTTTTAGTTTTAGTTTTGGGCAAAGTAGGACACTTTTGGAAAGTGTACAAATTTTTAGCACTTTTAATTATGATCCAAACACACACAACCTGACATTATGCCTTTGAAGAAAGCTTAGGATGTCTTCTACCTTGAACAAAAGCAAAAATGATGAAATTATTAATACTGAGATGTAGAACCTTTTGAAGACCCTCTTTTGACCAAATCCCAGAGGAAAAATGATTCTCTAGAAAATATCTACACACTGTTTAGAATTAATTTTTTATATTTTGTAACACTTTTACATTATAAATCATTATGTAACATTTACAAACTTTACACCTCAAATTTCTGTTATTTTCTTTCCCATTGCTTTTCCCACTGGCGGTCATGAAATGAGCTCTGCCTTGCATCCCAATGTAAAAATTGTCAATTTAAAACCTCAAAAAGGTAAAAAAATAAAATAAAAAGAGAGAGAGAGAGAGAGAGATTTTGCCCAAAAATTACAGTTCTCTTATTATTTACTCACCTTCATGCCATCCCAGATGTGTTTACTTTCTTTCTTCAGCTGAACACAAACAAAGGTATTATAGAAATATCTCAGTTCTGTAGGTTCATTCAACGAGTCAACGGGGTCCAAAGATTTGAAGCTGTAAAAATCACATAAAGGTAACAAAGTAATCCTTAAGTGGTTTAATTCATGTCTTCTGAAGAAATCTAATCGGTTTTGGGTGAGAACAGACCAAAATGTAACTCATTTTTCACTATAAATCTTGCAATTACAGTCTACAGGAAAGATCGCCAATGAGACTGCTGATGATGTCAAGATTTATAGTAAAAAAAGGATGCTACTGTTATGTGCTTTTTGGAGCCTCAAGGTTTTGTACCGTTATGACTTGAATTGTATGGAACTACAGAGCTGAAATATTTTTCTAAAAATCTTTGTGTTCGGCAGAAGAAAGAAAGTCATACACATCTGGGATGGCATGAGGGTTTGTAAATTATAAGAGAATTTTCATTTTTGGGTGAACTATCCTGTAAATAGTTTACTTCCCAAAGATTAGTTAAGAAATGGTTTATAATCATCTAAGGAAATTCATATGGATACAGTGGGGATCAAGTTTAAATGTCCTTTGTCACTTTACCCATATTCACCCTATGTTATAAATTTTGCAACATTTACAAACCAAATTAAACACGTTAATACAAATAGATAGAGGTAACAACAAGACTGCCCTGAGAAATGTAATGATTTTAGACATTTATAAATGATACCAGTAAATGCTTCTGCATTGGCAGCCATGAAAAACAAATACTAAAGCTAAAGTAACTAAAACTAAAATAAAATCTAACTAAACTGAATCTGAGAAAACTAAAACTAACAGACAAACTGTGAAAACTAATGAAAATGAAAGCTAATTTGGAATGA
Source organism: Myxocyprinus asiaticus (assembly GCF_019703515.2). Classification (NCBI taxonomy): domain Eukaryota; kingdom Metazoa; phylum Chordata; class Actinopteri; order Cypriniformes; family Catostomidae; genus Myxocyprinus; species Myxocyprinus asiaticus. The sequence goes on from NC_059362.1 coordinate 38,061,928, forward strand.
CAGATTGGCATAAAATAGAAATAAAAACTAAATTAAAAATCCAAAACTATAATAACGACATGAGGGTGAGTAAATGATGACACAATTTTCATTTTTGTGTGAACTTTCTTTTTAAGTATAGCTCATGATTATTGCTCTATGAATGACATGTTTGATCTTCATTACGTTCAGTGAAAAAGCATTTAGAGCTTTACAGCAGCAGCAGTTGATATGCTTGTTTAATTGTAGGATACAGCAATAGTCCACCCTGTGCCCATTCGCATGACGCCCAGCAAGATCCACATGCAAGAAATGGAGCTCAAGAGAACTGGAAGTGGTACGTTCTTTTACAAAATGCATATTGATCTTTAAAAAAAGCTATTTGTGAGGTTTTTGACTGAATTGTAAGAAACACCTTTCCATTGACATCATCCATTTGTAATGATTCCTGTTTGTTATTTAATGTGTTTAATCTTAAAGGAATAGTTCAACCAAAAATGAAAATGCTGTCATCATTTACTCACCCTAATAGGATATTTTGAAGAATCTCCAAGCTGCTCTTTTCCCACAGGGAAAGTTTATAGTGACCAGAGGCTGTCAAGTTATAAAAAGGACAAAATAGCACCATAAATGTAGTCCATACAACCTTTGTGCTACATTCCTCATCTTCTGAAGCCATATGATGCTATATGTGAGGAACATACTGAAATTTACATTTTTGGTTGAACTATCCCTTTAACAGTTTTATGTGAGCAATTTGCAGTCTGAACATCTTTTAAAGGGATAGTTCACCCAAAAAGGAAAATTCTGTCATTTACTCACCCTAATGCCATTCCAGATGTGTATGACTTTCTAGATTTTTAGAAGAAAATCTCATCTCTGTAGGTCCATACAATGCAAGTAAAAGGGCCTTTTAAAGCTCCACAAAGGAGATAAAGTCAGCATAAAAGTAATCCATACGACTCCAGTGGTTTAATCAATCTCTTCTGAAGCGGTCCAGTGGGTTTTGGGTCAGAACAGACCAAAATGAAACTCCTTTTTCACTTTACATCTTGTCATTGAGTCTTATGATTTCAAGCTCGATTACACTTCCTAGTGCTTGGTGCATGCGTAGAGTGCTAGATGGCACTATAGGAAGTGTAATCGAGCTCGAAATCATGATCGCCAAGAAGACTGCTGTCAAGATGTACAGTGAAAAAGGAGTTACATTTTGGTCCGTTCCAAAACCAACTAGATCTCTTCAGAAGACATTGATTAAACCACTTGAGTCTTATGGATTACTTTTATGCTGAGTATATCTTCTTTTTTGGAGTTCTGGTCATCATTCACTTACATTGTATGGACCTACAGAGTTGAGATATTCTTCTAAAAATCTTAATTTGTGTTCAGCAGAAGAAAGAAAGTCATATACATCTGGGATGGCATGAGGGTGAGTAAATGATGAGAGAATTTTAATTTTTGGGTGAACTAATCATTTAAAGGAGTGTTTCTTGACAGAAATTCATCATTAGCACAGTTGCAGAGTGTAAATATGTAATATTTGGATTTTAAGTGGTTTGGTTTATCCACTGTTGTTTTTACAGAGCACACACATCCAACTAGTCCACTGATGGCTAAACCACCAGAGCTCACAGATGAGGCTAAACTTGCAACAGCAATTAAGTTTCCTGGTGCCACTGTCGGTAAGTTCATCTGGGTTGTTCCAGGCTCATTCTGAGGTGAAAGCATTAAATTGACTGAATGGAAATATTCTCATGTAATGCTTTCAGACCCATTAGCCTTCCCTCCTACAGGAGATGGCTATAGCAGCTCAGATTCATTTACATCGGATCAAGAACCCATTTCCAGTGCTGTGAACAGGCAAAGGTCAGTCTGCTGTTTTTTGTGAATGGCACATTGAGATGGCACTTTTTTTTCTTCTTTTATTAGTTAAACATTTTTTTTAATTATTATTATTATTGTTGTTAATTGGTGGGTTCATCTTTGTAAGCTGATGCATATATGGGTCATGAAAAATTAGAGAATTCAGGGTTGTGTTGAAATTGCCCCACCAAAAACATTCATTTTTAACTGCTTTTGCAGGTCTCATTCTGGGACGTCTCCGGAGGGACTGAAAGTTGTCGCTCCGCCCCCACCTCCACCCCGCCCCCACGCCTCCCACTCACGGTCCTCCTCTTTAGACATGAACAGAACCTTTGCTGCCGTTCCTGCAGGTAAATGTGCACATCAAAATAATGCTGCTATCAGGTAGCTCTTTGCTTATTGTTTGGTTTGTGTTTGGTTGGAAAAACTGAAAGTCTATTTTGTAACTACTTCTCCAGCAGGTTCTCAGCAGGCAGGTGTAGTGGCCTTTCCTCCAGCAGTGCCTCCAAGACCACTGCCCACACAGGTACAGCATGGAGTTGACAAATAACTAATGCAATAGGTTACAGGTCTGTTCCGATAGGGGCATCCCGGATAATGAAAAAGAAAAACAGGTTAAAAAGTTGAAGGTTGAATTTAAATTTTTAATTTCAAGTAATCGATTACTTGTTTTTTAATGTGTTAGAGTACTCGAGTAAAAAATTACTCTAAATGCCCATCCCTAATTTTGATGCACATTCATTGGTCACTTTGTAAAATGGCTAACACTTTATAAATATAATGTTTGGCCTAGTGTTTGTTCCATCTGTTAGGCTGTATGCATTTACAAAATTGTCAGTTTTTCTATTCAACCTGTCAATTTTAATAGAGTTGCATTTGTTGGGTGCATGCATTTCATGGTAATGTTAACATATTTCAGTGTTTGATTTTAAGGACATTTTTGTTATTTTGGTAGAATAAACAGTTTTGGTATTGTGCTGGGTGACTCTTAATGTCCAAAGTAAAATCTGGAACCAAATCAAATGAGAACCACTGATTTAATTATTATGCTTTTTTGGCTAAGTTGGACCAGAGAAAAATTATGCAATATGTAATGTTATAATTCCCAGACATCAGTGCCACAAGGTCACCGTTCTGTAGAGGGAGACGGTCTTCCAGTACATACCAGCACTTCACCTCATCAAATCCCAGAACAGCCCAACTTTGCTGACTTCAGCCAGTTCCAGGCTTTTGCTGTGGATCAGCCAGCAGATGATGCAGAGAAACTATCAGACAGTGGACAGGTAAATAAACAAACATCCAGTCAACATAAAACCGCATCCTCAACACAGTTTACCTCTGTCTGTAATGTGATATGTTTCCAAATTAAGCCGGATATTCAATGGGGGGGAAAATGTAGGCTGGTGCTTGATTTTATATATCAGGACTTGTTTTGAAACATGAAAGTGTTCTCTATATAACAGTTAGTTGAAGGAGAGGGGCTGAAAAATTAGAGAGCTTGGTGACTTAAGACAAAATAAAAAGTCATTTTAGAGGCCGAACAAGTGATTACTTTTTCATGACAGATTATAAAGACAAAAAAAAAAAAGATTGAGCATAACATGCACCAATGAATCTTGCACAATAAGACCAAGTGTATTCGCAATGTAAATAGGGTCATACAATTTTCTTGGTCTAAATTCTGTACACAGCAGGTGCTCTGTTTGCTGTGCCTTTTGATTATTTTGAAATATTTTGCTTTATTTTGAACAGGCAGAAAGATGTGCAGAAGCTACCGTGACTATTAGAACAGTGAAGAATGACATTCAGGCAGAAGAAAAAAATCCAGCCACTGTCAACTCTGTAAGTCAGTCTGTATTAGCCAATCTTTCATATTCCACATTGCTTTTGCACTTTTGTTAATAATTACACATTCTCTGCAGGCCAAAGTATCCACTCCATTGGCCCCGCCTCCCAAACCCATCCGTCGAAGACTGAAATCAGAAGACGAGCTCAGACCAGATATAGAGGACCTCCCGCAAAAGTCTAATGTCATAGCCACTGTTCTAGCAACACAGCCCTCAATTCCAAGGTACGCTTGGTAATCGCTCAAATGTTTTTTTTTTTTTTTTGCATTTTGCAAGGTTTTGATTTTTCACATAACAATAATAAGAATTGGGGGGAATGTGCATATTTTTTTTCCAAAAAATTTCAATGCATTTTTTTAAAATTATTTTCCTAAAGGTAAGAATCATATGTTATGCAAAATGTAAATTTTTTTTATTTTATTTTTTTTTTAATTTTGGAGTGAAATATAACCCGAACATTTCTCTGTGAGGTTTACCCAGTGATGTTCACAATATTGCTGTGCTGTTATATGTGTTTCCTCTAAATGTTCTGTTTAAAAACAGGTCTATTGGTAAGGATAAGAAGGCCATCCAGGCTTCCATTAGAAGAAACAAAGAAACTAATACGGTTTTAGCCAGACTCAACAGTGAATTACAGCAGCAATTGAAGGTATAGTGAGACTTCTCTGACTTTCATCACCATTTTTACAAGACAACATGTACAAACCTCTAAACAATCACTTTTCCTCAAATTTTGTCTTCTTAGGACCTGCTAGAAGAAAGAATATCGCTTGAAGTGCAACTGGAACAGCTTAGGCCTTTTTCGCATTTGTAACCGGAGTGTGTGTGTGTGTACGCACACTTCAAATTGAATGTGTGGATGTAAAGAGTGAATAACCCCTGTTTTTTTGTTTTTTTTTTTTGTTTTTTGAATGGTCAGTTGGATCCTCTGGTAGGATGTCCATTTCACCCCCCGTCTCCACTCCTCTGACCATTTGAGAAGAGACAAATTTGCTGCTTCCTCCAGAGTGCTCAGTCTCACATAGCCAGAGGCCCCAAGAATGGGGACGTTCAGAGGGACGGGGGCCCCGAACATTATCTGTTATGGCACTTTGATGCAACAGAGTCTGAGTGATTGTATATTTAGTCCCCACCCCCCTAACAGGACAGGTAATATTAGAATAGACTATGAGGCAAGGGCCTGTTTACAGGGTAAAGGAGGCTGTACCTGAAGCACTCCCTTTCCCTTCTGTTCACAGTGGTGAATATCCAGAGAAATCGAGGCAGCTTGTCACGTTCTTCCATGTTAGAGGCAACCATTTGTGCTCAGACAATCATGCGAGGCTGTGCACTTGCCAAGAAGAGGGGAGAACTGATATTTGGGAGATCTTTCTCTTTTACAAAAGTACGCTTAAAGGGATATTTCACCCGAAAATGTTGTCGTTATTTACTCACCCACATATTGTTCCAAGCCTGTATGAACACAAAAGTATTTTGGACTTTTTTTCCATGCAGTTACAGTGAATGGGGACTGAGGATTTCAAGCTTCAGAAGTATAATAAAATTGGTCCATAGGACTTCTGCGCTACATTCTAAGTCTTCTGAAGTCATACAATAGCTTTGTGTGAGTAACAGATCGAAAGTAAGTCATTATTCACTGATAATCTTCCCCTCCAGTGAGCTGTTAACCACTGCAACCAGATCAATGAGTCATTGAGCTTAACTCGTGAACCGGATCAGTCTGATTCTTGATTTTTAACTGAATAAATTAATTAAAAAGATCAGACTCCAAAGAGTGTAACATAATGACTTCAAATTCAGTCTGTTCCTCACACAAAGCTATCGTGTGGCTTCAGAAACTTTGATATAGCACACAACTCAAATGAACCACTTTTCTATGTTTATGGTGCGTTTTTGTCATTTTGGAGCTTAACAGCCCCAGTCCTCATTCATTTTGATAATATGGAAAAGAGTGAACAGGATAAAAAGTTTTTGTGTTCTATGGAAGAAAGTAAGTTAAATGGGATTGGAATGATATGAGTGTGAATAAATGATGACATCATTTTCATTTGGGAGTTATCTGTTCCTTTAAGACTGATTCTGATCAAATCAGTCTAAATCTCTTTCATAAAACTTCCTGGACAACACGTCTGTGTTTGATGTTTCATGTGTGTGAGAGAAAGTTTAAGGATAACAGTTACAAATGTATGGCATCAAAGACTGCTTTATTTTCGTCTCATAACACACAGTGTGGTATAACAATTCATTCAACCTTGTACAGTTTACCTCGGGATGACAAATACACTTCTGTTCTCCCACATCTTAAAGTTTGCTTGTATCTCGCACGGTACAACATCAGATTCCATCCTGCATCAAAAACGTTGTCATCAGTACAAAAACGTGAGACCTGAAAAAATGAATGCACTTTGCCCCCTTCACTTTCATGTCTTTCCTCGTCACAATTTTTGCATGTCGTTTCACAATCTTATTTTGTATAAAACGGCTCTTAACATCGAACCACTTGATTTGTAACTGTAACGTCTGAACTAGTGTGACATTTGTGTTGTTACGTAGATTTACACCATGTTTCATTCAACCGTTTGTTTTGACTATGTTTTCTTTTACTCGTCCTTAAAGCCTTACTTCCTGGTGGGCAGGTTTTCACAGTAATGCATCCCCCCTGTGTTAAATCAAGGTGAGCCTTCTCTCCCTGCTGTTCAAGCTGATTTACTGTATCAGGGGTATGTTATATATTGTATGATACACACCTTTTGATCTCATATGTACATTTGCATTGATTGCTGACTAACAGCAAATATTCTATTTAATTGCTTATATAATGGCTGTGGGATCATAAATGTTTAACTGCATGGATGTGTCTCTGCAGAATGAACTAGCAGCTGTATGATTTTTACACAAAATAAAAACGGCACAATATTTTAATAATTTCCTTTTTTGTCAGGCGCACCAACTATTTTCAGTCCCAACATTTTATGTCATGTTTTTGTTACATTAATAATGATTTACTAAAATTACATACCCTATTTATCTTGTTACATGAGTTTGGATGAGAATGTACACTTTGTTTGAATCCTACAAAGAAATGACTGGGTTGTATTTCACCCCAAGAAAGTTTATAATGTTAAAGCTTTTTTGTTTTTTTACAGCATCACATTCATTTCATGACAATTAAGCACATTCACTCCTAATTATAGTAAAGTGAAAAAATGTCATTATCACAACTCAACTCATGAATTGCAGAAATTAGTTGGGACTTGGGGTCAGAAAGTCAAACAAAAAAAAAAAATATCAGACATCACCCACATCACCACAAGTTGTTTGGGAGGGTTTCAAGATAAAACCCTCTGCTCTCATCCAACAACAAACTCAAGTGTCTTCAGTTTGCCAGACACTACTGGAACTTCAAATGTGACAGGTTCTATGGTTAGATGAAACAAAAATAGAGCTTTTTGGCAGCAAACACCAGAGATGGGTTCGGCACACACAGAGATGAAGAAGTACCCAATGCCCACGGTTAAATGTGGTGCTGGATCTTTAATGTTGTGGGGCTGTTTTTCTGCCAGAGGTCCTGGACATCTCGTTCAGATACATTGCATCACAGACTCTATCAAATATCAGCAGATAAAAAATCAAAACCTGGCTGCCTCTGCCAGAAAGCTTACAATGGGCCCTGATTGGATCTTCCAGCAGGACAATGATCCAAAACAAACATCAAAATCAACACAAAAATGGTTCACTGACCACAAAATCAAGGTTCTGCTATGGCCATCCCAGTCCCCTGACCTAAACCCCATAGAAAATGTGTGGGGTGAACTGAAGAGGAGAGACCACCAACATGGACCTCTGAATTTGAAGACTCTGGAGAGATTCCGTATGGAGGAATGGTCTCAGATCCCTTGCCAGGTGTTCTCCAACCTCATTAGGCATTATAATAGAAGACTCAGAGCTGTTATCTTGGCAAAGAGAGGTTGCAAAAAGTATTGAATAAAAGAGTGCCAATAATTATGGCCAATGCGTTTTGGAGAAAAATATTTAATGAGATATTTCCCGTTTCAATTGTTTCTTCAATTAAAGGTTAGATTTTTTTTGAATGAAAGATCAAAAGAATAAACCATGCCAGTTTTTTTTCCCCCCACAGCCGCCTTTGCTCATATTTACCAAGGGTGCCAATATTTTTGGCCACAACTGTAACTACAGATGCAGGTACTTTAAAAGTACAATGCAACAATGCATATTTACATAATAAGTACATTGCATCAAATGCTGAATTACAAAGTAGTTAGACACCTAAATTTGTTAAAGACAACCCAATGTGGAGGGGGGGGCTTAGTTATCAAAATAGTCACAATGCAAAAAAAATAGCATTTGTTATCTTTTTTGTGTGTGATTTTGGGGTTACATTGTTGACAGGTTTTGTGAATTTCACCCTTGTATGGAGAGTTATATTGTGAGAGTTCATTGCAATGCTGGCAAGTTTATATTGCATACCCTTCCTTTATCTCAAGCAAAGACACAAATGGATGAAGAATATTTTTAATTTTGTTTGTTTTATTATTGACATTTCACAATGCACAATTGATTATAAGTTCACAAGCTCTTATTCTATACAATCTCTGTAGGTTCTCTGAATTTTAAGCAGAATGAGACAGAAAGGAATAATGCTAGACAACAGAAATCAAGCTACAGGAGTACAACATCTCGCAGTATTCAATGGTATAATTATAATTCAGAAGGATCCTCTAAGGTACTTGTCAGTTTTCTCAGCCAATCCCTCCTTCACTGGAAGTACCCACCCTCTAAGCATTTAGTTTGTGACTCTGAAGAAGAAAAGATAAATATATTTCATAATCATTCATCTAACTTGAAATGCTATACTTAGAGTTTGATTTCCAAGAGATTTTAAAGGAACATCGTAATGACAAGATTTATAAGATTGTTGAAAAGGCTTACACAGTGTTCTGTTTGTAACGATCCAAAGCCTCCTGTGCCACCACCTCAGAGAATTTGGGGTCGCTCCAGGGAATGTCTCCTGGCACTGTGAAGCTCATATCTGGCCCATCAAACAGTTTGACTGACACTTTTGTGTCAGCTGGATTCTCAGCATTATCCATGCCTTTTGACACCACCTGCACACAAAGTTATATTGACGATTGACAGATCTGCAATGTGATGTGAAATTTAACTGTAACAAGACGCCCATTGTACCACTTTTCAGTAGGTGACACACACACACACACACACACACACACACACACACACACCTCAGTGTGATAAACCCTTTTTCCCAACAAACACAGAATATTCCCTTAATGTTAGCGGATGTTTCCCGTTTGTTTGTTTTTCCTTGGGAACCAATTCCTAACATTCTAGAAACATTCTTTTTAGGTTTTATTTTTTACAAACCCAGAACGTTCTTGGATCAAAATTTTAATAGCAGGGTTCTTTTACACAAACCTTGTGAATATGTGACCATCTACTGGATATTTCAACAATGGCAAGCTTTATCATGCTTGCATACAAGTTGTTTTGGGCATCTGATGATTATGTACTTAATGCTTACCGCCTGTATTTTAAAGAAACCGTCCTGATTTTGAGTGTGGTTAGCTAAAGAGGACACCCAACCAAACTGCTTGTTGAACAGGTCCAGCACACTAGAGGTGTTGAACATCTGCTCTTCAAATCGCCTCAGAATGTTGTTGTACTCCTGGGTGAATCTCTCAGCCCTTGCTAGAGCCCTTTCCAGCTCCTCCTTCAGGGGGCCTTCCAGGGGCCGCTTTCCAGAACAATCTGGGGAAGAGAAGGCTCACATTGTGCGACTAGAAAATCACTGCATATCAAAAGCCAAGTTGAAGAGCTAGTTTGTGATTGTGATAAGGCATATTTTTTATCAAATATTGCTCTTACCAATGTGTTGGATTTCTTTACATTTCTCACACTCTTCTTTTAATTGAATGCAACCTGCAGAATTACGACGGATCTCCCTGCAAGTCATCTTATCATTTCCAAATGGTTTGGTTATGATGACGTCCTCATTCACTCTTCCATCTGCGAATGGAGGAAAAGAAATGTAGTGCAAAACAGTATTAATAGTATTCATAACAAACAGTATTATACTTACTATATTATGGTATAATAGTATATTGTTGTATGTATCAAATTGCCTTTAACCTAAACAAAGATGTTGCGTAATACGTGTGGCATTTGGAGTAACAAAATTACAGCAGAAAGATATGTTAAAGGTGCTGTATGAAATTTCAGCCAATTTTGCCAAATTACAGTTGACTAATCCATTGAATTAGGCTGCCCCCAACCCTTCAAACACATGTCCCTCTCCAATACGCCACAATCCAAAGATGTGTTGGTAACCCCGAACACATAAAAGGCAGAGAGCATTCTATGATTGGCCAAAAAAGAAAAAAAGAATTGCATATAGGCTAGGTCTTCATATGGACACATCAGAAATGCATATAAAACAAATAATTAAAAATACCCTTTAATGCATCCCCTTTTCCACTTGTTTCACTGCCTACAGTGAAAAACTGACTACTACGACAAAAAGTGCACCCAACCCTTCAAAAACATTCAAGAAATACTTTCTGAAAACAAGTGTACATTCTATGTTTTTACCGGAAATCAAGAATAAAAATACATAAGAATATTATTTTTTTTGCTGAGTGTTTTCTCAGGAGACCTATTTAAATAATCTCTATCAGGATGTATGAACATTTTCACAGCACATTTAACATTGTCCATATGTTACTGCATCCAAGCTTGGTAAACCCTGACATTTACCCTGTGATGGGAAATCCATTTCATTTCCCATGTGGGGTCCAAATGATTCCATCATGTTTCTCGCCATCTCCATCATGGGCCGGAACATGCTATGGAAGCCGTGGAACTCAGGGTCATGCAGGGGTGACCTGTAGACACGAGCAGCCCTGCTGGCTGTTGTGTCCGGCCTGCCGAAGATGCTGGGCATACGGAAGGGACTGGGGAAGAAGCTGGGCTGGTGGAAGGCACGCATGTGGTCAAAAACCCTCATGCTGTCCATGAAAATGTTGTCCACTCCATCGGCCACCTCTGTATAGCGTTCCTCCAGGTCCTGGAAGTGTCTGGTCTGCTTCTGATCCTGGTCCACCAGAGTCTCAATGTTCTGCCCGTTTATCCAGATTGAGATGGGAGAAGTCCTGTTCAAAACCTCTTCCAGCTAAAGGACAAACAAAGAGAAGAATGGTTTCCAACTTCATAATGGAATAAGGTATGCATGTGCAGGTACAGTGGTCCCAATAAAGTTTTCTTTCTCTTAAGCCACACTTCAAATGTCTGAATCTCATTGCATTAGATCAAATATCAAACCATATATGCAAACAAAACATGTTAGGGCTTTTCTTGAAATTAACTACATTTTTCTGAGCCATTATTTGAATGACATTTAACCAACTGGTGTCAATGACATTTTTAGTGGATGCAGAAGTCCATTCCCCTCAAGATCCTTTTGCTAACTGTAGTTCCAACACAATAACTATGGACATGTTCCACTAACATTTAACAATCTAAAGGTGTCAAAATACTTTGTCTTAATTTTTAACAATATATCTATCATTTTAACCAGTTTTGGGTGTAACTGAAATAATTTTTAGTACAAAAAGTAGTGTAGTGCATTACATTTTTAAATTATTGTAATCAGATTACAATTACTGACTTTCAATTAAGTTAATTACTTTAAATTACCTTAATTGGGTTACACATTATACATTTAAAACTTAAATTTCATTAATGTTGACATCTTTTTGAGCTTTTGTGACAGCTGAAGTTTATGAACTAGGAGGAAATATTGACATTATTTTGAATTTGTTAAAGAGAAAAATAAAATGTTTTCTGTGAAAAATGTAGAAAGTAATTTGAAAATAATTAGTAATGTGACTACTTTTCCGATGAAGTAATCTGTAAATTCAGTAATCTGATTACAATTTTAGAGTAGTAATTAGTCATTTGTAGTGAATTACTTTTATTAACTTACCCAACATTGGTTTTAACGTTTCAAACTTAAATTTTCATGGAATGTTTTGCCTGAAAAGTTACATGGTTTATCTAATGCAATGCCATTCATTCATCTTTAAATGTGGCTTAAGTGATCAAATAATCTTTGGAGTCACTGTATCTCAGACTCACCTGTCGTCCCACAAGGCCAGCTCCACTGCTGCAGGTGCGTGAGTAATACTTTACACAAGTGCTCCTCAAACAGGGCTTACACTCCTCCCACAGAGCCTGCATGGTTTCATTACACACACTCTGTTCCTCATTCAGCTTCTCCTCCATCTCCTGAGCATTCTTCAGGGCATTCTAATGGGCAAAGGAGCAAATAACTTGTGATCCCAACAAGAAAAAGTCCACTACTATTGTGACATGTACTTAAAATATCTACCTGCAAAATCAGTTCTAATCTTAGATGAACAGATGGAAATGGAACGGATAGTTTTCCAGATGTAAGAATATAAATTCTACGATTCCACGTGGAAAAAAAAAAAATTTGCTTTGTAAGTTTTATATATATCATTATATTTGCAAATGTTTTCTTCAGGCTAGCTTCACAAAGTTATGCTATAATAATCCACCAGCTAGACCAGCACCAAACCAGCATAAACTAACCTAAGCCAGCATGGAAATTCATAATAGTCTATGCTGGACTGCAGGTAATGTTGGTTTGGAGAAGAGAAGTCTTCAGCCTGTCTCACCTCTTTCTGTTGCTTGGTTTTCTCAAGCTCTGACAGGAACCTCTTGTGGTTCTCCTCTGATCTCTCCATCACAGTCTTCATCTCTTTCACCCCAGTGATGGCATTTTCAATCTGTTTATCCAGGTACTTTTCACTAAGCATTGAGATCTCTGCCAACAAGCCAAGACAGCCACCATTAACTTACAGTACATCAGATAAGAGACCGTACAAGGGTGGGGGGGGGTTCTTCAACTTTGGCCACTTTTAGCAATGTGGACTTGTAAGTAAAGACTTGATTTTGGTGCAAAAATTCACGGGGGATTTGTGTTATTTTGACATTTCTTTCAGAATGAAAAAATTCCCATGCCAATGTCATTTCCACCACATTTCAAATTCTGTATTGCGTTTAATAAAATTCTGTGGCAGAAATTACATTTTAAATGTTTTTGAAATACAGTCTAATTATATACACTCACTTAACATTTTATTAGGAACACTATGGTCCTAATAAAGTGCCCAATGTGGTCTACTGTTGTAGCCCATCCGCCTCAAGGTTCGACATGCTGTGCATTCTGAGATGCTATTCTGCTCACTACAATTGTTCAGATTTCCATCCTCAGAATTGCCACTCACTAGATGTTTTTTTTGTTTTTGGCACTATTCTGAGTAAACTCTAGAGACTGTGTGCATGAAAATCCCAGGAGATCAGCAGTTACAGAAATATTCTAACCAGCCCATCTGGCACTAACAATCATGCCACGGTTGAAATCACTGAGATCAAATTTTTTCCCCATTCTGATGTTGAACATTAACTGAAGCTGAACTGTCTGCATGATTTTAAGCATTGGATGCTGCCACACGATTGCCTGATTAGTTAATCATATAAATATGTTGGTATACAGGTGTTCCTAATAAAGTGCTTAGTAAGTGTAGCTTCAATAAAAATATATATTATTTAACACAATTAATAATATTTTAAAATGTTTTTGCATAATTTGGCAAAAATTGCAGCTTGATAGGAAATGACACCCAATAAAAATATTCTGCTCACAAATTATTTTTACTTTGATTTTTCTTTGTTTTCTTCAAACATCACCTACAGCATGCTCTTTATTGACACTTTGTCGACTTGCTTATAAAACGTTATTAAGGTCAAAATTGTTTGGTGTGATGGAAATAACGCCACAACTGTGGGCAGTCGTAATCATTTTTTTTTTTTTTTTTTAATTATAGAAATACATTTCACACAACAAATATTGAAATGGTTTATATTTATTTCACTTTTTCTTTGTTTTGTTTTTTTACATTATCATAGTTTTAAAAATGCAATAATTAATTTTTTATAATGGATTTTCATAGTTTAATACTGACCTTCTGCATCTGGGATGATGCTAAAACAATAAAATCTTTACATAAAAGGCATTTAAAAAGTACAAAAAAATAAATGAAAATGGCATTGTAAAAAGTCAGTTTTAATGTGACCTTATATAACAAAAAGAAAACGTCAAAGAAAAAAGTTGAATATATATGTATACAAGTGCTACAGGAAGCGTGGGGTGAAATGCCACCTGAGAATCTGGACAAACTGACAGCTAGAATGCCAAGGATCTGCAAAGCTGTTATTGCTGCACGTGGAGAATTGTTTTATGAGAACTCTCTGAAGTAGTTTAAGAAGTTCTGAAATTTTTTTCAAATTGTAATAGACATTTTTCACATTATTAATGTCCTGACTATACACTGTGATCAGTTTAATGCCACTTTGGTGAATAAAAGTACCAATTTCTTTCCATAAGAGCAAAATCTGTACATTATTCCAAATTTTGGCCACCAGTGTATACAGGTGCATCTCAATAAATTAGAATGTCGTGGAAGAGTTCATTTATTTCAGTAATTCAACTCAAATTGTGAAACTCGTGTATTAAATAGATTCAATGCACACAGACTGAAGTAGTTTAAGTCTTTGGTTCTTTTAATTGTGATGATTTTGGCTCACATTTAACAAAAACCCACCAATTCACTATCTCAAAAAATTAGAATACATCATAAGACCAATAAAAAAAACATTTTTAGTGAATTGTTGGCCTTCTGGAAAGTATGTTCATTTACTGTATATGTACTCAGTACTTGGTAGGGGCTCCTTTTGCTTTAATTACTGCCTCAATTCGGCGTGGCATGGAGGTGATCAGTTTGTGGCACTGCTGAGGTGGTATGGAAGCCCAGGTTTCTTTGACAGTGGCCTTCAGCTCATCTGCATTTTTTGGTCTCTTGTTTCTCATTTTCCTCTTGACAATACCCCATAGATTCTCTATGGGGTTCAGGTCTGGTGAGTTTGCTGGCCAGTCAAGCACACCAACACCATGGTCATTTAACTGACTTTTGGTGCTTTTGGCAGTGTGGGCAGGTGCCAAATCCTGCTGGAATATGAAATCAGCATCTTTAAAAAGCTGGTCAGCAGAAGGAAGCCTGAAGTGCTCCAAAATTTCTTGGTAAATGGGTGCAGTGACTTTGGTTTTCAAAAAACACAATGGACCTACACTAGCAGATGACATTGCACCCCAAATCATCACAGACTGTGGAAACTTAACACTGGACTTCAAGCAACTTGGGCTATGAGCTTCTCCACCCTTCCTCCAGACTCTAGGACCTTGGTTTCCAAATGAAACACAAAACTTGCTCTCATCTGAAAAGAGGACTTTGGAACACTGGGCAACAGTCCAGTTCTTCTTCTCCTTAGCCCAGGTAAGACGCCTCTGATGTTGTCTGTGGTTCAGGAGTGGCTTGACAAGAGGAATACGACAACTGTAGCCAATTCCTTGACATGTCTGTGTGTGGTGGCTCTTGATGCCTTGACCCCAGCCTCAGTCCATTCCTTGTGAAGTTCACCCAAATTCTTGAATTGATTTTGCTTGACAATCCTCATAAGGCTGCGGTTCTCTTGGTTGGTTGTGCATCTTTTTCTTCCACACTTTTTCCTTCCACTCAACTTTCTATTAACATGCTTGGATACAGCACTCTGTGAACAGCCAGCTTCTTTGGCAATTAATGTTTGTGGCTTACCCTCCTTGTGAAGGGTGTCAATGATTGTCTTCTGGACAACTGTCAGATCAGCAGTCTTCCCCATAATTGTGTAGCCTAGTGAACCAAACTGAGAGACCATTTTGAAGGCTCAGGAAACCTTTGCAGGTGTTTTGAGTTGATTAGCTGATTGGCATGTCACCATATTCTAATTTTTTGAGATAGTGAATTGGTGGGTTTTTGTTAAATGTGAGCCAAAATCATCACAATTAAAAGAACCGAAGACTTAAACTACTTCAGTCTGTGTGCATTGAATTTATTTAATACACGAGTTTCACAATTTCAGTTGAATTATTGAAATAAATGAACTTTTCCACGACATTCTAATTTATTGAGATGCACCTGTATATAAATTCAATTTTTTTCTTTGATATATATATATATATATAAATCAACCCCTGGGAGATGAACTTGTCCAAAGTTGAAGAAACAGACATAACTGTTTGTATCTCAGTCAATCACAGCACATCTGAAAAGTTAAGTATAAACTGTCTTTTAACTTACGATTGAGCTCCTCTTTAGTTGGGAGTAGCAGACACTCAACAGAGAGGTAGAGCAGAGAAAGCCCCAGTAGAGACCATGAGATCTTCATCTTTGGTGGCTGCTTGTGTCCAAATTTCAGATGCTGTCTAACACAGTGAAACAGAAGCCAGGAAGTGGTGAGTGGCTTAATAGTGAAGTTATAGTGTAATTTTAATGGTTATTTGAAGTAATTTGACTTGTTTTTATTAGGTTGTGGCGACAGTGACTCAGCAAGTTTAGAACCGCAAACAACTGCGACTTTAAATGATGTGGTTTGTGCAAGATACTCTCCTACAGACTGTGTGGGCATTGATTCGTTTAGATCAATACATCTATTTATAGCTCTGGTAGGAACAAAAGGGCTGTCTTAGCCTGCCTGCAACCTTGATGTTTTTGTAATGTTGATAAGACCCAGCATGAGGTAATGTTGCTTACAACAAAGACCAAACAAACATAGTTTTGTTTCAGAGTTGTACCATTTCCCTGCTGAAAAATGCCTGAGCTGGTTTGCTAGCCTTAACTGGTCTCACACTGGTCTTGTTTGCTGGTTTTAGAGAAGTTTTAAGCACTTGTGAGATGGGTAGGTTGGGAGAAAAGCTGGCTGACCAGCTAAACCAGCTGAACACCAGCTTGGCCTGACTGATTGACCAGCTAGACAGCTTAAACCAGCTATGACCAGCAAACCCCTAGGCTGGTTTTCATATTCTGTATTGGCTGTTTAACTATAGCCAAATATTTTTTGTCTCTTTTAAGATACTAGTTCATCTGTAACATGTCATCACATGGTATCAGACCAAAAAGATTTCAAGAACACAATCAGTGGAAGTGTTGCAAACTTGCAACCTCTGAATATTTACATGTTTTCTCTGGCTGATTACATGGATTTGAAAGCAAATCTCCCTTACCAAAAGCTTTAGGAATGGTTGTTCTGACAACGCTTAATCCTAGTTTTCCGAGTATGCATGAGTGTGGGTGACTGTAAGTAGGTCAACCTTTATCCATTGCTCCAATAAAGCAGTACTTTTAATCATGTTTGATATTTCCAAACATTAAAGGGATAGTTCACCCTAGAATGAAAATTCTCTCATCATTTACTCACCCTTGTGCCATCCTAGATGTATATGACTTCCTTTCTTCAGCAGAACACATTTGAAGAAAAATATCTTAGCTCAGTAGGTCCTTATAATGCAAGTGGATGGTAACACAATTTTTGTTGCTCCAAAAAGCACAGACAATCAGCATTAACATCATCCATACGACTCCAGTGGTTAAATGAATGTATTATAAAGTGATACAATCGCTTTTGGTGTGAAAAATATCAATATTTAAGTACTTTTTAACTATAAATAAGTTCATCCATTAAGCAGCGATATGTGCGTTCACGAGAGGGCTGAGGTGATGCGGCCTCTCTTGTGACATATTGCCGTTGGCATGTTCATGCGAGAAGTGACGCATGCGCGACACTCCCCGGAAGAGCAGCACAACTGAGTAGGAGGAACACTGTACAGACTGACTGCCGTAAACAAATTGAAGCAAATTTAAACAAAGATGTCAGAAGATTTTGATTTAAGTGGAGATAAAAGTTTTTGCACAGCCATATTTATTTGAACCTGAGTACTCTGACCAGAAGCACAGGGAGATGGAGGAGGCTGGACCAACAGCAGCACAACAACAAGCCTCAGAGAGACAAAGAGCTCAGGAGATGTGGTGGTGCACATGTAGGCAATGCCAACAGAGGTAGAGAGCGTCTGCTGCAACGAATGGAACGTTGCTATGCCATCGTGACCTCAGCCCTCTTGTGAACACGCATACTGCTGCTTACCAGATGCAATGATATATAGTTAAAAAGTACTTAAATTTTGATATTTTTCGGACCAAAAGCAATCGTATCGCTTTATAAGACATTAATTTAACCACTGGAGTCATATAGATGACGTTATTCCTGAATGTCTGTGCTTTTTTGAGCATCAAATATCGTGTTACCATCCATTTGCATTATAAGGACCTACTGAGCTAAGATATATTTCTATTTTTATTCAGATTTGTTCTGCTGAAGAAAGGAAGTCATACACATCTGGGATGGCATGAGGCTGAGTAAACGATGAAAGAATTTTCATTTTTGGGTGAACTATCACTTTAAGAGACGTCATTGCTTCGCAACAGCTGTTGTTGAGTTCATAATTCACACCAGAGCTCAAGGTAAACATCATAAAAGCACTGACTCAGTCCTAGGGACGTGTTTTTTTTTTTTTTTTAAAGTCGCCTTTTGTGGTGAGACAGACCTTTTACTCAGGGTAAGTGTAAATAAAGACCCAAACTCAGCCAAATTAAAGCTGGGAGCCTAGTTACATAAGAAACATGCCGCTCACTGTTTTTACCACGCAAATGTTAACATGAAGAGCCATTGAACAGAGACAAATCCAGCATGCTTTGCTAGACAGTTTCTGTTTTGTAATGTTAAATATGGTGCGAGGCCTGCAGTTTGTTGCTTTCTCATTTACAAATGCCCCAAAATGAAAACTCTGTCATCATTTACTCAGCCTGATGTCTTTCTAAACCTGTATAGATTTCTTCCTTCAATGGAACAGAGAATGAATTATTTACAGCAGAATACCCAAGCTGCTCTTTTCCATACAATGAAAGTGAATGGTAACCACAGCTGTCAAGCAAGATTTTCAGTGAACAAATTACTTAAAGGTGCTGTAAGTGATTTCAGCTGTTCTACTTCCACGAGACTGAGCCGTTGGATTAGCCACGCCCCCTCTTTCCAAAACCTTGAACTCCAAAGATACCAAAGTGAGCTTTATTGAGAGCAGAAAAAACACAGCTACAAAATATCGCCCTCAACAGACAACTGTTATGAAAAACATGGCATAAAAATGATTATGCCTCAATAATTCGCTGCAACTACAATACTATGAAAATGCTCAAAATGATTGACAGGCAGAAAGCATCATTGTCCATGGACCGCTGACACATTTTTGTTTGCTGTTCACAGAGTCTAGAGCTGTCACAGAGGCCAGTGAGATATCTCAGGACATGTATTTCATTAATATCTTTTAGGGAGTAGGAACAGTTTTTGCAAACCTTTCAATGAAAAAATAGCTAACAGCATCTTTAAATTTGAGCCTGTTCCTTACACAAATGTCATGCCAATGTCATACGCAGTTTGGGTAAATTACACAAAAAGTAATCCACTACAAATGACTAACTATTTCTCTAAAATTATGTTCAGATTACTTTACTGATTACTTCATTAAAAAGGAATCACATTTCTAATGACTTTTAAGTTACTTTCTAAAACACTTGTCACATACCCTTCAGCTGTCACTGCAAACAGACATACATATGAACTTATAAATTCACATTTTAACTGTATTACTCATAAATAATATTTTTTTGAAATATTTGTAACCCAAGTAATGTTACTTAAAAGTAATTAGTTTCATTGAATGTCAGTAACTGTAATCTGATTACAAGAATTTAAAATGTAATGTATTACACAACTTTTCATGCCTAAAAGTAATTAGATTACAGTAACGATTTATTTTGTAATCCGATTACACTGGTCATATGTATTTAATATAATGCATGAGTGGAATGACTTATGTTATGATGCTTTAATGGTGCTTTTTTGTCCTTTTAGGAGCTTGACAGCCATCCACTTTCATTGTGTGGAAGAGAGCAGGTCAGATATTCAGATGTATCTCCCTTTGTATTACACGAAAGAAAGTCAGATGGGTTTGGAACAGCATGAGTGTGAGTACATGATGACAGAATTTTCCATTTTGGTTGAATTATCCCTTTTAGGGGCAAAGAAAACATTGACAACCTTGAGTTTTCTCAAAAATGCAGAATTTTGCAAGCATATTACTTTATCTCCTTGTTATCATCATTTGAATTAATCTTGTCCTTTTTTGGTGATACTTGTTTTTCTATGCAGTTCTAGATGTTGCTCTGCCTATAATGACATTATAAACCTCTAGTATGTGGTTTTTATAAGGAACAAAGTGTATAACAGATGGCTTGTCCAGAGTAAGCGATTTGCTTTGTTTAATAATATCTTGCTAGGGCACAGTATGCGTCCTGAATGCAGTTGACCTAGCATAGCTCCCCTCAAATTCCTCTCTGCAATGAAAAAAAATCAATACAAATTCTAGAAGGCAAAGCACATTCAAACTCCGCCCAGCCTAACAGCCATACTTTTTGGATGACATTAAGCAAGTGTGGGTGGACTGTGATTTATAAACATCATAGAGGAGTTTTAATATGGACTGTTTGGAAAATATTGGGTTTAAATTTCATGCCATCTAATTCTGAGTAAAATAGTACAAAACAAAATCTTGTTTACATTCTTGCAGCAGTGGGTTATTGGCTTTTGACAAACATAATTTCATAAATGCAACTAACTGTACTCTGCAAAGCTGTTATAGTACAAATGTATAAATATTACATTATTCGAATCTGTCTGCCAAGAGAATAAATAATGAGTTGAGAGGATAAAATATACATTATATGATCATTTAAAATCAAACAAATGTTCCTCTATAAAAGCATTTATGAACACATACATTTCAAATGGCAAAACATCCTTTCAATTTTCCTCTTGTACTTACCTTGCATTGATCCTGTTTCTTCCTTGCAGATGGACTGTGACTTCTCTGATAGGTTTATATACTGGGAGGCTGGGTGATGTTCACAACGTGATTCAGGGGATGAGAATGCCCCTGACTTTGGACTTTTCCAGAAATTGTGTAATGCTTAAGAGCAGAGGCTCCCTCTGGCCAGAAGTGGGCAATATTGGTCCATCTTGCTTATATGAATGTGCACAGCATAAGCATGGGCTTTATGGGAAAAGGCTTTTTAGAGTTTACCGGCAAAGACAGTATATGGATAATTCATTGTCAGAGCGTTCCAACATTTAACAGTGGTGAATCACCTTAGGCATTAAAGGGACCTGCTTGAACAGATAACATCTGCTCTATTGGTACAGACACTAATCCACCAAATCATGCTGGTGTTGCTTACAGGCTAACACTGGTGCTGAAATGAAGTAAACAGCAGGGTTGACAAGACAGACTTTAATACGCAACCTGGACTAGACCTGTAACAGGCTATTTTCACCCGCTCAGCTCCCAGATGGCTATAGTTATTTGGTCTTTATTTTTTTCTGTGACGCATACTGATTATATAACATTATTTAAAGTGATTTAAAGGGATAATTCACCCAAAATTTAAAGTATGTCTTAATTTACTTAACTTCATGTCTTTTAAATCATGTATGAATTCCAAGAAGCACAAAAGAAATTTTTAAAGAATATCCTGGCTACACTTTTCCATATAAAAAAAGTGAATGAGAACTGGGGCTTTTAAGCTCCAAAACGTAAAAAGCACCATAAAATGAGCAAAAAGGTTGCCCGTTATATTCCAAGTTTTCTGAAGCCTTACGATGGTGATTGTGTGAGGAACAGAATAAAATCGTACACCACTAATTCTCTCAAACTTTTAGTGGAAGTCAAACTTTTCAATAAATAATGTCTTAAATTTCAGTCTGTTCCTCACACAATCACTATTGTATGGCCTCAGAAGACTTGGAATCTAGAGCAGGAGTTGTATGGACCACTTTTAAGAACCTTTTATTTAGCTTTTTTTTTTGTTGTTGTTGTTGAGTTTGACACCCTACACAAGAAAGCAAATCAAGCAGATTTGGAACTAATGAGGGTGAGTAGATAATGACATATGAATAATGAATTTTCTTTTATGGGTAAACCATCCCTTTAAAACTGAACAGGAATGGAAAATATGAATGAAAATGAGAAATGAGAGACTTGGAAATATGGATGAGACACTGAGACTTCTTACGGTCTGTACAGCAGACATAAACATGTTATTTTATAAGGTGTTATTATGTGTTTTGAACAAAACTCTTCATCACTTGTTGCATAATAAATATTAAGGTTACGTTCTCATGTGAGCCACAGCTGCAGTGGATAGAAAGTGGCTTCTGAGTTCACTCAACACGTCATTTCTTGCCACAGGTAGCATTCGCCCTCTAAATCTGAAGTTGTTTTAGCTTTTGTGAGATGTTCCAAAGCCGGAGCAACTTTTAAAGAAATAGTTTACCTAAAAAAGAAAACTCTGTTATCATTTACTCACCTTCATGATGTTCCAAACCAGTGCAACACAGAAGGAAATGTTTTGCATCAATGAAAGTGAATGGTGACTGTAGCTAATATTCTGCCTAACATCTCATTTTGTGTTCCACAGAGGGAAAAATGTCATACAGGTTTGGAACAACCTGAGTATGTGTATATAATGAAATAATTATCATTTTTAGGTGAACCATCCCTTTAAATGTCAGGAAAGCACAGCTGGTGTTTATAATAACTCACTGATGTTGGAAAATGTGACGCAAAGCCCGTTTTTAAGCTGTGTTAGATGCTGCGCCCTTTAGGAGCATGTCTGTGCCCACATTTTCCCCCACATAGGACATGTGGGCAAACAACCAACATGGCCAAACAAACAGCTACACCTTAAAGCCACACCCTCTTTATTATGTCATCTGTCTGTAAAATGTTGTCACTCATAATAGGCAACACAGTACGAGGTCTGTTTCACTCTTTAGTCCCATTTTGAGCTAATTAGTGGTGCTTGCTAAGGCAAGAATCACAATTTTTTCTACTCATACTAAGGGTTCGGGATTTAACAAACACTTCGTCAAACCACCACCTTAGCATCATGACGGCAAATTTTGAACAGGATAGTACCAATCACATTTCTTCAGAAAATGTAAAAATCTAGTTAATTACTTAAATATAATAAAAGTTTTAGAAAAATAAATCTTCTTTGATTATACGTCAATGGTCTTGGACAAATTTCATGATTGCCTCATAGTTTATTGACTTACACATAACTGTTGTTTGAGTATCCTGTGAAATCCTCCCCAAAGAGTTGTGTGGCTTCATTTTCTTTCTGGCAATAGAACAGACATATTTCATTGACATCCAGCAAATATGACCTGATCACCTAGTTTGACCCCTTTGTCCTCTCAAATGGTGATCTCACCTCATAAAATTCTGTCGGCGAGCGGTCCTCCTTTGTAAATATATCTCGCAGCAAGCTGTAAAGTATTTTAAGGTCCCACCCTTTTTCGTGTCATTTAAAACACTATCACTGGCGTTTCCATGTGAGCTTTCATATTTACAGGCATTGTTCTGTGTCTCCTTCATGAATTAATTTTCAGGTATCTCTTTTCACTCTTTTTGATCTTTCAGTTTTTAAATTTAAAGTTTCACATCGACTGAATATGGAGACAAAACTCAAATTTTACTCACCCTCATTTCCAAACCTGTATGGTTTCTTTCTTTTGTGGAACACAAAAGGAGAAGTTTAGGGAAATGTTGACACTCCTCTTTTCCATATGATGAACGTGAATGGTGACCAGCAGTCACCAGCAACTGTAAAGTCTGTGCAACTTGTGATTTATATTCATAGTTTCTTAAAGGAATAATTCACCCAAAAATGCAAAGTCTCTCATCATTTACTCACCCTCATGCCATGCCAGATGTGTATGACTTTCTTTCTTCCGCAGAGCACAAATGAAGATTTTTTAAATAATTTCTCAGCTTTGTAGGTCCATATAATGCAAGTGAATGGTGACCAAAATTTTGAATCTCCAAAAACCACATAAAGGCAGCATAAAAGTAATCCATACGACTCCAGTGGTTAAATCAATGTCTTCTGAAGCTATCTAATCGATTTTGGGTGAGAACAGACCAAAATGAAACAAATTTTTCACTGTACATCTGTACTTGCTATTGCAGTCTGGCACGATCATGATTTCAAGGTCGTTTACTAGATGGCACTAGGAAGAGTAATCAAGCTTGAAATTATTTTAAGCCATATGCTTTGTGTGAGGAAAAATTTAAACCATTATTCACTGATAATCTTCTCTGTCGCAGCTCTTAAAGCTCAAACATTCAAACATGCCATGTCAATACATTTGACATCTATGAAGCCAAACTACTTTGGTTCTCTTGTGTCTTGTAACCAGCAGTGTAGTCTAGCGCATACGCAGGCATACGCTGTATGCGCATCTATCTTTCTTAGGATTTTGAGTATGCCCATCTGAAATAAGTGATGATAAGTATGGCCGCCAGAACAACGAGTCTTTTGACCTGGAACATTTTCAATCTACTAACGCGATGCCACAGCACCATTGAGTGAATTAAGTGTGTGTGTGTATATTTATATTGAAGTGTACAGATATTCCTTCTAAACGCGCACGGAGCTGCGGAAGCGCGACTAAGCTGATCCACCAATCATAACGTTCATTTCAGACGTGATTGGATATTTGCTAACCAATAATATTTTTCGTTTCAGTAAGGGGCGGGACATTTCCAGCGTCTGATGCACAAGCATCCCTGGAGTAACCATAATTTGTACTGTAAATGTATTTCCCTGCTAAACGAAAATATTTGTATATACAATTCAGTTTAGCTTATGCAATTAAACTTTGTGAAAATACTGCATGTTATTGCACCCCTGCTAATTTTTGATGCTCTTTTTTATTTATTTTTTTTATTTTTATTTTACTCTGGTAATGCCTTTTTCTCGTGATATCAAATCATTTCAATTTATGTTTCTAAGTAGGAAAACAATTTCACTATACACAGAAAAGCACATAATAGTACACAAATAAAACAAATAACCATTCTTTTTTTTTTTTTCGGCTATACAGTATATGGTAATGCAAGATAATGTGTTTACGTGAACACTACTACATTCATATTAGCAACAATGCTTAAGAGTTTTTTGCGTATTATGAATTAGTTTATTAGTTAGAGTAATAATAAAGTATTAAACATTTTCATAGAAGCCTAATAAAAGGAACATTAATGACACCTGTTAATTTAAATACATATTTAACATCGTTACCATACCATTGTTCTTAGCAGTGTACTATACACCATGCCAGCAAGAAATTTAACCTAATATACATTTTGTAAGTTTATGTGGGACTATCATTTTTTATATCTTTTTTTCTTTTCTTTCTTTTTTTTTTTTTTTAATGGAAAAAATACATTTCTTACACTTTTTACATATGTACTGTATATAAATGTAAATTAATTTTAGAGATTGGGTGCCTGTGCATGTGTTTTTATTTATTTATTTATTTATTTATTTATTTATTTTAGGGGGGGGGGGGTCTTTCATAAATTTACAGTATGCAACAACAACTTAAGTTTCTGTTTGTTCTTAACACAAAGCTATTGTACGAATTCGGAAAAATTGGAATATGGTACATAAGCCAAATTAACTTCTTTAGAAGTGCTTTTATGCTGTCAGCCCCTAATCACCAATCACTTTCATTTTGTGTCAAAGATCAGTGTGAACAACTGCCTAACATCTCCTTTTGTGGTCTACAAAAGAAATAAAGTCATACGGGTTTTGAATGGCATGCGGGTGAGAAAATGATGACGGAATTTTATATTATTGGGTGCATTACCCCTTTAAGTAAATTCTGTTTTGTACTCTATGCAAAGTGCATTGCTTGTCCTCTGGGTGGCAGTGACTGGTGTGTACTACACACAGCTGCAGGGTAACTGGAGCAAGCCAAAATATCATCATTAATATGCATATCAGCTTGTTAAAGAGACATTCTATATTTGGATCGTATTCTTTTTTCCCCAAGAACAGCTGTGCAGAAAATTCTGAAAATTTGGAAGATAACAATAGCCAATCTTCTTAAATCCAAAATAAAGCTTCATAGATGTATACTATAAAACACTGTAAGCTCCACTTCTGTAGTCCTTTCTTTAACATATTTGCTAGTAAAGTCATCTGAATCTGTTTGTAAGCACATTTCCAGATGGTTATTTGTTCTAGTCTATTAAACAGTACTCTGTCTGTTGGCAATATTTCCAGTTTTGGCAAGGAGATCAAAGCTGGTGGTTTTGCAGTAATTTGATGCATGCTAAAACTCTACTTTAACCACATATGGAGGTGTGCTGGTTATATTGCCTTTGTAGATTTTCTTCTAAATCTCTCCAGTTCACCTTCAGATTAGGCATTCAGATGAGATTTCATTTTTCAGTGTAACATTCCCAACATATTATTTGAATATAAGTGACCTTTGATAAACTATACCTCATGAACTTCACGAAAAGCTGTTCCATTTTAATTATCTGCATGTCGACACTGTCTTTCCCCAGTTAACACATAATCAGTCAGCGTTCAGTCAGTTTATTTATTAAAAACACATTTGCCTCTACATCTGCACGCATATTATCAATGAAGCAAAAATAGTGAAACGTGAATGCCAGCAAAAAGAGAGCTAACACATGCACGTAACAATCAAAAACACCATACCCTTCTGATTAATTAAATTCCATTCAGTTTTGACTTTATTTATACAGTAGAGCTCTTTTTACAAGAGTCCAAGGATTTAACATGCATCGTAAGGCTAATAAGGCCAGTCAGGTTTAAAGACCTAAAGTAACAAAAAGTACAGAAAGTGCCACAGTTTGGTAATGCCATGGCACTGAATGATTCCCATATTAATGTTCTATGGTATTTGCAAGGAACTAATAGTTCATAAAAAAAATGTTTAGAATGACATAAGGGTGAGTGAATGATGACAGAATTTCATTGTTGGGTGAACTATCCCTTTAAAAAGTACCATACTGTCCAAAAAGCTTTTAAATACTTTTTTTGTTTAGATATCTTTACTCCTTACATTTTAAATTGGAATAAATCTAGATGAAAACAATGTAAAAGACAGTCCTATTTCAGAAACGCATCCAAAGGATTCTAATAACATTGTGGTATATTCACTGATTTTGATGCATTTAGTGCAGTTTACTCTTCCTGTCAGACAGCAATGCCACTCATGTTCTCTCTTCTTACTTTGTTTCTCATGTTTTCTTTTCTTCCGACCTGTTTATCTTCACAGATGAACAGTAACCGACATATGGTCGAGTTGATCTTGAGGTGAAGCAGAAGTGAACTTGTTTTTTGTTATTATGACATGAGGACAAACAGAAACCTTATCTCTTCTCTTTTCCCAAATCTCAGCTCCTCGAATGGAACCTCGAGGTCCCTGATTGCAAAACATCCATATGGGGCACCCAGTTCCCAGAATCTCGTGTCCTAATTTGACCTTTCTCACTTGATAATGTGATGACTGTATAATTTTATGATCTCATTGTATTTGAGGCCATGACTGACATTAACTGACCTATGACTAATGCATGTCAGAAAATGTTTAGATGGTTTTAATTAAGATTAATCAATTATTATTTAATACTAATAGGCACACCCAAATGTTTAATCAAAGACAGAAGCTGATGAAGTGCATGTGTGTCTGTCTCATGTGGAAGAAAACTATAACACATGAACAGAGATACATTTTCCAACCTGGTCTCATAGAATCACTTTCTATACCTATATTTTTGCTAAATTACTTTTGTGTGGCTCGTTCGTGGCAGTTTCCTGGTGAAATGAACACTAGACGTGCTACAACAACAGTCACTATGTTTACATGGACACCAGAAAGAGGCTTATTGCAAGAAAGCAGCGTTCCTGTTTAATGTATAAGTGGCGTACTCTTTAATCATGCGGCTTGGTCAGAAAGCAGCTTATTTAACAGCAACATAATTTACCTGTGATGCTTGTGTAAATTACAAACAAGGCATCCGAGAAAGACTTTGCTATTATATTCTCATTTGCTTCACTTTATTTCCTAGATATTCCAGAGTTGTTGCTGTGTTTGTTTCCTTAACTGTAAATAGTTGCAATAGTGGGCATTTCCTCTTACATAAAACTCCGGGATTCCCCCAATGTATAAGCACATATATGTAAACGTATATGGGACAGTCGATATTTTACATTGGTGTGGGTATAGTTTATAGTGTATGTGCTTTTCCCCCTGCACTCCTAGAAATGTTGAATTATTTCCACTGTGTTGACTTGTTCTTGGGCTCCATCCTATGACGTTTGTTATCCGGTCTTTTTACGCACACGCACACTCATCAAAAACCTGTAAGAACACCGCTTATGCATTTACATGGCCACATAAACCACATTCTCAAGGAGAAACCTGGGTGTGTTAAACCAATTTTTCTTAATCCCTTAAGCGACATTTACATTATGTTTCATAATGCCGCTTTCTGCAAAAACCCTGGAATAAACCATTTTCTTAAGTGCATGTAAACGTGGTCAATTACTTTTATTCCCTTTCACAAAAATCACGTGTAACACGGCAGATTATCAGGTCATAATCTCTTAGTTTTCACCCTGTTTCTCACACAATGCTACACATGACATCTAAACACTTTCACTAAAGTGCATGACTTTTAAGGCGTCACATTTTAAAATCTGTATTACATAGCTAACTACATTTTATAAGCTCAAATTTCATGGTAGCTCAACTGATAGAGTATTAAGAGTTAGATATGAGTCCTGAAGAGCACACAAGTCGACATTTGAGCCAAATGTGTAATGATGCGGTTGCTTTAGCAATTGCATCGGTAACAGTTTACAATAAGGTTCCATTTATTAACATTAGTTAACCACTGTACATCTGTTAACATGAACTAACTTTGAACTAACTAACTTTGAATTTTGGATGCCTTTTAGATTTTTGTACCCAAAATATCCCTTATATGTGAAATGACATTCCATTCCGATTTATAAGTGTGCTTGACTGGAATGACTTGACTTCATTTCAAACCAAATGCTGCTATTATTAAATAAAACCAAAAATGTCACTTTAAGCATGCATGCATGCATGCATTGTTTTTAATTGAGACAATGTGCAAAAAGTGTGAAGCTGCTCAAATAGCTATATATCTCTCATCTCAACAACAAACAAAACTGACAAGCGGAATGTTGGGGAACAGGCTGTCCCTTTTTGCTTCTCATGGCAAGCCTAAAGCAATGAAGACCTGTAAAACTCCAGCGACACGGGCCACAGAAGATGCCTGTTGCTCCAATACCAGACATTTGTTAGCAATTAGGCCAGTGCTCAAGACTGACTCACCGAAACACACGCACACTCCCACCTCCTCCTTTTCTCCTCCTCTCCCTTCATCCACCCTCCCCCCCTCCCCCCCCAAACAATCGCTCCCTCTCTCCGTCATGTTTGCACATGGTTACTGTCCAAGGTATCACTTTCCTCTGCTTCTAAAGCAAAGAGGCAGCATGTTGTAGAGGGATCCTCCACATAAACCAGCTGTTGCAGGCTGTGCACTCATTGTTTACCAAGGATCCTCAGCACTGGATTAGTCTGTTTTCAGATCTGCAGATTTGGTGTGCGAGATTTGGACTTGTTCATTTATGTAAACAAACCAGAATGCTTCTTGGTAATCGTGCTGACTGTAGCACTGGATGCTGATTGGTCTTTGAGATTCATTCCAAATTGTACTTTCAAACAGGTGCAAGATATTCTGTGAAAAGCAATTTTTGTTCTACAAGTGTCCACCTGATCCTTACCAACTTTTCTTAGGGGCAGCTTTACATAGTCAACATGAAAGGTAAGCTACATTTATTTTCTTTGATTCCTACCTGACTAATGTGTAATGTTTTGCCACATGGGAAGCACAGCTATTCTGGAGACTTGAAAGTCCAGGCATAAATATAAGACCACAACTCTGAATGTCTTGAGAAAGCATTGAACTGTTAGATGTTGGATGCAAGACTGTTGTTTTGTCACTTTGACAGCAAAATACTTTATACCTTGACCACTCTCAACTTGACAACCGTTTGCTAGGCTTGTCTGTTGGTTTTCATAAAAGCCAAGTGAGTACTTTTGAAGGCTAGTGGAACATATGGATTGATATCCTTAGGTGAGAATCTCGGTATTTATAAGAAACGTGTCCAAGATGAAGGTCAATTTATCTCTCTTTTAATGCATAATCTAGAGAGTCCTAAAAGACCAGGCTTCCTAATGCATTCCTAATGTGGTCAGAGATGTCTAGGGTGGGCAGCAGGTGTGGAGCCAGCACTAACCACACACACATTCAATTCCTTCAGCTGTTTTCCCAGGATCTGACCGATACATCCACTTGTAGAGCCAAACAGGCTTTTCTTATTTTCCACATAGGCATGCTTTTATACTAAAAGTCTTTTTTTGGTTAAATTGTTTTCAATTGTATCAGATCTAATAAAATGCACTTGCTATTCACATTTGTTTAGAAATGTGTAATTGACCACAGAAGATAACCTTGTTTAATGGACAAAGCAAATGACCATATTGTTTTATTATTATTCCCTAATGGGATTGTCTTTGAAAATTTTGGCTTAAAAATACATCGTAAAACATCCCAGAATGTGGACTTTCATGCAGTTAAGGCAACCCATGTGTGACTGTAAACATCCATTCAGATATCTAAGGATAGTTGTAGATAGTAAAGCTAGTACTACATTTTTGCTCTAAAAAAGTTAGATGTAGCTCAACGAACAGAACATAGGTGTCTTGAGACCCGTTTATAAAAGTTGAAGTTCTTATTTTACATTTATGCATTTGGCAGACACTTTTATCCAAAGTGACTTACAGTGCATTCATGGTATACATTGTATCAATTTGTGTGTTCCCTGGGAATTGAACCCATGATCTTGGCATTGCTAGGGCAATGCCCTGCCAGTTTAGCTGCAAGAACTCTGAACTCTTTTAACTTGACAGTGCATCTAAAAAATGTGTCACTCCTCTTTTAATGCTGAAAAAACGAGGTGCAGCACAACAGTCAATGTTGTCTGTGAAATGCATGTTTACATCCATCCATGTTCTAAAGCTGCTTATCCTATATAGGGTCATGGCTAGTGTTGGAGCCTGTCCCAGCTGTCTCGGGCCGAAGGCAGGGAAACACTCTGGACAGGTGGCCCG
The DNA here is from genome assembly GCF_019703515.2 of Myxocyprinus asiaticus. Classification (NCBI taxonomy): domain Eukaryota; kingdom Metazoa; phylum Chordata; class Actinopteri; order Cypriniformes; family Catostomidae; genus Myxocyprinus; species Myxocyprinus asiaticus. The sequence goes on from NC_059362.1 coordinate 38,092,812, forward strand.
TCCATCACAGGCATGTTTACATAGAAAAACAATTAAAAATCTTAGGGTTGCCAACTTTTTGTCAAGCTACAGTAAAATGAGACGCTTGAGCATTTTGCCACTTAAGTACAGGTCACAATGTCTTCAATATGGAACACACTGCCATCCACCCAGGGCAGGGGTCTCGCTGCTAAAATACGGCATAATAGTACGGGACATCTTAATTTCAGCCAAATTACGGGACGTCACGTCTAATATGTGACAGTTGGCAACCCTAGTGCAGATGGACACAAAAACACGTTTGGTGTGAACGGCCCCTAAGACTGCTTTCAATTGGACTCCAGAGTTGCAGTCTACATCAATACATTCTGTGCATTGCTTTAAGTGAAACCACAAATACTTTTCTCTTTAAAATGCGCGTAAGGCTGTTGTACATCAACAAGAACTGTGGAGACACTTGTCTTTATAAGTTGTGGTTGGCTGTCTGTGGTTTGGAAAGACCTTGCCCTGTGTCTCTGCTTCCCATCTCAAGTTTCAGGCATATGTCTTAGAAGTTTTATGCCCACTGCATTCATCTGGTCACATATAATACCAGTATTACTGTATGATTTGTGTCTGTTGGTGCATATTAGTTCCATTTGAAGGCATGGGAACACTGGTCAACCTCTTGAACCCACAGTTTAGAGATTATGAATCTGCACTCTACGCCATTTTTTTCTTACATCAAAGCCCAAGTTCAGTGCAGTTATTTTAAACTTACCCCTGAGAACACATCACAGTAGCTTTGCATTGCAAGATATAAAGGGATTAGGATAATCCCCTTGACATTTTCGTCCATATTTAAAGTCTAGATAGAAGGTTTTGGAGAGGTCAACAACAAACTTTTGACACATTGTGAGGATTGTGGGTTTTGGGTTCTGACTAAAAGTTCAAAATAATAAAATGTATGTATTCTCAACTCTTGATCTGTTTTAAACTTGAGCTGTATTCGTGGAAAAGAGGAATGTGCAACAAGAACTGAAGCAGTTGCTGTTGATAACCACTGAAGTTTAAGATTAAGTATATCTTGGTGGACTTGTTGTGTTAGTGACCAATAACAGTCAAGTCCATCTTTAGACTGGCAACTGACAAGATATTATAGTCTCAGATTATTATTTGCATGCTAGTATAATGTGTCATATGGATGTAGTTATGTTCACAGTGTTTTGAGAGGACCTGCAATGACATTATAGCCTCTAATATTTGGGCAGGGCATGGATGTGTTTTCATAGGTGGTTGCTAACATACTGTAAAACATCTGCCCAAGGAGATTTACTTGGGCTGCTTCCTTCCTTATGTATATAACTGAGGTTTTAAGACTGTATCAGTTACACACCACCAAAGTGCATATGTGCTTGAATATGGTCACTGTGTCTTGGAATTCGATTAGATATCATATTCTTTAACAACATACTGCATCAAGTAGCAATAAGTAATATCTTGCTTTAAAGGAAATTATGTTTAATGAACAAAGCTAAAAATAATTAAAAGTGATCTCTTCAACATTCTTTGGTCAACAAATGTTGATGTTAAAATGTTGATGTTAACAGCAGACAAGACCAGACAACATTATCAGACAGAAAGTTGACATGTTGCTTCCGAATGTTCATGTACCCTGAAATCAATTCCATTCAAGCGGCATTCCCAATCAGATATTTTTTTTCATCAAGCGTGAACACCTTTCCTTAAAGCGCTACTTATAGCGCGTTGCGCAAGCAACCTCTGAGACATAAGTTCTGGTCCCATGGTAACCAGGAAGTAATTGTGTTCACACGAACAATGGTGAGCTTGTTTCAGAGGTTGCATTTTTGCTCAAAAATTACATTTTTACTCCACTGATGGTTAGGTTTATGGTTGGGCTTTGTTTTTGGGTTAGGGGGTAGAGTTAATAAAATATGCATTCCTGTTAAGGTAAGGGTTAGAGTTGGGGGTTAAGGATAGAATTAGGGTTAGGTATTTATTACATCATATAAAACAAAACAAAAAACCTAGCTAGAAATACATCTCTCTTTTGGTGCCACTCAGGACATTTCACCTGGAAACTGGGGCTATCGCGTGCACTTTGTGCAACACTTCCAGCTTCGGCCAGTGGGGGCAGTGCTTCGAATTTCAGTGAGCACAGACCAGTTTCAGCAGCAAAATATTCAACCTACTGTTGCCGAATACTGTTGCCGTCACAGTGAGATCAGTCTGATTCAGATTACTACCTTACAGCCATTGAGTACCATTTAGTGTACTTAACTGTTGCATAACAAGACCCTTGTCTCTAAACCTGTTTAAATCTGACATGACAAAACCAAATTTGAAAAAGCATGCAGATTTTGACTGCCCTCCCTTTATAAACACTGGCATATTGATCTTATGTTCTCAACTTCAAACAAAGTCTAGAAACTTTCCATTTCCTTTAGTTCCTTGAATGACCTGTCAAACAAATTAAATATCCTGCCCCTTTCATTAACTTTGATACTTCTCAAGTATAATTCTGTTGGCCCGGCAATAGTGGTTTTTCCAGGTAAGGCTCCTGGCTTCCATGCAAGGGCAATGCAGACATCCAGACCAGACTAGAGGGTCTCCTTCTTTTCCTCTGTACTGTTGGCAACACTTACCCTACCACAAATCAGAACCAAGGTTGAGCCTGTTCAGAGCCACCTACATAGCCAAGACTGATGGAGAAATGTACTCTGAGGTCTGAGACCTGCTATAGCTGCACACATTTCAGCAAGCTCCCACCCTGCTCTCCCTCAGAAAGTTTTTGCCCCTTTTAGCACTCTGGCTCCAGTAGACCTGACTTCAGCTGCTTGAGAAGTGGGTATAAACAGTCTCACCTCAGAACATGAGCTAAGCAGGTCTGGAATGCAAAGCACTGCATCAAGACGTGACCAGGGTTTAAAAAAATACAGCCCTAAGAGCTACATTGAAAACAAGCGGAAAGTGAAGCATGTTCAAATGTCTGCACTCCCTGAGAGAGGCCATGAAGTTGAGGGATGTTATTTTAACACAGCACTTTTAAAACTCTTGCTGAAAAATTAAGAGAATACAAACTGATGTTTTGCAGCACTGGCGTTGATGACTGGCATACATCCAGTAACAACTTGGTACTTAATACCCTCAGTGCCAAGTCAGTACCCTCTGACCAGCTGCAGGGTGTAGAGCCATTGAGTCATCTCGTCTTGATGTTGTTTGCTCCCCAACTTTTTGCTTTCTTTTTCTCAGAAACGGCTGAGAGTTCTTTCATTGCCTTGTGGAGTTGTTGCCCAGTCATCCCAATTTTGCTGAGCAGATCTGGCTCGACCAGTTGCTACCGAATGTTCAGGTACCCTGCTTTCGACCCCATTCTGCCGAGTTAATGACAAGTGCCATCTCCCACCTGACATCTTTGTCTCATTTTAAATGTTTTTACAATTTCCTATGGTTCTACCAATAACATGTTGTGCAAGCAGCCTCAGAGGTATGAATTCTGGTCCCATGGAAACCAGTAAGTAATCGTGTTCACAATCAGTGATGAGTACAATTCGGAGGTTGCATTTTCCCTCTAAGATTGCATTTTTACTACACTGATTGTTAAGTTTAAGGGTTGGGGCATATGGTTAATAAAATATGCATTCTTGTTGACGTTTTACATCATTTACAACTAAAAACAACGTACATTTCAACTTGATTTTGGTGCCATTCTGTGGAAATGTCACCCATAAAAGGGAGCTCACATGTACCCATACATTTAACACTTCCCGCTTCGGTCACTGGGGGCAGTGGTTCGAGTTTTGGTAAGCAGATGTAATGGTAGAGAGCTAGTAGTTAGCTGTGCAGTGTGTAAACCTCACTCCCCTTGCCTTAAGAGGCGCACTATCGACTGACGCTAGAAGCTGTAGCATTTAGCCTCCCCCTTCGGGTTCGAATCCTGCTTAGAGCGGGTCAAGCAGGACCAGTTACACTAAGACTGATTGAAGCTGAAGAACTTTTGACCTACTGTCACCGAATTCACAACCAGTCCGCAGTGGAACATGGATTGTCTAGAATCTCAGGTTGAAACAAGAGCTGACTGCCATGATTAGCCTTCATGATCCTGTTCTGGCCATGGATGGGATTCCTTGCTGATAAAGCTTCCTAGATGTTCTGATGGCAAATAGTGCCTGCGTTCCTCACTTAAAGCACTTAATTTAAATTCTTGGTCATACCTCCTGTATCATGTTTGGCCATTGCTGTCTTAGCACCTGTCAAGATGCACTGAAGTTTTCGAAGGCCTCATACAGAGGTCAAAATACCTGTGAGCCAAATCAGCACTTTAGGTTTCAGGGGCAAGGGAAACAGCTATAGGTGGCCGTAGTAAGAAAGCTTAGCCTGGCTAGGCCTGTGTTGAGACTGCTTTTCCTTGTAACCCAACTTCCCTGCTGCAATTGTACAACTGTCCTAATGTTTTACTTAATGTTTTTCCTCCATGCTATTCATAGCTGTCTCCTTTAACACACAATCTTTTTTTTCTGGCACCTGACCAGAACAGCTGTGGTTTTTCCCACCCAATGCCTGCAGGTCCTGTATGGATCTAGCCAACTATCTCTTGATATTGCAGCCAACCAATGACTTAGTCCACTGCATTCTGACATATTCAATTATTATTTGTTTAAATGTAATTTTCTGAGATTGTAAAAACAGTCAGGTGTGGTCTTCACGATTGCTTTTGGAAAGGATGCATTATTTCATCACAAAAAATATTTAAAATAAATAAACCAAGTTGAACTGATAATCTAGCTAGAACATTTACATGAATTAACTTGCTGCCATTGAATGCCATTGAAGACAAACTCAACATGGGGTGCTAAACTCAAATAGGCCCTGGTAGGGCCCCCCTTTGGCAAATGTAATTGCATATCTGACTAATAAAATATCCCCATGCAATTGTATGCCTCCCAGAGGTAATAAATCTTCCAAAAGAGCTAATCAAGTGTTGTTAAAAAACACTTCCCTCACCAATTTCATGTAATTGTGCTAAAATAAGGTTCTTTCCAGCGATGACCTCACCTAGTATGAATTGGTCCAAGTTGACTGGTTTGTGTCTTGAAGGGAGTGCTGGTGAGCAGGTCCTACTGTATAGTATTTCAGCTTGTATTTCATGATGTATTCTGGTGATAAAGTGTGTGTCATTTCCCAAGATAAGTTTATGTTTCAATCTATTGAACTTAATTTGTGAACACATACATCAACCTTCCTTTGTTTCTTCTCTTGCAGATAGCTATTGTGGCTACGAGAACCAGCTTTTTAATGGTATGTGAAGACGTTCTCTTATTTCTTTTATATCCTGTAATGGGGCTCTTTCAACAGGGTTACAACACCAAATATGCACACTAATCCCTGCAATGGATCTAATTGTCTTCCTATAATCTCTTGCAATTGAAGTCTGAGACCTGACATGTTGAAAATATGATGGTACAAAAATTTTATTCTGTGCAGGAAGGCGATGATGCATCTCAAGGAACTGTGTTTGATTAGCCAATACAATGAACAATGATTTAATAGGATTATGATTACATTTAACTATGATGTTATAAATCTTACATAAGCCATGACTTATTCATGTTTTGTACAATCTCTCTTTGTAGAAGAGGACTTAACTGGAGAAGAAGAGGAAATTCCTCCCTTGAGAGGTTGGAAAAAAAATAATCTTTCTTAAAGTTTATTGCTCTTCCTATTAACAGGCATCACAGAGTGCAAAATATGGAGTTCTGAAAAGAGAGAAGTTACATAAACAGTAAGCAGAATGTCTAGATAAATATATAAAGAACTATATTCATATTGCTTTTTGTTATCATGTCATCCCAATTTTTGGAACTTGTGCATGGGATGCAAATTTGACTCACATTATAGCATCTCTAGATTTATTTTACATTTATCCTAATGGAAAAAAAAAAACACATCTTAAACCAACCTAAGCTGGTTTGTTGGTCTTAGCTGGCTTAAGATGGTCTAGCTGGTCTCCCATGCTGGTCAAGCTAGTGCTCAGCTGGTTTAGCTGCTTGGCCGACTAGCCTCCCAGTCTGACTGACTAAAAAGTGCCACAAAACTCCTCTAAATCCAGCCAGTTTTCCAGATAAGACCAGCATCCAAGTTTAGGCTCAGGCTTAGTTTTTTTTTTTTCAGAAGTGGAATAGTCTGACTTTTAATAATTTTAAAGTGTTTGTTGGGGTGTTTATACTGTATGTGCATGAGGCAACATACATATATACACCATTGCTTTGTGACTTATGAGTAGTTATTGTACATCTGTTTTAAATGTCCAGTTGTGCTTGATGCAGTTTTATGCTCCGAGAAGCTCCATTTACTAAGTTTATGAGCACAGTTCAATTATTAGTCAGGTCTAATTAGAAAAGAGGCAGAGTGTTGTTGCTGCACAACTCATCAGATGTCATGCAAGTCACAGCTGTGTCTTTGGATGTTGATGGTGGTAACCAAAGTAATATTTTAGCCAAAAATGAAACTTCTGTCATCATTTATGCACCCTCATGTCGTTTCAAAAACTTGACTCTGCCCTAGCTCCTTGCCGCATTCATGAGAAAAGCAGTGATATCCGATTCGAAAAACAAATAACCCAGGAAGACCCAGTCCTCATTAATTTTCATTTTATAAAAGAGTGACCATGATATTCATCAAAAATTCTTCTTTAGTGTTTTGCGAAAGAAAGAAATTAATCCGGGTTTGAACAACATGAGTAAGTAAATGATGAATAGTAAGTAAATAAAGACATAATTTTCATTTTTGTGTTCCCCGTTCCTTTAATGTCAATTTTGGGTTTAGATTTTATTTTATGTTACAGTTAGGATCTCATGGTTCATTTTAGTTGAAATTCAGATTTCTGAAGGAATACCAGGTTCTTCTTCAAGAGTTTAGTGTCTTTTTGTTTCTACAGGAAGGACAAGAGGAGGATGTATGAAATGTCAGCAGACACATTCACTCCAGCTTGCTGTCAAAATGCTGTATGGCTTTTTTGCTTTGCTCATTATTGCTGTGGCCATCTTGGCATCCCTTGGTGAGTTTACACAGCACTAAAACACAAAATCACTAATAAACCCTGTTTACAACATGATTAGGGTTTTTTGTTCCTTTTTAAGAAGTGATGCCAAAGAACCTCTTCAAAAAGGAGAGCAATCGAATTTGAAAGGTAGACATATGCATAAATATTAGCCCTCGAATCAGCAATAGATAACATTAAACTAAAGGTTTTCACATGGGAAGACATGCTGTTAGGGGAGAGACAGATATGGGCCAGAGAAAGGAATGTAGGACACCCTGATATCCAGCATTTAGACATATGGTTACAACATGTAATGTGGTTTTGATTCAGCATAATGCTCATAAAGTCAACAAACTCCAGATTTAATAGTTAGATGTGGGCCAAAAACTTTGCGTGGAGCCACACTCCCAAATCTAAAATCATGTGCTATACCAAAGCCAAATCTGAATCTAAATCCTTTCCCCACTTATGAACATGGAATGCACCAGAAAGTACAAGAGATGGACAGGTATTAATATCCATTGGTTATCCACTGGAAAGAACTGTAAGTCATAACTGTAAACTATGAGTCATTTTAGCTTTTACATGTGGAGTACAACCCTCTTTTCTCATAATGAATTAATGCAACAACAAACCATTGTTTGAAATTTATTTGGGCTCCAACAACAATTTCATGACCATTGTCGTCCTGACAGGGTTAAATTGTGGCAAAGCAAATTGGAAAGAACGGATTGAAAAAAACTATGGTTTGATGGAAAATATATGCTGACTAGAAGATGATTTCATTTAAATAAACAAAATGGGCTTAAATACATTTCAGTTTAATGCCACACACATCTGTTTCATATTTCTGTAATTCCTCAAAAATGTAGTTATATAGCAAGCAGTTATGTGTAATATGCCTACTATTATGTGTAGGAACTTTATTTAGGTAGTAATCTGAAGTTAAGCTGAAATCAAATTTTAAATTAAAAATTGTCAAACAAACAGAACAATTCAGCTGGGCTGACCATTCCATTTCAACATATTTTTATTATGAGTATTGTGTTGCAACTATTACGTAATTCCACACAAATGTTTTTTTATTATTTCCAATTACAAAATGGTATGAAACTTTCTAAAGATTTGTTTTATTTGCTTGTTTGGTTCAGATCACCTAAATCTGATTTATTTTAATATGAATACATTTTACTTTGACAGTTTTTAGGAGAGTTGATAACTTATCTGAAGAGGAATCATTTTACCACAAAAAGATTTCGAAAGTCCAGAACAGTATAAAAGGTAAGAAAAGGTTCCTCTAAGCATTGTAAACTGCACAACAAGACAGTCAAACTACAATGAAAAACATGTTCTCTCATAATTGCTTCTGTTTAAAACAGGTCTACTTGATTTATCTAATTTGTTTTTCTCATCTCACGGTTCACTTCCTGTGGTTGGTGAACTCCTCGGAGGGCAAGACTTCATGAGGAATCATTTATTACCTAAACAATGATCTAAGAAGCAGCTGTACACACATAGACTGCTCAGTCTCTTTAAACCCAACTGTATTTTCCTGCAATATACTGAATATTTTGTTTCAGTGACATGTGTTTCAATTAGTTAACAATTTGGTCATTCTTTTACAGATTTCAGTAAGGCAAACAACTATTCCAACTGCTTAGATGTTGCGCAATTCCAAGATGAGATTGCCAGGCTCCAGAAGGAGTTTGAAGAGCTCCAAAAGATGGTTCTGAGTCAAGAGCAGCAGTTGGACCAGACCACTCAATCTCAACAGAGTCTAACACAATCCAGCAACAGGATGACGAGAGACCTTCAGGCCTTTGGAATCACCATCAAGCGTATAAACCAGACTCTGGGCCAGTACTTGGATCAGGTGAATGGCTGGCAGGTCGTCATTAATGAAACTGATCAAGGAATGAAAACCCTTGTTGAAGATCAGTATGATTTGAAGGTCACAATGCAGCAAGTCAACATTACTGTTGCACTTAGTGCGTTGTGGATAGGTGCTCTTCAGAGGAAAGCCGAAGAGGAGACCTTAGTGCTTCAAAAAATAACAGCAGATTGGCAGAACTACAGCCGAGTTTTAAGTGCACTAAAGTCCAATGCCAGTATAACCACACAGACTGTAAGGACTATACAAAGTGGTGTCTCTGCCACTCACCAGCGAATAAGCATGAGCTCAGAGATGGTACATGACCTTACTTTACAAGTCATGAACCTTCAGATGCAACTCGACAATGTTTCTTCTTACATTGACGAACATGAGGAGAACATGCATGACCACCAGTACCATGCCAAGTACTATGAGAACCGTACTGGGGAACGATTTGTTACCTTAGATGCAAGAATGAACTCCATTGAAATGGAGATTGACACAATCTCATCCAGCATTAATGCAACTGTCAGCCATGTTCAGAGCATGTACAAATACATTAACATCGAGAGTTCCTCTTGCCAGTCCAGACTGGATATTCACACAGAAGATTTGCAGAACCTCAACAACACGGTTTTACTACTTCTTCACCTGGCTGACACTCTAAGAATGCAGTACATGATGCTGAGCGTACGCCTTGATGCTGATGTGAGGAACCTTTCCATTGTGATGGAGGAGATGAAGCTGGTAGACACCAATCACGCACAGCTGATCCAGAACTTTACTATTTTGAAAGGTTGTACCCAACTTGTAGTGTCCATAAAATAGGTCCACTTGCACTTTCTTGTAGTGGCTAATGTCTTGTTTCTTCATTCTTTATAGGTCTGCCTGGTCCCCCAGGTCCAAAAGGAAACAAAGGGGAACAAGGAGGTAAAGGACCTATAGGTCTTACGGGAACAAAAGGAGACAGGGGGCTTGCAGGAAATCGTGGGTCTCAAGGACCAAAGGGTCTTATGGGTATTAAGGGTGATCCAGGAGTACAAGGAGCTTCTGGAATGAAAGGGATGTCAGGACTTAAAGGAGAAAAGGGTTCTTTAGGGCAACCAGGGCCTCGTGGTGAAAAGGGACAGAAGGGTGATATGGGTGCTCCTGGGAGAGATGGAGTTCCCGGCCCCAAAGGACCAGCAGGAATCCGGGGACAAGCTGGACTCCCAGGGGTACATGGCCCCCCTGGACCGGTAGGAATACAGGGCCCTATGGGACCTCCAGGACAACCCGGAATACCTGGGCCACCAGGGGAGCCTGCACAGAAGTGATGAGTAGACAGACATTATCTTTTTGTTCTTAAAACTTTGCAACTTCCTATCCCAAATGGTGATACATTAACTGCCTTTATGGACAGATTGATAATGACGCTTGCAGGGCTGCCGCTAAACTTCATGGGGCGCGGGACAAATTATTTTTGCTGGGCCCCCTCTTCTCTGGGCCCAATGACTAGGGCCCCCTCATATCAGGGCCCGAGGCAATGTTCCTGGTTGTCCCCCAGATAACGACCCTGGTCTCTTGTAGTGGATAGTGGAGATCCACTTGGAGCTCTTTCAAAGCAAGATGATGGTGGGGACACTTGGTATCTTAGAGGTCTACATATGCATTCCCAAAACAAGGAGTTTGCTCTAAAAACACTTACACACTTTGCATAGATGTCAAGCTCAAACCAGTATGAGCCTCTTCACAGCAGTCTTGCTTAATAAATGGTTACAGAGCCAGGCTGCTATGAAATCATTAATTGTACAATGTACCATCTATTTGCCTCAAAAAGAAAAACCTGTTAATTTTTTGACAGTACATTTTTCATTTTGTAACAATGATGGACTGTATTAGGCATATCACTAGGGGTGGTATATTTTCCGATGCATCACAGTCTTCATTTAAACGATTTTGATTTTGATATTGATTATTACATTTTCAAGATCAGTCTTTTACTCTATGCGCAACCCTCCACTACACTGAGAGGTAATCACTCGCATTTGCAACCAAATTTAGGGCCATGCGACTAAAATGTATATATTTGGCAACTGGCAAGTAAATGTTAAGATTTCACACACCAGTTAATGAATTGTGAAGTATAGTCATGGAGTATTCAGCAGCAAGATCCTTTCACTGTGTGTTGAGAGTAAAAGTTGCTCCTTTAATGTGTGTCCAAAGACAAGATACACGCGACCCACTTGTCACTGAGTAACATCTTTTTTAATACCCTTTCTGTACTTTACAGTGAGTTGTTGATCATAAACAAAAAACAAAAAAAGAAACATTTAATTCTAATCAGGCATAGCACAGATGAGATAAAGCCATTCGAGTCTCTCTTGTTAACATGCGCTTATTTAAAGATACTGACAGTACCAGTTTTTAGCATGTGTTCAACAAATCAATCTAAATGCCTCTAAATAGTACAAATTATGCAATTAAACAATAAAAATGTAACAAAATATAATATATGCAATATAATGTTATATTTATTGATTAAATACATTGATTTGTTCATTTTTAAAAAAGCTAAAATTTGACCAAAATGATGAAATACTAATAAAATATAATTAGTAAAATTAATATTTACATATTGTACCAAGTTAGAAGGTCCCCTGTATAATTCACAGAATTAGCTGCGAGAGAATTTATTTAATATATAAGCAAAAGGGACATTATAACTAAAATCGAAATCTGAATCGAATCGAGAGCTTATGAATTAGAATCGAATTGGGAAATCTGCATCAATACCCAGCCCTATATATCATGGTCTAATTGATTAAAATGTTAAATATTCAGAGCACTTTGGTATGATAAGGCATCCATACCAAGATATCAATAACAGACAAATGTTTTTGTGATCCTAGAGCACTTTTAAAGCATTTGCGAGTGAAAACAGACAAACATTAGAACAATTCAGATTGTGTTTAATTGCTTTTTATGAAGTGTATTAGTAGTGCAGCGACCTCAGCTTTGTAATTGTTTCATAATCATAGAACATACAGAGCAGGTACTCTGGTGGAACAAGATTTGTATTGTGAAAGTTGATTGTACTAAATATTTCCAGGAGTATTTAGATTGTCCTAAATACTTCCAGCCTGGTCAAGCTTGCCTAGTTAACTGGTTTTAGAGGGATTTTCTGTAATAGCCAGATGGTCAGGTTAAGACTAGCTGGCCGACCAGCCATACCAGCTGAACACCAGCTTGGTCAGGTTGGAAGACTAGCTAAGACTAGCAAACCATCTTAGTCTGGTTTAAGATGGGGGTTTTTTAAGCAGGGAAGGCAATGCGTAGTCAAATGTACAGACAAATGTATTAATTCATGAAAAATGGACAGTGCAACATTTTAATGCACCTATTGGTTTGTCTGATTTCTCAATGTGTAAATATAGATCATGTATTTTTGAATTTATGCATTGGTTAATTGCCTCCATTTTGAGGCTCTTTCTTGGTGCTCATGCGGAGGCCCTGATTAAGTGATATACAATCTCTTTGCACAACAATAAAGAATTTGAACAGAAGAGGAACAATTTGTTTAACATTTTGTTTGGCAATTCATGTTCTCTTAGTACATATTTACAATTTTAATTACTGCTTTTGTTCTTTCTTAGTAAAGTTGTGAACCAAACAAGAAAAATACATTTCCCTGATTAGCTATCTAACAAACCCGAGAACCTTTCGTGGACTTTTCTTTCATCAAAGTGCAGAACATGGTTGTGAGAAGTCTGTGAAATCTGACCACTAGTGAGTTCTTTAAACAATTTCCACCTGTGACAATAAATCACCATCATGGCTACATTGCACACAGGTCAACACTGAATGGATCTTTATATGGATCATTTTGTCAGAGAAAGTGCTAACAAAAGAAAGTACGAAGTTGAAATAAGATCAACATGATTAAAAGTCCATCTAGAAATAAAAAAGTAAGATGAATGTGACTGCTAATGGATAGCTTTCTTCAGGTACTGTAGACCTCTTTGAGCCAATGCTAGCATGCCTAGTCTGATTAACATTAGCATGTTTATTAGTATGCCACTAAATTAGCTTTATGTTTCTTCTCTCAACATACTAAAGACAATTAGTTATTTCTATATTTTAGCTTATTTAACTATGACTGCCTTCTGGTCAGGCCCGGTTCTTCAGGGGTGCTTAAAACCCTCAAACGGACGTCAAAGCATCCTCAATTGTATAATGTTTGTTTTATTGTGTCTTCACTTTAATTACTAGCACCCCCACTAAATTCAGAAGCACCCTCAGAGATTTTGATCTGGAACTGGGACTGCTTCTACTTAACCAACTTCAGTACAAAAACATTGAACGTTGTGTAATCAAACCATTAGGATTATGATTGACATTTAAATGTGGTGTGAGTTTACTCAGCCTGTGATGTAATTCCTCAGTCCGTTTATTTCTTTCCCATAATCTTTTTTGTTCCTTAATCCCATTATTTCCTTCTCAGGTTCATTACTGTGCAAAATGACTTCATCTCCTCTTTTCTGTTCATGATATGAAATTAAAAATTTTGATCCAGAAAATATGAGTCCCAAACAATTTCCAAAGGAAATCGATTCCTTGTGGGAATTACATAATAGTAACCGTATGGGAAACGCCTAAATCATGACACCAATTTAAAATTTCTAGATCCAGTGGAACTTGATTTTGTTTGCCTGGGTGTAGTTATGTGACTAGTGTTGGCAAGTGTTATGGGGAGAGAGAAGCATGGAAAATGTATTTTTGCTATTTCAATTTGCAGTTTATAGTTCACCAAACTTCTGTCAGGTGAAACTTCTAGATATATGCGTGCATTTCCACTCTCTCTCACTCTCATTTGCATTCATGTAATTAGAAGTGAATGGAAGGCCCTGATTTACTAAGATCTAAAATAAAGGGTATTAATTAACTTATTCTGTAATCTATCAAATTGCGTGCATGCTTACTGGGTGTATTGGTGGCAGGGTTGGGAGGGTTACTTTTGAAATGTATTCCACTACAGATTACAGAATACATGCTGTTAAATGTAATTTGTAACGTATTCCGTTAGATTACTCAAGGTCAGTAACGTATTCAAAATACTTTGGATTACTTCTTCAGCACTGGTAGATTTTTTCACTTGTTTTGACTATAAAAACTCTGCCAGTACAGTAAGACAAAATACACATGTTAAAAATACATTCTCTGAAAAACCTAAATATCTTATGCAGTGTTGTTTCTAAAACAAGATTAACCAAATTGATCTTGTTTTAAGGATTTTTTTGATATTTTTACAGGAAAACAATACAAAAATTATTATCAAGAATACGATTTTTGCCCTAATATCAAAGGTCTTACTAGAAAAAAAGAAATTATTATCCGATGTGAATTTTCTTGATAAAAAAAATATGATCGTGCCTGGTAACGTGCATATAAAATGGGTAGAAATAGCATTTTAGCTTAGCGTAAAGCAGACAATTTACTCAAGGTTTATTTCTATTTCTTCTGCTCCAAACTTACTTCAAACTTACTTATCTGTCTGCTCATATGAATGTAACACATCATAAGAAAGTGTTTTACTGCTGTTCAAATGCACTTTGGATCGCATCATTTATATGTATAAATGTTTTCCATCTGAAAGGACTAAATATTAAATGAAACAAATGACAATAAAATGCAAAGTAATCTCTTCAGTAATCAAAATACATTTTGAATGTAACTGTATTCTAATTACCAATGATTTAAATTGTAACTGTAGTGAAATACAGTTACTTATATTTTGTATTTTAAATACATAATCCCTTACATGTATTCCATTACTCCCCAACACTGATTGCTGGTGATTCACTTAGAATAACTGTACCAAATGTAACCATACCACTGACTTACGGCTCTTTCTAAAACCATTTTTTTGTTGTTGTTGTTTTTTTTTTTTTTTTTTTTTTTTGCTGTAATGTAGGATAGGGCATTTATTATAAAGCTCATTAATAACTGGCTAATGAAATTACTTTCATAAATGATAAATCATTTTGCGCTTGCAATTTAAGACATTTGCATCGAGTAAACTACGTTAGTGGATCAGTTTTTACTTCTTTTTTTTCCGCATACTATCAAATTTGCACGTGTTTTTAAATACGCAAACCTTTAGTAAATCAGGGCTTGTGGAAAACAATTTGCTGATTGCTATGCCCATTTATGAGCTCATGTCTGGTTGCTCTCTCTTGTCCTGTGTGTCTACACTCAGAAAAGTCTTTATGTCTCTGCAGCTGAAAGAACAAGCCTAAGTTGACCAAATCACACTCTGCACTCAAATCAGCCGCCTTCCTCTAGAATTGTGCATGACGCTTCAGGGAAGTTTCTTCTTACCAAAGAAAACATGATGACCTCAATGTGATAATGTTGAGTTCATGGGCAATGGAGGAATCAGGAGACAAAGAAACAGGTTCAAGATCAGAGTTTATTTTTCTCAGGTTCACACTCTTTAGATATTGAACTCTGCCACTCTCCCACTTTGATGCTCTGGCGTGCCTTTTCAGGTCTGGCGTGCCTTTTGCCCAATGCCCCACCTTGCACCAAGCATTGGTGGTTAGAGATTTGGGAACAACCTGAATCCACCAAAGCTTGAGGTGTATCCACTTTTACTCTTACCGGTATCCAATAAGCCCCTGCCCGATCGGGGGTGGCCTGCGGAGCATTGGGGATCCAGATCAGTGTCCCCACCTCCATCACCGGACATTGATCCTGGCAGTGCCCGGTTCCCCACAGCTCCAACAGCCCAGGCTTTTCTTCCACACTCATGGAGTTGGTCTCACCAACCTGGGGGGGAGAGCGGAGGGAGACAGGGGAGTAGGATGGACAG
Source organism: Myxocyprinus asiaticus (assembly GCF_019703515.2). Classification (NCBI taxonomy): domain Eukaryota; kingdom Metazoa; phylum Chordata; class Actinopteri; order Cypriniformes; family Catostomidae; genus Myxocyprinus; species Myxocyprinus asiaticus. The sequence continues at coordinate 38,108,559 of NC_059362.1, forward strand.
ACAAGGGAAGGGGTCCCCTAGACTGGGGGTGGGGTTTGGGCGGGGCTCCTCCCCACTTCCGGGAAGCCGGAACTGGATGGGACTGCGAGGGAGACACAGGGGTTGGAGAGAGAAGAGAGAGAGGAGAGGGAGAAGAAGAAAACACTGCTTTGCTGCCTCCTGGAAATGCCGCCATGTAGTCCTCTGCCAGCTGAAATGCCTCCTCCAGCGATGCTGGGTGGTGGCACTGGACCCACTCAGACATGCCTCGATGTCCACAAGATTGATGACTTCCATGGCACCGTGGGTTCCCTCCACCAGCAACCATTTCTGGCAGCCAGCAAACGGGCCGCCGTGCTTCCTGAAGCTCAGGGATCTGAATAGCTGTTGACTCTGCTCCGGGCTACGACCAACCCATTGCTGGATGGCCTTCTTCAGATGGTTGTAATTAAGGAGGCTAGCAGTGGGAAGTTGCTGTGATGCTAGCTGTGCCTCCCTGGAGAGTAAGGGCAATAGACGGGCTGCCCACTGGTCGGGAGGCCACTTCCATACCTCTGCGGTTTCCTCAAATAAGTCAAGAAAAGTCTCCGGGTCATCATCCGTCCCCATCTTCATCAGGGCCACGGGTGGGCTCCGGGAAGATCGCAGTGCCAGCCCCCTCTCTGGTGATCAGGCTCCGGAGCACCTGCTGGTCCTCTGCTTGTGCCTGGAGTAGGACTTGGAAACGCTGTTCCTGCTCCAGGTGTTCCTCTATGAGGGCTTGATGCTGATTTTGCTGGATGCTGGCGAGGGTCTTGAAGACTTCACCCAGCGATGAGGACTCCATAACGGCGTTCTCCTTCAAAGCCGGGTTTCGGCACCACTGTGATAACGTTGAGTTTGTGGGCAATGGAGGAGTCAGGAGACAATGAAACAGGTTCAAGGTCAGGGTTTATTTTTCTCAGGTTCACACTCTTTATATATTGAACTCTGCCGACTTTCAGGCGAGTTGCACACTCTTTAGATATTGTACTCTGTCCTCCGCCATCACAATAATGAGAGACAGGTGTTAGAGCAATTACAACCAAGGTGACGAGCCTTACCACATTTCTGCTCCTGCAGACAGACACATGATCATGCCCCCCCCCCCACACACACACACTCAAGAACAGGTCAGAGTTTCTCATTAACACAAAACATTACATAATTTTTCAATGGCTAATACCTCAATATGCTGAGATTCAAAGACGTGTCTTTGTTCAATCCATCAAAGCTGCCAAATATAATAAGCCATTTTCTGATAGTCTAAGTAATAATGTCAGAGAAAAATGATCAAAGTTCATCTTAATCCTCCAAATACAGTCAAACGCTGTGGCTTAAACCAGAGACAGTCCTTTTGTAGAAAAATTAAATGGACCTGCCTGAAAATTACCAATTGCCTTTATAGAAAATAGCTGCTTGAGAGCATTAACAAGATGACCATCGAGTGACCTGTCTTGCCTTAAAGGTAAAGTGTCTATTTTTTGACAATTGCTAAAATAATTTCTCCTATCCCAGCTTAATATGTAGAGACAATAACAAGTAAGCAATTTGTTGGCTGATTTACCTGAAAAGTGTAAATACTGTGGCACTATCAAAACATACATATCTATTTATTTGTCCATCCCTAACAGCCCATGCAGCAACAATAGCATGAAGTGATTTTGGGGCAGGTCTTTTTGCTTGGCTGACCAATGGCAGATGGGGATGTGCTCAGAAGACCTGTTTGAAAAAGTTCATTATTAATTTTCAGTTCAATTTGGTGCCATTAGAAGCACAGAAATTTCAAACTTCATCTTTAAACGGACATTGGTTACACTTCTGTGCCATCAGAATATACTTTTAAAAAGACAAACCACAAACCAACTGAAATTTAGGCCAGTGTATCCTTAAAACTCTTTTAAAGCTTACATTAATCTGTTTGCAAATCTTGGTTGGAACCTCTCTAAAGTGTTGAGCCTTGCACCCCTATTGTGTAACAGTGGCTCTACAGCAAACACATACTGAGTTGACACTAGGAAAAAACTGACAGTATCGGTGGGTCATGGCCATGAGAAAAATCAATCATTTAGCTATTCTGTCAAAAAGAGGGCTGCTCCCCCACAATATATGAAAACAATGTATAGCAGATACTTATTTCTAATGTTTTCAGTTTGAAATTATAAAAATGAAAAACTAGAGGGTGTCATGTTTTCCCTTGACTGAATAACATATGACTTGCCAGAGTAAACTGCGGCAGATGTTACGCCAGGCGCTGAGGCCAATTTCTTTTTCTTCCATGCGGAATTCATTTCATGCAAGCATTTTCTCACTTTTTTGTACCCTAGTAAAAAAATAAAATCTTAAAGCAGCCTGGATTGCTGGTCTCAGAGACTAACATTTACTTAGTCTCCCAGCCTGGTTTGCTGCTTTTAGAGGGGTTTTGGGCACTTGTCAGTTTGGCTAGGCTGGGAGACAAGCAACCCATCTTAGGCCAGTTTAACCTCCTGAGACTCAAGCGTGATTGCTGTGTGTATTTTCCATTTCCCTTTTTGATTTGTAACTAGTAGCACCTAATAAGCATGCAAAAAAAAAATTAAAAAAAAAAAAAAAAAAAAAAAGAGCAAATTTTTTCCTATGTAGACAGCAGGACTATTTTTTTTTCTTTTTCACCCAATTTGGAATGCCCAATTCACAGTGCACTTTTAAGTCCTCGTGGTCACGTAGTGATTCGCCTCAATCTGGGTGGCGGAGGATGAATCCCAGTTGCCTCCGTGTCTGAGACCATCAACCATGGCTTGTTTAGCGCATTGCCATGGAGACATAGCGCATGTGGAGGCTTCACACCATCCACCACGGCATCCATGCTCAACTCACCACGTGCCCCACCGAGAACGAACCACATTAGAGCTATAACGAGGTGGTTACCCCATGTGACGGGCCAATTTGGTTGCTTAGGAGACCTGACTAGAGTCACACAGCACGCCCTGGGATTTGAACTAGCGAACTAGCGAACTCCAGGGGTGGTAGCCAGCGTCTTTTACCACTGAGCTACCCAGGCCCCCAGACAGTGGTAAAAGACTATTACAGACTATTACATTTTAAATAATACCAAGCTATAGAAATCAGATTTTTTTTTATCAAATTGTTTATTATGTTTCCAGGAGTGTTTTTGAGATGTTACAGACATTACATCAGAAATGATCATAATTAATATGATTAACATAATTAGACAATATAAATTCTGAATCTATGTACTGATTACCATTGTCCTATGACCCCACGGCCACCCCACCCCATGTTCTGCTGGTCAAGATAAGCCCCCAAGACGAACCGGAGGCCTACCTGGAGCTCTTTCAGCAAACAGCGGGGGGCCTGCGGATGGCCAGGCACCCAGTGGGTGGTCCGGTTAATACTATTGTTGTCCAGGGAAGCCCAAAACGCGGTGCAGCAGTTACCAACTGAGAACCTCCTGGTGTATGCCGACTTGAGAAAAGCCATCCTGTAACGGGTCGGCCAGACACCCGAGCAGCAGCACCAATGCTTCTGCTCACTGACCATTGGCAAGCATGGCCGCCCATTTGCCTTCACCTAGCAGCTCTGGGACACCTGCCGGAGGTGGTTGCTGGCTGAGCAATGCGACGTCGGAGCAGTGATCGACCTGGTGATACTGGAGCAGTTTATTGCTGGACTTCTGTGAGGGACAGCGGAGTGGGTCTAGTGCCACCGCCCGGCGTCGTTCCAAACGGCCATCCAGCTGGCAGAGGACCACATGGCGGCGTATTCGGGAGCCAGCGTGCCCCGAGATCCTTCTCTCTCTCTCTCTCTCTCTCTCTCTCTCTCTTGTCTCCCCTCCTTCCCCTTCTTTCTGCCCTGCTCCTCCTCCCTGGAAACGGGGAGTGCCCCCTCCCAAATTGGCTCCTCGGCTCCAGGAACTGCACTACCACTGGTTTCCCCTACCCCTCTTTGTTCTCACTCACAGGTTGGTGGACCCGCTGCCAGGGGTGCGGACATAGAGCCTGGGCCAGTCTGTTGGAGCTGTGGGGAGCCCAGGCATTTCTGGGACCAATGCCCGGTGATGGAGGTGGGGACATTGGTTCGGGTCCCCGACGCACTGCAGGCTGCCCCCGATCGAGCTGGGACGTACCTCATACCCATGAGTATTAAGTGGGGTACAAACCAGGCCTTGGTGGATTCGAGTTGCAGCCAAACCTCCATCCATCAATGCCTGGTTCAAGACAAGGCTTTTGGTGCTAGTCATAAAGTGAAGGTAAGGTGTGCATGGGGATATCCACGATTATCCTGTAGTGACTGTGACGATTCAATTTCAGGGAAAAAAGCATAGTGTTGATGCTGCGGTTAGTTCCCGCCTCACCCATCCGCTGATTTTGGGCACAAATTGATATGTCAATGTGGGATTTGTGATGCGCTGGCTGTGGAGGTGGAGCCTGGGCTGTCTACGTCAGCTCCACGTCAGGATGACATAAGGGAGGGGGAAGTCTCAGCTTCCCCAGCCCTTAGAGGATTCCCCACTGAGGATTTCCCTCTGAAAAGACGTGAGACGTGACACTTAGGCACACTTAGTGAGAGTGATTGATGGGCAAAGACTTCTGCCAGACACTGCACTCGCATATCTGTACTTTTCTGTTATAAATGACCGGTTGTATCGAGTGATGCAGGACGCTCAGACAAAAGAAGATACAACCCAGTTGTTGATACCGAAGAGCCATCGGGAAATGTTATTCCAGACGGCTCATTATAATCCAATGGTGGGTCACTTAGGGCAGAAGAAGACACTGAACCTTCTAATGGCCCTTTCTATTGGCCGGGCATTCGTGGGGATGTTCGCAGATGATGTGCGGCATGTCGTGAATGTCAGCTGGTGAATCCGACGGCAACCCCAAGAGCACCTTTGTGCCCGCTTCCTTTGATCGAGGTCCCCTTCGAAAGAATTGGTATGACCTCGTCAGGCCATTAGAGTGGATGGCATGGGGGCATCGCTTTGTGTTGGTTCTGGTGGACTATGCAACACGAAATCTAGAAGCAGTGCCTCTACACAACATTTCAGCACGTAGTGTTGCGGAGGCACCCTTCAGAATTAACTCCTGATTGGGGATTCCGAAAGAAATCCTCACTGATCGAGGCACTAGTTTCATGTCATGTAGGCAGTGGTGGCTCAGCGGTTAAGGCTCTGGGTTACTGATCAGAAGGTTGGGGGTTCAAGCCCCAACACCACCAAGATGCCACTGTTGGGCCCTTGAGCAAGGCCCTTGACCCTATCTACTCCAGGGGTGCTGTAACATGGCTGACCCTGCACTCTGACCCCAGCTTGGCTGGGATATGTGAAAAAAAAGAATTTCACTGTGTATGTGCAAATGTGTGATAAATAAATATAATTATTAATTAAAAACGTACACTACATGAGCTGTACGAATTATTGGGTATTAAATTGATTCAGACAAGTGTGTACCACCTGCAAATGGACAGCTTGGTTTAATTAAACCCTGAAAAACATGATTCGTAAGTTTGTGCACGAAGATGCTCGGAACTGGAATAAGTGGCTTGAACCCATGTTATTTGCAGTTTGAGAGGTCCCGCAAGCCTCCATGGGGTTCTCCCCATTTAAATTATTGTATGGATGAAAGCCTCGTGTGTCTTAGATGTTGTTCGAGGTCACGGCGAGTCGGGGCAGTTGATTATGAGGTTAAACAAACGGATGGAGCAGAGCATGGCAAATTTACCACCTCAACCTCTTAAAACCGTGGATGGTGGTGGTCCCCGTGGCTTTGACGATGGTGGTACTGGAGAGGGAGGAGTTCGGGCCAGAGTTGAAATTTAAAAGCAAATTGCAGGCACCCCGGTCACTTGCGGAGACCACCTCTCACCGTCGCAAATCACGGATGTGGCCTGGTTTCAAAGAGAATTCTCGGATGTGTTCACATCCCTTCCCGGTCATACGAACCTCATGAAACATCATATCAAAACAACCCCAGGGGTAGTGATACACAGTCATACCCACCGATTACCCGAGTACAAAAAAAGGTGGTTCAAGGAGAATTAAAGGCCATGCTAGATATGGGGGTAATAGAAGTATCCCACAGTGACTTGGCCAGCCCGGTGGTGCTGGTTCCAAAGAGCGATGGCTTGGCCTGTGTGGATGTGGATTATAGAAAGGTCAATACGGTGTCTTAATTTGATGCATATCCAATGCCTCGTATTGACGAATTGCTCGATCTGTTGGGCGCGGCTCGCTTTTATTCGACACTGGATTTAACGAAGGACTATTGGCAGATCCCCTTAACATCAATGTCCCATGAGAAAATGGCCTTCTTCACACCATTTGGCTTACACCAATTCGTGACCCTTCTTTTTGGTTTGTTTGGGGCCCCGGCTACATTTCAGCACCTTATGAACAGAGTCCTCAGACCACACTCTGCGTATGCCGCTGCCTATCTGGATAACAACATTATATATAGTAATGATTGGCAGTGGCATATGCAGCATCTGAGGGCAGATCTGAGGTCGCTGCGAAGGGTGGAACTCACGGAAAACCCCAAGAAGAATGCAACTGGACAGGTGGAGGTACGGTATCTGGGGTTCCACTTGGGTCACGCAGGTGCGTCCCCTAATTGATAAGACCACAGTGGTTGCGGCCTGCCCGAGACCCAAGACCAAAAAGGAGGTGAAACATTTCCTGGGGCTGGCTGGCTATTATAGAAGGTTTGTGCCTAATTATTCGGACAGTCACCAGCCTGCTGACCGATCTCACTAAAAAGGGAGCCCCAGACCCAGTCCAGTGGTCAGAGCCATGCCAACAGGCTTTTATGCAGGTGAAAGCTGCGCTTTGTGGTGGGCCGTTGTTACATGTTCCTGATTTTTCTCTCCCTTTTGTTGTATAGACCGACATGTCGCACAGCTTTCAACTGTGTTTGATATAATGGCAAGTGATTTTCTAGTACCAAATTAGCAATTTAGCACGATTACTCAAGGATAAGTGTTGGAGTGATGGCTGCTGGAAAATGGGGCATGTCTAAAAAAGTACTTTTTTCAAATAGTGATGATGTTGTTTTTTACATCAGTAATATCCTGACTATACTTTGTGATCAGTTGAATGCCACCAAATTAAAGTACCAATTTCCTTCTGAAACAGCTAAATCTGTACATTAATCCAAACTTTTGGCCACCAGTGTACATATAACATGATATTTTTCTGACATTCATTTTTTATAACATAACATGGCACTTAAAATTTTGATAGGCCTATTTATTTTACCATCCTAATGATACATTTTAATATTTGCATTCAGTATTGTTTTTTCCCTGCTGTCCATCGCCCTATCAGAACAGACCTGCAATCCATTCTTGGGTCACTACCACCAGATGAGAACCACTAAAGGCTAATTTATACTTACTGGGTAAACAGGCTTGTTTTTTTTGTTTGTTTTTGTTTTTTATTTTTCCCCTTTTTCTCCCAATTTGGAATGCCCAATTCCCAATGTGCTTTTAAGTTCTCGTGGTCGCATAATGATTCGCCTCAGTCCGGGTGGCGGAGGATGAATCCCAGCTGCCTCCACTTCTGAGACCATCAACCCGCACATCTTATCACGTGGTGACATTTCTCATGTTCACACACATCTCTGAAATTCTTGACCTAGAAGAACTCGGCTTGTTGAAGAGCTTTGATGATTTTTTTAAACTAATCGAGGTTGTGGTTTATTTACAATCACGTGTGCCAGCTGAAGAGTATTTACCTAGGCTACTATCATTAAAAATTGATAACTTTAAAGCCTGAAAAATTTGGAAACTCCCTATTGAAAAAAATTACAACAGAAACAGCTTACCTGATGTGTTGTCCAACAGAGAGTTGACAGCCTTCCGTGATGTCACCTTCTACTAAGTAATTTAAAAATGAGGCTACATGTAGTATAAATGCCGGTTTCGTGCTCAGCTCTAGTTCATCCAGGAGAAAAAAATTTGGCTTCTTCCATAGTATATACTGGACTTAGTCTTGTTCTTAGACCATGTTATGAGAGGAAGTCAAGTTAGAAAGTAGATGATGAGCTACAATGAAAACAAAATTCCAATTTAATTTCCTCTCAAAAATGATTCTTGACTGAGAATTGGTTTGGTACATTCTGGCTTTGTAATGGAAGATATGGAGCACAATATCTGATTTGTGTTTTACGGTGAAGTGCCTATACTTCTAACTTTCTTGCACAGCTGTTTAAATAGAATGTTCCAGAATGCTTTCTCAGTTGCCTGCTTTTAAATTTGCAAACAGTCTCATGAGCATTGCATCAAACAGAACTAATGGCACACTTCTGGAACCCTGTTCATGACGCCAACATTTTAGCCACCTGTAAGCATTGCAGACATCCTTTTCAACATAACACTGATTTTTAGCTAGTGCTCAGGGAACTATAATTTACACATAAATCTTAACAGTCTATAAACCAGGACAGCAATCTAACAGTTAATAGGTCCGTTAAGAAAAGTGACAAGTTGAACAAAACCAGAACCTCTGGACAGACCTCTTTAGCATCTTGGTAAACATAACTTTAGGATTATTTACAGCAAAGGTTGTGTTTATATACATGATATTACACTGATTATGCTTAATAAGCCGACAATGTATAAGTTAATGTAAACGCCTTCAACAGTTTTACTTTATTGGGGGTATGGTCATAAACGGCGCACAAAGAACACATGACTGTTTACATTTTAACAAGAAGTCCAGACAATCCGATAATTTCAAATCTCACGTAAATATGTTCTTTCGTTGTCCTTTTTTTTTTTTTTTTTATAAGCTGATTTTTGGTATTATCAGTGTATTATTTGGTATTTTTTGTTTGTTTCTCTTATAAAATAATAAAAATAATTTAATCCATGTTGCAGAAATAGTTTAAAATCAAATCTAATAAAACATGAACACAGCACATTTATTTGGACTTCATTATGCAGACACAGTCAAAAACTCCTTATTAAAGCCAGATGGAGGAAATGCTTCTCTCAAAACAAGCACCATCAGTTCAGAATTTTTGGCAAAGGCAACAGTGTGATGATTTACTGTAAAAAACAGAAATAGTTTTTGTATGTCAGCTGCAGTAAACAAGGGTGGGTTAATTTGGTTTAAAATGGAGAATTTTTTCTCTCTCCCCTTTTCTCCACAATTTGGAATGCCCAATTCCCAATGCGCTTTAGGTCCTCATGGTGGTGTAGTGACTCGCCTCAATTTGGGTGGTGGAGGACGAATCTCAGTTGCCTCCACGTCTGAGACGTCAATCTACGCATCTCATCACGTGGCTTGTTGAGCGCATTACTGCAGAGATGTAGCACGTGTGGAGGCTCACGCTTTTCTCCACGGCATCCATGCCCAACTCACCACATGCCCCACTGAGAGCAAGAACCACATTATAGTGACCGCAAGAAGATTAACCCAACGTGACCCTACCCACTCTAGCAACCAGGCCAATTGGTTTCTTAGGAAGCTTGACTGGAGTCACTCAGCACGCCCTGGATTTGAACTTATGACTCCAGGTGTGGTAGTCAGTGTCTTTACTTGCTGAGCTACTCAGGCCCCCTAAAACAGAGAATTAAGCTTTACATTAAACATTAAAATATCAGCTGGCGATGCCTACTGAAAAAAGTACACACAAAAAGCTTTTACATCAAACTGTATTTTTATGTTATTCCATTCTCTGAAGAGTTTTGAGATGTATACGTGTGCCCAGGGTTGAGGAGAAATATAATACTGTACTTGTAACGGGATTACATTTTAAAATTTAAAATATTTAATAAATATTAGTAACTGTATTCCACAACAGTTACAATTTAAAACGTTGGTAATCAGAATACAGTTACATTCAAAAAGTATTTTGATTAATGAAGAGATTACTTTGCCTTTTATTGTTATTTTTTTAATTTAATATTTAGTCTATTCAGGTGGAAAAAGTGTATACATATGAATGTGATTTGAGGAGCTTTTGAACAGTGGTGAAACACTTTCTTATGATTTGTTTTGTTCGTACGAGCGCTTTCACACTTTTGTGAGTGAAAAGGTGAATATAACATCATTGAGGATCTTTCCCTTGCAAGCTTAATAGAGTATAGCTACACAATTTGTTTTACAACTAAACAAAAAACTGTTAGAAACATTTTGACAGATGAAACATAAATCCAATAAACAAAAGATGACTTGCCTTGTCAAATTTTTTTATGCGGTAAGGGCATTTCTACAAGAAATGCTAATCAGTGTAGCCTTCTAGTCTAGCCAGATAATATATTTTCCTGCCTCATCCCATGAACAGAATTCACTTAGGATCAGAAAAGGATGCTGTTGTGGACACTCTATGGGGTTTTGAAGTTTGGAGCAGCAAAAATAGTTAACCTTGTGTAAATTGTAATGTGAACATTTAGATTTATGCTAAGCCTAAATGCAATTTCTTGCCTTTACATGCATTTGTTACCAGGCCAATTATATTTTACATTTATGCATTTGGCAGACACTTTTATCCAAAGCGACTTACAGTGCACTTATTACAGGGACAATCCCCCTGGAGCAACCTGGAGTTAAGTGCCTTGCTCAAGGACACAATGGTGATGGCTGTGGGGATTGAACCAGCAACCTGATTACCAGTTATGTGCTTTAGCTCACTACGCCACTACCACTCCTACATTTTATAATTACTTCTATTCATGTTAGAGCATAACTTTTTTTTCTCTAGTAAGACTTTTGATATTAGGGCAAAGATGTACTGCAAACATTTTATTCTTAATGAGAATTTAAATATTGTTTTCCTGTAAAAAAAAAATATCTAAAAAATCCTTAAAACAAGATACATTTACTTGAGTTACAAAACTGCATAAGACATTTAGGCTTTTTTTCAGAGAATGTATTTTTACATTGAAGTGTATTTTCTTACTTTATTTACTTGTTTATAGTCACAACAAGTGAAAAAATCTGCCAATGCTGAAGAAGTAATCCAAAGTATTTAGATTACCTATGTTAATGACCTTGAGTAATCTAACGGAATACGTTACAAATTACATTTTACAGCATGTATTCTGCAATCTGTTGTGGACTACTTTATAAAACTAACATTCCCAACCCTTTGTGTGCTCCCTAAAGTAGTATATGTGGCTACTCTCATTACTTGGGTTGAGCTTTGTTGTGAAATGTTTTCATCCTCATAGGTGGTCTTAGAAGGTCTATCATTTTCTGACCAGGTTTGGGGTCACATGATGCCCTGTTTTGCAATCTGTGATCCCTCTTTGAAGTACAGTTTGCAGGGACAGGTTTTAATCTGAACCATAATCTCTTGCCAGACATTTTTCCCTAGCACTCGCCTCGGAACCCCTCTTTGCTCTCAAATGTCTTGATTTTGTCCTTTCTTTCAATATCAAGTATGAATTATATCACAACAATTTCTTTCACTCTATAATCCGAGCAAAATGTACCCTACTGAATGAAAAACGTAAATAAAATTTGCTCAGCACACAGAGAAAATGAAAACAAAGCAAATGGGTGGGAAAACATGTTTGAGAAAGTTTCTCCTTTTCAGACAGTCAAGAATGAAACTTCCCAATCAAATTATTAATTTATTGGATTAAAACAGACTACATTTTTACATTTTTGAACAAGCTCTCTGAAAACTCATTGCCTCTAGACATTTTCCACTGGAGATATCATCCATGTGTTGTATTCATCTGTCAATGGCTAAAGCTTTGGAAAGTCAGAGTTGTTTAGTTCAAAATCGTATGAATGGCATGTACAAACAAATCCAAGTGAGTACATCTTCCAGCCATTCAATACAAATGACTATTTTGTCTAAATATGAACACATGAACAATAATCTGGACTCGTCCCTTTTTGTATAAACAAGCAAATTCCCATATACAGTATGCACTTACAATAGAAGTCTATAGGGAAAGTATACCAGAGGGTTTAAAAGCAGAAATGTGCAGCTTATATTTTTGTTAAAGTGCTTATATTAGTTTTTCTATATGAAAATTTGTTATTTGAGCTGTAAATTTGTCTAAATTGTCCTTTTAGCATCAGGACTAGAGTTCTAGGTGGATGACCTTCTGGTTATGTATTTCTGATGTAATTCCTGTGGGTGGATTTGCACAGACAAGGTTAGTAAGCAATTTCTCACATTAACACATATAATGTTTAAGTCTTATGGCTATAGTTTCGAAACAATATGTATTTTAACATTTATCCTGGTGCAATAATTTAAGTGCATTACTGTAATAATAAACTCTGATATAGGCTAGTTTTACAAACTAAGGCATGTCAAAATTAATGTCTGTGATCAGTGTAAGGTAAATTATTCAAATACGTAAACCACTACAGATTAAAAATTACTTCTCTAAAATGTAATCAACTGATTACTTCATGTAAAAAGTTATCACATTAATAATTATTTTACTTTTAAATTACGATACTTTCTAAATCACTTTTCCTAGAAGTTTTGTTTTTTCCGCTCATTCAAAATGTCTATACTTCCTTGTCATTCATTGTTGCAGCTGTCACAGAAACGCTAACAGACGTACATATGAATTCAGATTTTAAATATATTATACAGAACATATTACTTTAGTGCAAGTAATGTACTGAAAAGTAATTACTTTCATTGAAAGTCAGTACCTGTAATCTGATTACAAGAATTTAAAATGCATTACACTCAGGGACTGATAAAAAAAAAATGCTGTCTGATTTCATGTTTACTAATGTTTAATGAAAAGAGTGAAAATTGGTACTTAATACACATAAAATGTGATTTTCATCAAAACATGCAATGAGTACTCCAAAATGCAAAAGTCAAAAAAATTATGTTACTAATTATAATTGTATCTGTGTAATTTGTGATCAGTATCAGATTATATTAAGGATGTAATCTACCCAACACCGTCAACAGCATATGCATCCGTTTGTTCCTTCTAGAACTATTGCAGCACAGTGATTAATGCTCACCAGTTTCTATTTTTTAGAAATAACAGAATTGTTCAGAACTTTTAGAAAATAGAAATTAAATCTCATTGACTTCAATCATAACCTTGCATTGCAGTCCATTTAAGACAACCTGGAGGTTAGCAATCACACAGTTAAACAAACCTAAATGTTATGTAACACAATCTCTATAGTAGATACATCAGCATCACACTGGGTAAGCCTGGAGGGTTTACATGAAATACAAGTTGTCATTTCATACAATTACTAAAATACAAAGAATGCCACACTTGAGACTGTATGGAGACAGTGGAGGCGTTTAGCCTATATAAGTGAGCACATAAGCAGTCAGAGCCTCCTTGAGAAGTCCTCCAAGCACAATTAGAGAAAAATGGAAGTGTGGGATGAAGAAGGAGGGTCTTGGCTTTTCTGCTGAGTTGTTCATCTGCGGTTGCCTGTGAGGAGCCCTCGGGGAGGGACAGGGCTTGACTGGCAAGTACAGCTAACAGGGTCCAGATGGCGCCTCTGTGTTTGGGAAGGGGGTCGGGGCTGTTACTACAGCTGCAGGTTCCGCTGCACAAAGGCAGGGCAGTGGAAAATCATATTATAATCATTGTATAAGCTGAATGTTTTAGATGTACCCGAAAACCAGATGGAGAGGTATAGGAGGGGCAGGAAAGGGCCAGTGTGCAGTGATGGGGGATTTATACTCTTGCAAAGTGCCGTTCAGCCAAAAAAAGGCAGAGCTTAAGTTGCCTTAATTTCATGTTCAACACTTGCATAGTTGTCATGGCATGTTAACTGAGTATGTAAAAGGGAAACAGCTGGAGTATATTGCCTGACAAAGGATGTTGTCATTTTATGCTGTTATGCCATTTCAGAACAAAATCTACTAGGGGCAAATTCACTTAACAGTTGCACTACTTATTCATATGGAATTTCAGCGCAAAAACTTCACTAAGCACTCACTGTTTAACCAGGAGCTAAATCAAATCAAATCAAATCAAATCAAATCACTTTTATTGTCACACAACCATATACACAAGTGCAATAGTGTGTGAAATTCCTGGGTGCAGTTCTGAGCAACATAGTAGTCGTGACAGTGATGGGACATATACCAATTAACAATAAACATCAGATATACACAACACAATTTAAAATCTAATATACACATAATTACACATAACACAATATACAAATAATAACATACAATGTAAAGTATACAATACACACAATATAGAATACACATTATACAATAAAATATATATAGTATATATAAAATGTACTGTACTGACATTCAGGCTGTCGGTTGATAGTAAGTTGCCAGTGTGTTGTTAAGAGAGAATATAATATAATAATAATATAATTTATGACAGTCCGGTGTGAGATATAAGAGTAAGAATAATAAAGTGCAGTGCTGATGTATTTTGATCATGGGAGATCAAGAGTTCAAAAGTCTGATTGCTTGGGGGAAGAAGCTGTCATGAAGTCGGCTGGTGCGGGTCCTGATGCTTCGATACCGCCTGCCTGATGGTAGCAGTGAGAACAGCCCATGGCCCGGGTGGCTGGAGTCTCTGATGATCCTCCGAGCTTTTTTCACACACCGCCTGGTATATATGTCCTGGAGGGAGGGAAGCTCACCTCCGATGATGTGTCTGGCAGTTCGCACCACCCTTTGCAGGGCTTTGCGGTTGTGGGCTGTGCTATTGCTGTACCAGCAGGAGATGCAGCCAGTCAGGATGCTCTCTACAGTGCAGGTGTAGAACCGTGTGAGGATGTGGCGGTTCATTCCAAACTTCCTCAGCCGTCTTAGGAAGAAGAGGCACTGATGAGCCTTCTTCACAACAGCTTTGTGGATGGACCATGTGAGTTCCTCAGTGATGTGGACACCCAGGAATTTGAAGCTGCTGACTCTCTCCACCGGTGCTCCATTGATGGTGATGGGACTGTGTTCTCTATCTCTTCTCCTGAAGTCCACCACAAGCTCCTTTGTCTACTGACGCTGAGGGAGAGGTTGTGCTCCTGACACCAGTGGAAATGTGTTAAATGTGTTGAAATGCTGTGCCGTGGGTATTAAATTCTGTAATTGTCATTCTTTTCCATGCAAACACACTCCCTTTTTTATGTAAATTAGGCTCATTGTAGATTGTGTCTTATTCACAAACTGCAACTATTTCAATATACATTCAAACACTCTATGATGCTAATAAAGTGTCCGATGTGGACTTCTGCTTTTTTAGCCCAACCGCCTCAAGGTTCGATGTGTTGTGCATTCTGAGATGCTGTTCTGCTCACAACAATTGTACAGAGTGTTTATCTGAGTTACTTTCTGTCAGCTCGAACCAGTCTGCCAATTCTTTGTTGACCTCTCTCATCAACAAGGCGTTTCCATCTGCAGAACTGCTGCTCACTGGATGTTTTTTGTTTTTGGTACCATTCTGAGTAAACTCTAGAGACTGTTGTGCATGAAAATCCCAGGAGATCAGCAGTTGCAGAAATACTCAAACCAGTCCGTCTGGCACCAACGATCATGCCACAGTCGAAATCACTGAGATCCCATTTTTTCCTCATTCTTATGATTGATGTGAATGTTAACTGAAGCTCCTGACCTGTATCTGCATGATTTTATGCATTGCACTGCTGCCGCATGATCAGCTGATTAGATAATCACATGAATTACATGTGCTCATAAGTTTGCATACCCTTTGAGAGAGATGATATGATATGAGTGAGCAGGCAAAACACATTTCTTTTATTTCTTATGGGATTCATATTCAACTGTAGGTTATAATAGAATGGCACAATCATAAAACAAAACATGGCAACAAAGAAAAAAATGAAATGACCCCTGTTCAAAAGTCTGCATACCCTTAGTTCTTAATACTGTGTATTGCCCCCTTTAGCATCAATGACAGCGTGCAGTCTTTTGTAATAGTTGTCTATGAGGCCCCAAATTCTTGCAGGTGGTATAGCTGCCCATTCATCTTGGCAAAATGCCTCCAGGTCATGCAAAGTCTTTGGTCATCTTGCATGAACCGCACGTTTGAGATCTCCCCAGAGTGGCTCAATGATATTAAGGTCAGGAGACTGTGATGGCCACTCCAGAACCTTCACCTTTTTCTGCTGTAACCACTGGAGGGTCAACTTGGCCTTGTGCTTAGGGTCATTGTTGTGCTGGAAAGTCCAAGGGCGTCCCATGTGCAGCTTTCGTGCAGAAGAATGCAAATTGTCTGCCAGTATTTTTTGATAATATGCTGCATTCATCTTGCCATCAATTTTCACAAGATTCCCCATGCCTTTAGAGCTCACACACCCCCAAAACATCAGTGAGCCACCACCATGCTTCACAGTGGGGATGGTATTCTTTTCACTATAGGCCTTGTTGACCCCTCTCCAAACATAGTGCTTATGGTTGTGACCATAAAGCTCTATTTTGGTCTTGTCACTCCAAATTACAGTGTACCAGATGCTGTGAGGGGTGTCAAGGTGTTGTTGGGCATATTGTAACCGGGATTTTTTGTGGCATTGGCGCAGTAAAGGCTTCTTTCTGGCAACTCAACCATGCAGCTCATTTTTGTTCAAGTATCGTCATACTGTGCTCCTTGAAACAACCACACCGTCTTTTTCCAGAGCAGCCTGTATTTCTCCTGAGGTTACCTGTGGGCTTTTCTTTGTATCCTGAACAATTATTCTGGCAGTTGTGGCTGAAATCTTTCTTGGTCTACCTGACCTTGGCTTGGTATCAAGAGATCCCCGAATTTTCCAATTCTTAATAAGTGATTGAACAGTACTGACTGGCATTTTCAAGGCTTTGGATATCTTTTTATATCCTTTTCCATCTTTATAAAGTTCTATTACCTTGTTATGCAGGTCTTTTGACAGTTCTTTTCTGCTCCCATTTGCTTAGTATCTAGCCTGCTCAGTGCATCCACGTGAGAGCTAACAAACTCATTGACTATTTATACACAGACACTAATTGCAATTTTAAAAGCCACAGGTGTGGGAAATTAACCTTTAATTGCCATTTAAACCTGTGTGTGTCACCTTGTGTGTCTGTAACAAGGCCAAACATTCAAGGGAATGTAAACTTTTGATCAGGGCCATTTGGATGATTTCTGTTATCATTATGATTTAAAAAGGAGCCAAAAAAACTATGTGATAATAAATGGCTTCATATGATCACTACCTTAAAATAAAAGACAGTTTAAAATTTTTTTGCATGATCAGTCTATTTTCAAAAACAATGCCAAAATTTCACAATTTCTGCCAGGGTATGCAAATTTTGAGCACAACTGATATATATATATATATATATATATATATATATATATATATATATATATATATATATACACTTGTTTGTACTGACAAACAAGACAACGGTACTCATTAAGATTATGATTTGTTTTGGTTTTTTGCAGTGTGGACACTATATTACTACATTTGTGTATGATTTTTAAATTATAATTTTTAAATGAGTGAGAAACAGTAACCAAAGGTGACTGAGCTATGCAATGGGTGTATAAAACACATGGAGATAAGCATGATTTCTAAACCTCAGACATCTGACTATTGTTTTTTAAATTACGAGGTACAATTTAATATGCTTTATATGGACACCCTGAAATGAAATAGCTTTATAACAAATGCGGTTAAAAAGCCACACAATAAAAATACAAAGCACTTCACTACATTAAATGTATCAGTATTGAGTCATTTTAGTTCATAGTTTTTACAAGACAAAACATGCCATTGTAGCTGTGTCCCTAGTTGCCACAGTTCATGCAATGAGACATTGAGCCAGTTGTTATTGTGAAAATGTCGAAATGGCAGTTCAACTGCACCACAATAAAGCAGCTTTATTTCACAATAGATAAAAATAAACAAGCTCATTTGGACATGCAAAGAATGACTTACAGACCACAAAGCTTACACTGACGCCTCCCTCTGACAACCCTTCAACCACAGCCTCATTCTGGGACTGAAACCGCACCTCCTCATCCAGACCTTAAGTGTCAATGGATTCTGCTGGTGTGGGGATGACTGTATGTAAAGAGCTTGATTTGCATTTGGCAATGATTTCATTGACTCCAGAGGCAGATCTTGGTTCACACTATGTAGAGCCTAAATTCATGAACTGCTTTGTGGGACAACCTCATGAGGAGACTTTACATATATGCCATGTTTGTAAGTGATCTTTTCATTTTGTGCTAGATGCAATCCTTTGCTTTTGTGCTCCATGGTTCCACCTGGGCTTGTATTCAAAGACCTAAACTCATTTGATTGGGCTCCCTTGTGAATATCAGAGCAAAGTATTGTGATGGGGCCAAGAGTTTTTGGACGTATGGTAAGCATCACATGAGCTTGATTTAATGGCTCCCTCTGGTGCAATCCAGACACATTCTCCAGCTTTCCACACATATCGACCAGCTTCATGCATATCTCTACAAAAATGTCTTTTAAGAAGGAATTTTTGCTTTGCTCAGGATAAGTGAACGTTTGACCCTAACTCAGCTGTGGAAATGCCATTCTAACAGTCAAAAGCTTGTGATAATATGGTTGAATTATGAATAACTTGATGTGTGTCTTACTAGCTACAGTACATCTGCTTTTCCTGGTCAAAAATCTCAACATAGTGTCATGACAACTCTTAGGTACTCATTCCCTATTTACAGTTGCGGACCGTGCATTTTAAGTCTAGGCCTTCAGTGTGATTCATGCCATTACGAAAACACACTTTCACAATGAATAAGACACCATATGCCTTTGGGCATCATATATTATGTCGCTGCTAACTAGTAATACCAATTGACATTTTAAAAACACTTCCACGCACGAAAGCCAGAACTTGAAGCGACACTTAATGCTCAAGCAAGCCTAATTTTAACTGTAGTATGACTGTTTTGTGAAATGAACGTCTCCCGAACAGTCATAATCATAATTTTTCATATGAATCTATCAAGGAGGTCTATAATACCTGGAAAAATTTAATATCTAATAATATTTGCAATTTAAATGTTGCTTGCAATAAATTTAGTTTCATCAGGGTACACAGTTATGCTGCATTTCATTCAAGTTGGATATGGGATATTCCTACTTGATATCTCCGACCATAAATGCATTCCATTCCCCGATATTCGGAAGATGACGTTTAAGGAAACAAAACTGCAACGCTTCCGTTAGCTTAGCAGGAGTTTGACTCTCATTAAAGATGTCTCCTAGCAACCCAACTGATAAACAATGCTGCAGCGCTAGCATTTGTGCTACAGTTGTACAATTATCAAAAGAGATTATAATGTTTTTACACCTGTTTCTGCAGGCGTTTGTTAAACAAGCTTTAATATCATGTAATGGGGAAATGAACTCATTTATCGATATTACTTAATAAAGTGAATGTTTATCACTTACTTTGTATATCGAATGTCGACATGTTTGTGTGACATCATGCCCTGCATCTCGGCGAAATCAGAGTTGAGAATTTCTGCACGAGCCTACAAGTTGTAATTCTGACTTCAAGATGCATTCCATTGCACTTTTCCTAGTAGGAAATTGTAAAATCCGACTTTCCGAGTTGAATGGAACGCAGCACTTCTTTTCAAAACTTGATCCGACACTGAATGCTCAAGCAGCTAATTTACACTTAGAAAACTCCTGATGTTGCTATAAACAATGCAAAAAGCACTTACCAATTTGCTTGAGGTGAAAATCAGCCCTCCTTTCCTGTTTAATTAATCACTCTCGATCTCAGGTTTTTTAATCCATAAGGATCTCTTTCTCAACGGCAATACCAGCAGTGATGACAGCCGACTCGTCAGCATCTCGCGCTATTCGCTTTCAAATTACGTACATCATTTAAAGCGTGATTGCGTCACTCAAGGCCAGCTAGAAGGCCTCGACTGGGACATATCCTAAAGATCACACCCACCAAGAACAAATAAATCAATCTGATTGGCTGATGAATCTGACAATCTGACTTTAGTTGCCCATTCATTTGCACTGTTGAGGGATTCTGAAGAAATTCTGAAGGCCTGACGAGGTGGAGTCACACGCTGCTTCGGGCATGCGATTTGTGAAACAATTGTCACACTTTGCTTGAAAGCATCAAGGAATAAATTCTGACTGGATAAACTTTTTGATTTTCTCTTTGTTTGTAGATTAATTAAGAGTGGAAAGCGATTAAAAAAATACATAGGCAAAAAGGTGATTGAGAATGAAAGCATTTTAGGCCAGCAGAGAAGGCTTTGCTGGCACTAAGAATAATCCACTGCCTATTTATTTATCCAATACGTATAATTCTCAATGTTTTCTATCTTCTGTGGAAAACAAAATTTATTTTCCAATTAAAATCATGGTTTAGGGTTTGGGTAAGAGGTTAAACTTATGAAAACTTACCACACTTATTATGTTCTTCTTTCTTCTGTGTTACACAACAGTGATTTTCCTATTAAAATCATGGTTAGGTTTAGGGTTTCGGTTAGGGGTCCTCCTTGTTCGTTGGTTCATTTATATTTCTCTAAAAGTCATACACTTTTGTATGTTTTCATATTTTGACTTGATACCGGGTTGAAAAATCCATCTTAAAGGGATAGTTCACCCCAAAATGAATATTCTCTCATCATTTACTCACCCTCGTGCCATCCCAGATGTGTATGACTTTCTTCTGCAAAACACAAACAAAGATTTTTAGAAGAATATCTCAGCTCTGTAGGTAAATGCAATGCAAGTGAATGGTGACCAAAATTTTCAAGCTCCAAAAAGCACATAAAGGCAGCATAAAAGTAATCCATATGACTCAAGTGGTTTAATCCATGTCTTCTGAAGTGATCTCATCAATATTGGGTGAAAACAGACCAAAATGTAACTCCTTTTTCACTGTACATCTTGCCATTGTAGTCTCTAGGCACTTCCTAGTGCTTGATGCATGCACAGAGCACTAGATGGTGCTAGGAAGTGTAATAGAGCTTGAAATCATGATTGCCAAGGAGACTGCTGATGTTAAGATTTATAGTGAAAAAGGAGATCTCTTTGTGAAGAGGTGAGGAGAACACGTCGGAGAATTCTCTGTGCACCCTGGCAACATCTGTGACTCGGGATGGTGAGAGGAGGTCTCCACAAGTGACTGGGGTGACTCAATCGGGTTCACCTCCGCTGCGAGCTCCTCCCTCTCAAGAACCACCTTTACCAAAGTCACAGGGACCGCCTCTCTCCACGGTTTTAAGAGGTGGAGGTGGTAAATCTGACGTGCGCCACCTCGATCTGTTCGTTTCACGTTTCATAAACGATTTCCCCAACTCGCCATGTGATCTCAAATGGTCCTTGCCACTTGGCGAGTAATTTAGAGCTTGATGTGGGGAGCAATACAAGGACTTTATCTCCCGGTGTAAATTCCCATAGCCGATTACCCCTATTATACAACTGGCTTTGACGTTCTTGAGTCTGGAACAAATTCTCCTGTGTTAATTGCCCCAGTGTGTGGAGTTTTGCTCTCAGGTCAAGAACGTATTGAATTTTGTTTTTGCTGTTTGAAGGTCCCTCCTCCCAATTTTCCCGTAGGATGTCGAGCATGCCACGCAATCAAAGCCAATACAATAATTCAAATGGAGAGAACCCCGTGGAGGCTTGCGGGACCTCTCGTACTGCAGATAATAGTGGCTCGAGCCACTTGTCCCAATTTCGAGCATCTTCGTGCATGAACTTATGAATCATATTCTTTAGGGTCTGATTAAATAGTTCGACCAAGCCATCCGTTTGGGGGTGGTAAACGCTGGTCCGAATCGATTTAATCCCCAATAATTCATACAGTTTTCGTAGTGTACATGACAAAAACGTAGTGCCCTGATCAGTGAGGATTTATTTTGGAATCATCACTAGGGAGATAATTTTGAAGAGTGCCTCCACAACAGTTTGCGCTGAAATGTTGCACAGAGGCACTGCTTCCGGATATCGCGTTGCGTAGTCCACCAGAACCAACACAAAGTGATGCCTGCATGCCGTCCGTTCTAATGGCCCGATGAGGTCCATACCAATTCTTACTTAAGGGGACATTGATCAACAGAAGGGGCACAATGGCACTCTTGGTGTGGCCGGCGGATTCACCAGCTGACATTCACAGCATGTCACACACCTCCTGTGAACATCCCCATGAATGCCTGGCCAATAGATATGGGCCACTAGACGGTTCAGTGTTTTTTCCTGTTCTAAGTGACCTGCCATCAGATTATAATGAGCCATGTGGAATAATATTTCCCGATGGCTCCGTGGTATTAACAATTGGGTTGTGTCCTCATTTGTATGAGTGTCCTGCGTCACTCGGTACAACTGATCCTTGATCATTGAAAAATGCGGATATGTGAGTGCAATGTCTGGCTGGAGGCATTGACCATCAATCACTTTCACTTGGTCAAAGGCGTGCCTATGGGTCTCGTCTCGCGTCTGCTCCAGAGGGAAATCCCCTGCAGGGAATCCTCTAAGGGATGGGGAAGTCGAGACTTCCCCCACCCTTACGTCCTCCTGTCGTGGAGCTGACATAGACGGCTCTGGCACCACCTCCCCAGCCAGCGAATCATACCACACACCGATACGCTTTGTTGCAGGACCCATCCACACATATTCCCCTTAATAAAGTAGTAAATGCCAGCCAATTCATAACCAAGATTAGTGTATGGAAGAGGCAGGGACTACCCACAGCCTCGACAGTATGCTTTTGTCCCTGAAATTGAATAATGACCTTCACTACAGGGTAATTTGGAATATCCCCATGCACACACCTTACCTTCACCCGCCGGCTCATATCCAAAGCCTCGGATTGAACAAAGCATTGGTGAATGGAGGTTTTATTACAACCTGAATCCATCAAGGCTTGGTATGCACCCCCCTTAATACTCACAGGTATCCGGTATGCTCCTGCTCTATCGGGGGCGGCCTGTGGCGCGTCGGGGATCTGGACCAATGTCTCCACCTCCATCGTGAGCATCGGTCCAGGAAATGCCCAGGTTCCCTGCAGCTCCAGCAGATTGGCCCAGACTTCATGCCCACACCCGCAGCAGCGTATTCACCAGCCTGTGGGGGAGAGCGGAGAGGGTTAGGGAAAACCGGTGAGTTGAATGGCCCACGGGACAGGGGAACTGGATATGGGGTCAGAATTCCCTGTTTCCGGGGAATAGGAACAGGATGAGGGGATGGAGAGGGGGAGGGAGGAGAGAGGGAGGGAGAGAGAGAGAGAGAGAGAAGAAGAGGGCTCGCCGGCCTCCGAATATGCCGCCATATGGTCCTCAGCCAGCTGGACTGCCCCATCCAGCATCGCAATCTTCAGCCAGCAGCCACCTTCGGCAGGTGTCATGGAGCTGTCGAGCGAATGCGAATGGGCAGCCGAGCTCGCCGAGCTTCAGCGAGCAAAAGTGTTGCCATTGTTGCTCTGGGCTTCGGCAGACCCATTGCAGGATGGCTTTCTTTAGATCTTCCTACACCAGGAGGTTGGCTGCAGGAAGTTGTTGGGCCGCAAGTTGGGCTTCCCTGGACAACAGCGACAGTAGGCGGGCAGCCCACTGGGTGCTCGGCCACTTCCAGGCTTCGGCCGTCCACTCAAAGTGCTCGATAAAAGCCTCCAAGTCATCCTGAGGTCCCATGTTGGTCAGGGTGACGTGCAGCACGGCCATGGGTGGGTCCGGGGTCACGGCTGAAGACCCCTCCTGGTGTACCAAGCTCCGTAGCACCTGCAGGTCCTCAGCTTGAGCCTGAAGAGCACCTGAAACCACTGCTTCTGTTCCATACGAAGCTCAAGCAGAGACTGATGTTGGGTTTGGTGGATGTTGGTGAGGGTCTTGAACACTTCGGCCAGCAGTGAGGACTCCATGACAGCGTTTTCTTCCTCCTAATTCCAAGGCTTCCGCACCACTGAGACAGATCACTAACTCTCTTTGAAGGAGGAAGTGTGAGCCGTGTAAACAATCCAACATGAGTGTTTTTATTAACTATACTTTTCAGCTTAGCACAAATAGGTTGCTTTTCAGCTCAACATAAATGCACACACAGTCAGCTTCATGTCTCTCTCTCTCTCTCTCTCTCTCTCTCTCCTCCAGCGGTTTGGACTGCCCTTTTATCCCTCTTCAGCTCTCACTGCAACACAAAACAGCTGTTAGAGGTGATTTCCCACAGGTGTCAATCCTTACCGCACTTCCTCTCCCGACCTTGCTCTCCACAGACATCACTCGGCCACGCCCACATCACCACATAGAGGTTTTGCAAGTGACCATTTTTGAGGGCTCAAAAATTAACCAGCTTGGACAAGGGAATAACCACTTCTACCAGTTAGGATCCAGCTACCATGTTTCAAAACACATTAACCAACAAATCTGATTTGATTTCCCAGCAGTGTATAAATTTTTTTTTAAAAAGTAAGATGAGATAAGGTTTGACTGGAAATCGTATGCTGGTGTAAGCTTAGCAGATGTGCCAGATAAGTCTTTGTTGTCTGCTGGACAGGTTGAATAGTTCAGCAGGTCACGTCTCTATTGATCTTGTCTAATCACTGTGTCATGCGCCTCTGGAGTGATTCAGCAGCATGAATTATACTGCCGATAAGTTAAGCACAAAAAAATAAAACCTCAAAATGTACCCATGGCGAGTGCTCATATGTAAGAAAAAATTAAGCTTGACAGATTCACTGCCTCTCACCCCATGAGTGAGGGTGGAGATTTCTTCTGGTTAAAGATAATGTCCTTTATTTCTGAAACTAAAATTTTTGCAGCTAAGAAAATGTGGTTGGATATGGGTCTACGTATTACTGAAAAGAGTTAATTGAGACCAAAAATATTTAGACAGTTATAGAAGTTAAGGATGGAGTTTCATGTTTGCAAAGTGAGAAATAGATATACAGTAGCATGGCGCCAACGCTTTTATAGTACAGAAGGTCAACGAGTCTGAAATATGTCAGCTGTGTGAATTAGATTTTTCTTTAATGCAAAAGTGAAAAAAAAAAATTAAAAGTTGGGTCGCCCGCATAAGCACCACTACACAACATCTTTAGTGAAATCTGCTAGCTATTACTGTAATATCATAAAATTGGCGCATTAACATGCGCACCAATATGCTGATAACTTTCAAAAATACGCTTTTTCAAAAAAATCTGAGAACGCAAGAAAAACATGTTTACATTATATTTGAAATCATTGGATTATTTTTTACTTTTGACATCAAAATGTAAATAGGCATGCGCATATAACACTTGCGCACATTGGATAAGCTGGTAAGGTTGCCGGTAAAGGTGTTCACATTCCTTAAAACGTGATATTGGGGTAATGGGAAAAAAATCGGATATCCTTAAGCATTTGGTACAATGTACTTATTGTGTGTATACGTGTTGTTGGACTGTACTTATATTTAAAGTACCTGCTCTTAATTACATTTGTAGTTACACTGTTAACCTTACCCCTAACCCTAGTTACACAGTAAATGCATTGTATTGTATGTATTTTAATGTTAGTACATAGTAATTAAAGACACCTAATATAAAGTGTGACCCAAAAATCTACCTCTGCCGATTGGTTTATGTTTAAACGCTTATGACCTTAACCTGATAAAAGAAAACTGTTGACAGCTTTTGCATGACCTAACATGTTATCAACATATTTAGCATAATCGGTATAAGATTCTGCATGTAAACATTCTCAATGACCTCAAGAGTAAATCAATTAGCAGAGCAACAACTATATTTGCAATTGCAACTACTGTATATTGCCCTTTAGTATTAATAAAGTTTAATTTTGTATTGTAGCAGTACTTTGCAGCTAAAGACTGCTACAGATGTCTGAATGCAAATCAATGTTTTTTGGCTAGAAAGTCTAACAATTGGTTTTGCTTTAGGACCCCGATTTTAGATTAGACATCAAGTGGTAACCCAATGCAGTACCAAAATTGATTATCATACAAAATTAAATATAGATTTTTTTTCATGCTCTTGGAAGGCAATAATTCAGTGCACAAAACTCGTGGTCGAAACGTCCTTGTTGTAAGAGAATCCATATTTAATGTAGTCTGGCTTGTATTTTCGTTTACCTTGTGCAGTTTTGTTCACGTTTTTTGAGGATGAGGGCATGTCATGCAACCTGTTCATGTTGGATATCTCTTTTAAAGTTAATGAGCCTATTTTTTTATTTTTTATTTTTTATTTTTTTTTGCTATCCTGACTATGCATGGCAATATGATTAGCTGATTTTTATTATTTGCATTCAGTAATGTTTTTTTACTGCTGTCCACAACCCTAACAAACCTGTGACCCATTTCGAAATTAGTAGCAATATGATGCAATGGTGAAAAGCATATCAACATGCACCTACACAGTTATGTAGACAATACTTATAAGTAGCTAAAATTGGAATATAACACTTCATAATCATGAACCTTTGACCATTTCTGGTGTTTTGCACAGCATTCAGAAAGCGTAGCAGTTAATTTCATTGTTTGGGGTATTCTCTCTCCCCAACGGTGCAGGAACTTTTCAATCAACCCCATGTGTACACCACATTTCCTCGCATCAGAGTGGCCCATATCCAGGAAGTTCTTCCCTGCTCCAGTTGCATGACCTTGTTTGCTTTTGTTGAAGGCTCCAGCTGGCCTGGATAGTTTTAAAGACCACAGTAGAGCGGCACATCCCTTTTCATTTGTGCGGCGGTCCACGCTTCTAACTGCTTGCCTGCCTCTTTCTAACCAATCTGTTACTGTGAGTGAGTGTGTGTGGTCCTTGCCAACACTTTTGGCCACAGTGCATGCTAATGGCCAGCAAAGACATGAAGTATAGCTGACAGGGTCTAATTCTACATTCTAAACATGAGGTTAATGGAGCAGACAGGTTATGTGTTGCAGACCCCCGGCCACTCAGTGGAGGTCTAAGGTAACTGTAACGGCAGACAAATGGACCAACCGAGTGTTTGTTAGGGTCTGAGGAAGTGTTCTTTGTTGATGCTAATTTCAGCCATGCATCAGGTATGTGTACACATGGTCTGATAGTCCAGAAGAAATCCCTCATCGATATCTGGAATCTTTCTTTCTTTTCTTTGTTTTATTTTTGGACTTTTTTGGCTTTTATTAGATACAACAGAGGGAAACTACCTATCCACCTATCCATCTATCCATCCATCCATCTATCTTTCTATCTGTCTGTCTGTCTGTCCAAATAGAGATGGGGCTAGTTGTCACACTTTTTACTCAAATGGAAAAAGTAATGCACAAAAATATCAAAACATTGTTTTGGCCAATAAATGTTGTAGTAAATACATTGTATACACACTGTACAATGAATACACAACGGAGCCACAGCATTGGCTGAAAATAATGCATGGATTGATGACACAACGCATCGTATAGTAACCATAAACAGAGAGACATCATATCATATAAGCTGCAAAAAAAAAAAAAAAAAAAAAAAGGAAAAAACAGCCACTAAGTTCGAAGTTCAGTGCGAATTTGAAATGGTTACCATTAGACAAGACAAAACTATCACATGCATTTAAATAAGTTGTTTACAGCTTTGTCGATTAATATTATAATGGGGATGATGTAATACCGCAGCTTCCAGTGGATGAACGTGTGTGTGTGTGTTTTTACTCTTCTGTTCTATACAAATGATAGACCTATTTACTATACTGTATATTCCATACAGATAAATATATGATATGTAACATAATTTGTCACTTCTTTTCTATAACTTCAGAATAGAAGTGGTTTAATGAAGCAATTTCTTTTCCACAGCATTCTCAGAAAAGTCTGAAATAGTTCATTACAAAAAAAAAAAAAAAAACATATCTCATGAGAAGTGATGGTTACCTTGATATTTTTTTTATATTCTTATTGGCATACAGTGAAACCATAAATGTGGGAGCCAGGCAAAATCGGTTTTTCATTAAAAAAAAAATCGGATTCATATCACTCATTATTGTTCAGGACACAGTGATGTCACATATAACTCATTATTTTCTTTCCAGTACATTTATTCAGCAATTTACTTTTGATAAAAAGAAAAACAAACAGTTTTTCTACTGTCGGAACAGCATAGTGTCAGAAGGCGTCCAATCAGAAAGCGTCGTCAAGATGGTGACCAATAGAAAAATTTCGTCCAATCATTTGATGTCTTATTATATCAATAGTTACCGGAATAGGGGTGGGGGAAAAAATAACGCCTTTGAACTCCAAACATAAATGCATTCCATTGCCAGATGCTCAGAAGATATGGAGATTGAATTGTTGCATATTAACATGCAAATGGAAAGAGATTCACAAACAGAAAGTTGGTTCACAAATAAATTGAATGAGATCCACAAATAAATGTAAGGAGTTTCACAAAAATAAAGTGAATTCACGAATAAATAAAATGAGATTTGCAAATAAAAAATTATTTACAAATATATTTAATATTTTTTAAACAACTCTGTCCAGCATTCATTTGTGAATCGCTCGCATTTATTTGTGGATCACTTGCTGTCTAGTAGTGTGTCTGTTTGAATCTGCCATGTAACATTAAGAGTAAAGGTTTTGACGACAAATTTCAGTAAAGAAACTTGTTTAGCAGACTCATACAGTCAGTCAGTTTAGCTATAAAGCTAATGATCAGGACAATTTTCAGCTATCGACATTTAAAAATACACTACACATGTTTATAACTGAGAGAAAATGATACAAACCTTAAGTCACAGTATTCCTCTGATGGTGTCCGTTTCTTGAAAAGTTGGCGGTCTTGGAGCTTATCTGTATGTGCTTGATTCCATGCTCATGACAGCACTGTGACTCTGGTCCCGCCCTGATAGTAAAACGAAGCGTGTTTGGTTGAAGATAGAACGTGCTACGATTGGTCCGATTAATGTGGCTGTTATCTGATTGGCTTGAGTAGACGATGGGTGGAGTCCACCTATTTGTAGATTTGTGTACACCTACTGATGCTAGATTTGTTTCTAAATTGACAAATGCATGTAGCGATCTACAAATGCACAGGAAGCGATCCACAAATAAATGTGTGATTCACAAATGGATGCTGGACAGAGTTGTGTTTGTGAGTAAAAAAATATATTTGTAAATAATTTTTTTTTTCTTTTTTTTTTTTTTTGCAGATCTCATTTTATTTATTTGTGAATTCACTTTATTTTTGTGAAACTCCTAACATATATTTGTGGATCTCATTCAATTTATTTGTGAACTAACTTTCTATTTGTGAATCTCTTTCCATTTGTATGTTAATATGCAACAATTCTGTCTCCATAGATGACGTGTAAGGGAACAAAACTGTAACGCTCCCGTTAGCTTAGCAGGTGTTTGACTCTCACCAGAGATGTCTCCTTGCAACCCAATTAATAAACAATTTGCAACACTAGCATTTGTGCTACAGGACAGGTGTACGATTATCAAAAGAGAGTAAAATTTACCATGTTTTGAACACCTGCTACTCTGCAAACGTTTGTTAAACACGGTTTAATATCATGTAATGTAGGAACTTTTACTCATTTATCGATATTATATAATAAGTGAATGTTTATCACTTATTTTGTATATCTTCCTGGGTGCCGACATGATTGTGTGACGTCACGCACCTGCATCTCGGCAAAATCGGAGTTTAAAATTTCCACACGACTTTCCAAGTTGGAATTACGACTGGGAACGCAGCATAATCATCTCTGCTGGCTAGCTGAAAATTAAAAAAAGAGTATGCAAGATGCTAGCTAACAGATTGGAGATTAAAATGATATTAAGTTTGCCTCGTTTTAAATACACATTAAAAACAGAGATGAAAATTAACTTTCATGTGAAATTTTCCTTTTGCTACAGTAAAATTATCTTTTGGCAATATCTTCCAAAGTTTTTTTTTAATTATTATTATTATTATTTTTAAACAAATGAGGTTTTGTGAACATTAACTGAAGCACCTGACCCATATCTGCATGATTTTATGCATTGCATTGCTGCCACATGATTGGCTGATTAGATAACCGCATGAATAAGTAGATGTACAGGTGTTCCTAATAAAGTGGCCGTTGAGTGTACACTATACAGTAGGGTCCAAGAGTCTGAGACCACTATCAGTGTTTCTATTTTGGAATTTAATGCATATTGTTTTGCAACAAAAAAAAAATTTCTTTTTATTTAATGATAGCATGACAATGTTCCAAAGAGCATCTTGTGTGCTCCAATGGAGGAAAGGGAATATGGCCTTTTGTACAAACTGTTTAACATGATGTCAAAAGATTATGCTTATTACTTATTTAATAAGTGAGATAGAAATAGTGCAGATTCTTAAATATTTCTTATTTATTGAAATCATAAAATGTTTTATTTTTCTAAATAAATATACAAAAAAAAAAAAAAGCTTATTGCCAAGTTTAAAATAGATTTTGAATCCCAGATTTTCAATGCGGCCTGGATCCCACTGTAGGCTATAACCCCCCAACCCCCCTCCAAAAATACACAAAACAACGTGTTTCTATCGTGACAGTATTATTTAGTCTCAGTAACATTATGTCTCACTGAGAGGATATTACTTCCAGTTTAAATCTAATTTGCGTTAATACAAACAAGTCTTTTATAAGTGCTTCCCTGGAAAGGTCTGTGCCATAATAGGGCCATGCCATTGGCTAAAAAAAGAATGTGACTGAATCTTTCCTATAAACACAAACCAGAAACATCCACCCAGCGAGGACATCTGAGGTGGCAATCCAAGGTCATATTTTCCAGCCTGGCCTTGGACCAGAGACGCCTCTTTGCAGAATAACTCCTTTTGTGTCTGTCTGTACTGCAACAAAGCAAAGCTCTTTAGGAGGATGTAGGCTGTCAGCAGCTTTTAGCCAATCTTTAACAAAACACTCTTGTTATTGTTGTAGCACTAAATCGATTTAGACTTTTTTGGACTGAGGAACATTTTAGGCCTTGAATCAAACTAGAATATTTATTTTGAACTGAGAATAAACCTTGACTGTTGGATAATTTGCTTTAAAGCATCTTACAGTGGTGGACAAAAATATTGGCACCCTTGGTAAATATGAGCAAAGAAGGCTGTGACAAATATGTCTTTGTCGTTTATCCTTTTGATCTTTCATTAAAAATATTCACAAAAAGCTAACCTTTAATTGAAGTAATTGAAATTTGGGAAAAATCTCAAAGTAAATAAATATTTTCTCCAAAACACATTTGCCACAATTATTGGCACACCTAGAAATTCTTGAGTAAAATACATCTGAAGTATATTCCCATTCATATTTTAAATGTTTTAGTACACCTGGGTGACATGAATGTGTTCAGCCATGACTTCCTGTTTCACATGGGTATAAATATGAGGTAACACACAGGCCAAATTCTCTTCATCACAATGGAAAAGACCAAAGAATATAGTTATGATGTGCAGCAAAATGTTGCTGAGCTTCACAAAATGGGAAGTGGTTAAGAAAATAGCTAAAGCATTGAAAATACCCATTTCCACCATCATGGCAATAATTAAGAAGTGCCAATCAACTGGAGATGTTACAAATTGGCCTGAAAGAGGACGTGTGATATTGTCTCCATGCACAGTGAGGACGATGGTTCAAGTGGTCAAAAATTCTCCAAGGATCACAGCTGGAGAACTGCAGATTAGTTGGGTCTTGGGGTCAGAAAGTTTCCAAAACTACAATCAGACATCACCAACATCACAACAAGTTGTTTGGGAGGGTTTCAAGAAAAAAGCCTCTGCTCTCATTCAACAACAAACTCAAGCGTCTTCAGTTTACCAGATACTACTAGAACTTCAAATGGGACCAGGTTCTATGGTCATATAAAACAAAAACAGAGCTTTTTGGCAGTAAACACCAGAGATGAGTTTGGCGCACACAGAGAGATAGCCATATGGAAAAGTACCTCATGACCACGGTTAAATACGGTGGTGGACCTTTAATGTTGTGGGGCTGTTTTTATGCCAGAGGTCCTGATCATCTTGTTCGGATACATGGCATCATGGACTCTAACAAATACCAACTGATAAAAAATCAAAACCTGATTGCCTCTGCCAGAAAGCTTAAAATGGGCTTTGGTTGGAACTTCCAGCAGGACAATGATCCAAAACACACATAACAATCAACACAAAAATTGTTCACTGACCACAAAATCAAGGTTCTGCCATGGCCATCCCATTCTCCTGGCCTGAACCCCATAGAAAATCTGTGGGGTGAACTGAAGAGGAGAGACCACCAGTGTGGGCCTCTGAATTTGAAGAATCTGGAGAGATTCTGTATGGAGGTATGGCCTCAGATCACTTGCCATGTGTTCTCCAACCTCATTAGGCATTATAGGAGAAGACTCAGAGCTGTTATCTTGGCAATGGGAGGTTACATTGAATAAAAGGGTGCCAATAATTGTGTCACATGTATTTGACAAAAAAATTTGTTTTTTGATAAAACTTGTGCTGTGTTTGGAATTGTTTGATATCAATTTGAGGATAGATTTTTGTGAATATTTTGATTGAAAGACCAAAAGGATAAACAATATAGATATATTTTTCACAGCCCTCTTTTCTCATATTTACCAAGGGTGCAAATATTTTTGGCAACAACTGTATTTAGCTAGAAAATTTTTACATTTCTTCTTAAACCCTTAAACGTATGATTTTATACATAATTCCAGCCTCTGTACCTCACTTATTCCACAATCTCTCTCCTATAAATAGTGTAACACATACACACACAAAAGCCAAAAAAATTATAAAAAATACAACTATTTTTATAAGTACCAAAAGTGTACAGAGTTATTAGTGACCCTATATGTAAGTGTTTTTTTTTTTTCAACTTTCATGAATTACATTTTTATGATTAATTCATATCTATATTTACTATTACAGAATATCTATTTATTTGTTTATTACAAGAGGAATGAGTGCTATTCATACAAATAAATACTATATCGCATTGATTTTCTGTTCAACACTGAATTAACAAATTGGTGATTTATTTTTATTCCATATATGTGTACACACAGGGTTGGGAGGATTACTTTTGAAATGTATTCCACTACAGATTACAGAATACATGCTGTAAAATGTAATTTGTAACATATTCTGTTAAATTACTCAAGGTCAGTAATGTATTCAAAATACTTTGGATTACTTCTTCAGCACTGGTAGATTTTTTCACTTGTTTTGACTAT
The DNA here is from genome assembly GCF_019703515.2 of Myxocyprinus asiaticus. Classification (NCBI taxonomy): domain Eukaryota; kingdom Metazoa; phylum Chordata; class Actinopteri; order Cypriniformes; family Catostomidae; genus Myxocyprinus; species Myxocyprinus asiaticus. Next base: position 38,141,635 of record NC_059362.1, read on the forward strand.
AAAAACTCTGCCAGTACAGTACAACAAAATACACATGTTAAAAATACATTCTCTGAAAAACCTAAATATCTTATGCAGTGTTGTTTCTAAAACAAGATAAATCAAATTGATCTTGTTTTAAGGATTTTTTGATATTTTTACAGGAAAACAATACAAAAATTATTATCAAGAATATGATTTTTGCCCTAATATCAAAAGTCTTTCTAGAAAAAAGAAATTAAGATCTAATGTGAATTTTCTTGATAAAAAAATATGATCGTTCCTGGTAACATGTGCATGTAAAATGGCTAGAAATAGCATTTTAGCTTAGCGTAAAGCTGGTAATTTACACAAGGTTTATTTCTATTTCTTCTGCTCCAAACTTACTTCAAACTTACTTCTCTGTCTGCTCGTATGAATGTAACACATCATAAGAAAGTGTTTCACCGCTGTTCAAATGCACTTTGGATCGCATCATTTATATGTATAAATGTTTTCCATCTGAATGCACTAAATATTAAATGAAAAAAATAACAATAAAATGCAAAGTAATCTCTTCAGTAATCAAAATACTTTTTGAATGTAACTGTATTCTAATTACCAATGATTTAAATTGTAACTGTAGTGGAATACAGTTACTTATATTTTGTATTTTAAATACGTAATCCCGTTACATGTATTCCGTTACTCCCCAACCCTGTGTACACATACATATTATACATACTGTTTCTTACTCAAGACAACACTGTTGTTTCAGTGATTGAGTTGATTTACATTTGACATTGCTATTTGATGAAGAAACAACATGGAAGTAAAATTAGCAAGTACAACACATGAACAGTATGATATGACTACTGTCCTTTGGGTGTACTACTGAAATTATGAAAGTTGTGGATCTATTTAGACTCAATAAGTGCCTGATAATATACTTATGTGTAGCTCAATGTTTCTTGTAGTCTATAACTTTAACTCACATTTGAATGAAGAGCCAACCAATTAGAGAATTTATATAAAGCATTGTTAAACATTTAGCTTATCTTATAAGGCATTTAAAGAACAAGTGTGGGGTAGTTATATGGGCCTACTAGTGATTCGTTTGTGAACGAATCCATGTTTTTGAACAAATCTTTTAAGTGAACGAATTGTTCTCATTCACTTTCAAAGTTTCTCTCGTAAACAACTCATGTTTTGTAACGAATCGGTTAAATCAATAATTCAATGGCCCCCTATAATTATAACCTTATTCATCACAGTAACTGGAGGCTTTTGAATCCGTTTACCAAAAAGATTCGTCCAGTCACCATTTTACTCAGTCACCAAAAAGAGTCATAAGACAGATACCATTTCTGCAGATCAGCTATTGTACATCTTACAATCTGCAGAAATGGTGTCTGAGCAAATATTTTTGGTAAACAGATTCAAAAGACTGGATGAATCAAAATCCACCACTATTAAACAGGCGAGGTCCAGTTACAATGAAAATAAATAATCAAATACAAATTCACCAGTGGGAATATAAAGGAATATAAGTGTAATTAAAGGGTTATTTTACCCATGAATGAAAATTCTCTCATCATTTCACCCTCATGCCACCCCAGATGTGTATGACTTTCTTTCTTCTGTTGAACACAAAAACGTTTTTAGAAGAATATCTCAGCTCTGTAGGTCCATACAATGCAAGTGAATGGTGACCAGAACTCCAAAAGCTCCAAAAAGGAAATTAAGTCAGCATAAAAGTAACCAATCCGACTCCCATGGTTTAATCAATGTCTTCTGAAGCGATCCAGATGGTTTTGGGTGAGAACAGACCAAAATATAACTGCTTTTCACTGTACATCTTGACAGCAGTCTCCTTGGCGATCATGATTTCAAGCTTGATAACATTTCCTATAATGCCATCTAGCACTCTGCACATGCATCAAGCACTAGGAAGTGTAATCGAGCTTAAAATCGTGATTGTGCCTAGAGCATTGCAGTAATGGCAAGATGTCAAGTTGATATATTTCTGTAAAAATCTTCATTTTTGTTCAGCAGAAGAAAGTCAAACACATCTGGGATGTTCTGGTGCAGAGATATGTGTTTTGCTACTCAGTTTGCTAGGGTAACCCCATCTGGTTACTAGGCAGTTACCAAGGTGATACTTAAAAGGCTCCTTGCTACCCTGAGTCAATTGAATGAAACCGGAAGTCTCTACGATGTTCTGGTGCAGAGATATATGTTTTATTACTTGGTTGCTAGGGTAACCCATCTGTTTGCTAGGCAGTTACCAAGGTGATACACAAAAGGTTCCCTGCTAGCCTGAGTCAAATGAGCCAACCCGGAAGTCTATACAATGTTCTGCTGCAGAGATATGTTTTTGCTACTCGGTTGCTAGATTGATCCCATCTGGTTGCTTGGCAGTTACCAGAGTGATACTCAAAGCATTGCAGTAATGGCAAGATGTCAAGTTGATATATTTCTGTAAAAATCTTAATTTTTGTTCAGCAGAAGAAAGTCAAACACATCTGGGATGTTCTGGTGCAGAGATATGTGTTTTGCTACTCAGTTTGCTAGGGTAACCCCATCTGGTTACTAGGCAGTTACCAAGGTGATACTTAAAAGGCTCCTTGCTACCCTGAGTTAATTGAACGAAACCGGACATCTCTACAATGTTCTGGTGCAGAGATATATGTTTTGTTACTTGGTTGCTAGGGTAACCCCATCTGGTTGCTAGGCAGTTACCAGGGTGATACTCAAAAGGCTCCTTGATACCCTGAGTCAAATGAATGAAAACAGAAGTCTCTACGATGTTCTGATGCAGAGATATGTGATTTGTTACTTGGTTGCTAGGGTAACCCCATCTGATTGCTAGGCAGTTACCAAGGTGATACTCAAAAGGCTCCTTGCTACCCTGAGTCAAATGAAAGAAACCGGAAGTCTCTACGATGTTCTGGTGCAGAGATTTGTGATTTGTTATTTGGTTGCTAGGGTAATCCCATCTGGTTGCTAGGCAGTTACCAGGGTGATACTCAAAAGGCTCCTTGATACCCTGAGTCAAATGAATGAAAACGGAAGTCTCTATGATGTTCTGATGCAGAGATTTGTGATTTGTTATTTGGTTGCTAGGGTAACCCCATCTGGTTTCTAGGCAGTTACCAAGGTGATACTCAAAAGGTTCCTTGCTACCCTGAGTCAACTGAACGAAACCGGAAGTCTCTACAATGTTCTGGTGCAGAGATATTTAAAAAGGACAAATAGAAAGAAACAGTTATAGACAGATAGAAATATTGTATTGACAGGGCAATATTGTAAAAACAATCATTCAAATAAAGCTTGATTGAATTTGATAGAAATAAAGATTCGATAGAGTGGCCCATAGCATATTAAAAGAGACAGATAGAAATAGATATTTGATAGAAGCGCGGCCTAAAGCATGTTTTAAGTCTTGGTGGCTCAGATTTTAATTTTGACAGTTGGAGTTTGAATAGTCGTGGCTAATCTGAACATTCCATCAATGTAAATGAATGGGATTTTCCCGAATTCCGATCAGTTAGAAAAGACACAGC